>NW_027671659.1:0-443000 GCF_964165515.1 Mesoplodon bidens | reverse complement strand
CAACCACCAGCCCTACACCTTACCTTACGCCGTTGCCTACTCCTGGCCCGTACGCTGGCACTGACACGTGCGTCAGCACGTAGCCTGACCCTCCCACGTTTCCGTACCCTCACATGGGCCCCAAGCCTTGCCGTTCCCTAACCCTAACCCTAGCTCGGAATAGAAACCCACCACCAGCCCTAAAACTTACCTTACGCCGTACCCTACTCCTGACCCGTACGCTGGCACTGAACCGTGCGTCAGCACGTAGCCTGACCCTCCCACGTTTCCGTACCCTCACCTGTGCCCTAAGCCTTGCCGTTCCCTAACCCTAACCCTAGCCCGGAACGCAAATCCACCACCAGCCCTACACTTTACCCTACGCCGTTGCCTACTCCTGGCCAGTACGCTGGCACTGACCCGTGCGTCAGCACGTAGCCCGACCCTCCCACGTTTCCGTACCCTCACATGTTCCCTAAGACTTGCCATTCCCTAACCCTAACACTAGCCCGGAATGGAAACCCACCACCAGCCCTACACCTTACCCTACGCCGTTGCCTACTCCTGGCCTGTACTCTGGCACTGACCTGTGCATCAGCACGTAGCCTTACCCTCCCGCGTTTCCGTACCCTGACCTGTGCCCTAAGCCTTGCCGTTCCTTAACCCTAACCCTAGCCCAGAACGCAAATCCACCACCAGCCGTACACTTTATCCTACGCCGTTGCCTACTCCTGGCCCGTACGCTGGCAGTGACCCGTGCGTCAGCACGTAGCCCGACCCTCCCACGTTTCCATACCCTCACCTGTGCCCTAAGCTTTGACTTTCCCTAACCCTAACCCTAGCCCGGAACGGAAATCAACCACAAGCCCTACACCTTACCTTACGCCGTTGCCCACTCCTGGCCCGTACGCTGGCATGGACCCGTGCGTCAGCACGTAGCCTGACCCTCCCACGTTTCCGTACCCTCACCTGTGCCCTAAGCCTTGCCGTTCCCTAACCCTAACCCTAGCCCGGAACGAAACCCACCACCAGCCCTACACCTTACCTTACGCCGTACCCTATTCCTGGCCCGTACGCTGGCACTGAACCGTGCGTCAGCACGTAGCCTGACCCTCCCACGTTTCCGTACCCTCATCTGTGCCCTAAGCCTTGCCGTTCCCTAACCCTAACCCTAGCCCGGAATAGAAACCCACCACCAGCCCTACAACTTACCTTACACCGTACCCTACTCCTGACCCGTACGCTGGCACTGACCCGTGCGTCAGCACGTAGCCTGACCGTCCCACTTTTCCGTACCCTCACCTGTGCCCTAAGCCTTGCCATTCCCTAACCCTAACCTTAGCCCGGAACGCAAATCCACCACCAGCCCTACACTTTACCCTACGCCGTTGCCTACTCCTGGCCAGTACGCTGGCACTGACCCATGCGTCAGTACGTAGCCCGACCCTCCCACGTTTCCGTACCCTCACATGTGCCCTAAGCCTTGCCGTTCCCTAACCCTAACCCTAGCCCGGAACGCAAATCCACCACCAGCCCTACACTTTATCCTACGCCGTTGCCTACTCCTGGCCCGTACGCTGGCACGGACCCGTGCGTCAGCATGTAGCCTGAATCTCCCACGTTTCCGTACCCTCACCTGTGCCCTAAGCCTTGCCGTTCCCTTACACTAACCCTAGCCCGGAACGCAAATCCACCACAAGCCCTACACTTTATCCTACGCCGTTGCCTACTCCTGGCCCGTACGTTGGCACTGACACGTGCGTCAGCACGTAGCCCGACCCTCCCAATTTTCCGTACCCTCACCTGTGCCCTAGGGCTTGCCGTTCCCTAACCCTAACCCTAGCCCGGAACGGAAACCCACAACCATCCCTACACCTTACCTTGCGCCGTACCCTATTCCTGGCCCGTACGCTGGCAATGAACCGTGCGTCAGCACGTAGCCCGACCCTCCCTCGTTTCCGTACCCTCACCTGTGCCCTAAGCCTTGCCGTTCCCTAACCCTAACCCTAGCCTGGAACGGAAACCAACCACCAGCCCTACAGCTTACCTTACGCCGTTGCCTACTCCTGGCCCGTACGCTGGCACTGACCCGTGCGTCAGCACGTAGCCTGAACCTCCCACGTTTCCGTACCCTCACCTGTGCCCTAAGCCTTGCCGTTCCCTAACCCTAACCCTATCCCGGAATGGAAACCCACCACCAGCCCTACACCTTACCCTATGCCGTTGCCTACTCCTGGCCTGCACTCTGGCACTGACCCGTGCATCAGCACGTAGCCTTACCCTCCCGCGTTTCCGTACCCTGACCTGTGCCCTAAGCCTTGCCGTTCCCTAACCCTAACGCTAGCCCAGAACGCAAATCCACCACCAGCCGTACACTTTATCCTACGCCGTTGCCTACTCCTGGCCCGTACAGTGGCTCTGACCCGTGCGTCAGCACGTAGCCTGACCCTCCCACGTTTCCATACCCTGACCTGTGCCCTAAGCCATGCCGTTCCCTAACCCTAACCCTAGCCGGGAACGGAAATCAACCTCAAGCCCTTCACCTTACCTTACGCCGTTGCCTATTCCTGGCCTGTACGCAGGCACGGACCAGTGTGTCAGCACGTAGCCTCACCCTCCCACGTTTCCGTACCCTCACCTGTGCCCTAAGCCTTGCCGTTCCGTAACCCTAACCCTAGCCCGGAACGGAAACCCACCACCAGCCCTACACCTTACCTTATGCCGTACCCTATTTCTGGCCCGTACGCTGGCACTGAACCGTGCGTCAGCACGTAGCCCGACCCTCCCTCGTTTCCGTACCCTCACCTGTGCCCTAAGCCTTGCCGTTCCCTAACCCTAACCCTAGCCTGGAACGGAATCCAACCACCAGCCCTACACCTTACCTTACGCCGTTGCCCTACTCCTGGCCCGGACGCTGGCACTGACCAATGCGTCAGCACATAGCCCGACCCTCCCACGTTTCCATAACCTCACCTGTGCCCTAAGCCTTGCCGTTTCCTAACCCTAACCCTAGCCCGGAACGGAAACCCACCACCAGCCCTACACCTTACCTTACGCCGTACCCTATTCCTGGCCCGTACGCTGGCACTGAACTGTGCGTCAGCACGTAGCCTGACCCTCCCACGTTTCCGTACCCTCACCTGTGCCCTAAGCCTTGCCATTCCCTAACCCTAACCCTAGCCCGGAATAGAAACCCACCACCAGCCCTACAACTTACCTTACGCCGTTGCCTACTCCTGGCCCGTACGCTGGCACTGACCCGTGCGTCAGCACGTAGCCTGACCCTCCCACGTTTCCGTACCCTCACCTGTGCCCTAAGCCTTGCCGTTCCCTAACCCTAACCCTAGCCCGGAATGGAAACCCAACACCAGCCCTACACCTTACCCTACGCCGTTGCCTACTCCTGGCCTGTACTCTGGCACTGACCCGTGCATCAGCACGTAGCCTTACCCTCCCGCGTTTCCATACCCTCACCTGTGCCCTAAGCCTTGCCGTTCCCTAACCCTAACCCTAGCCCAGAACGCAAATCCACCACCAGCCGTACACTTTATCCTACGCCGTTGCCTACTCCTGGCCCGTACGCTGGCACTGACCCGTGCGTCACCACGTAGCATGACCCTCCCACGTTTCCGTACCCTCACCTGTGCCCTAATGCTTGCCATTCCCTAACCCTAACCCTAGCCTGGAACGGAAACCCACCACCAGCCCTACACCTTAACCTACGCCGTTGCCTACTCCTGGCCCGTACGCTGGCAGTGACCCGTGAGTCAGCACGTAGCCCGACCCTCCCACGTTTCCATACCCTCACCTGTGCCCTAAGCCTTGCCGTTTCCTAACCCTAACCCTAGCCCGGAACGGAAACCCACCACCAGCCCTACACCATACCTTACGCCGTACCCTATTCCTGGCCCGTACGCTGGCACTGAACCGTACGTCAGCACGTAGCTTAACCCTCCCACGTTTCCGTACCCTCACCTGTGCCCTAAGCCTTGCCGTTCCTTAACCCTAACCCTAGCCCGGAATAGAAACCCACCACCAGCCCTACAACTTACCTTACGCCGTACCCTACTCCTGACCCGTACGCTGGCACTGACCCGTGCGTCAGCACGTAGCCTGACCCTCCCACGTTTCCGTACCCTCACATGTGCCCTAAGCCTTGCCGTTCCCTAACCCTAACCCTAGCCTGGAACGGAACACAACCATCAGCCCTACACTTTACCTTACGCCGTTGCCTACTCCTGGCACGTACGCTGGCACTGACACGTGCGTCAGCACGTAGCCTGACCCTCCCACGTTTCCGTACCCTCACCTGTGCCCTAAGACTTGCCGTTCCCTAATACTAACAATAGCCCGGAACGGAAACCCACCACCATCACTACACCTTACCCTACGCCGTTGCCTACTCCTAGCTTGTACTCTGGCACTGATCCGTGCATCAGCACGTAGCCTTACCCTCCCGCGTTTCCGTACCCTAACCTGTGCCCTAAGCCTTGCCGTTCCCTAACCCTAACCCTAGCCTGGAACGGAAACCAACCACCAGCCCTACACTTTACCTTACGCCGTTGCCCACTCCTAGCCCGTACGCTGGCACGGACCCGTGCGTCAACACGTAGCCTGACCCTCCCACGTTTCCGTACCTTCTCCTGTGCCCTAAGCCTTGCCGTTCCCTTACCCTAACCCTAGCCCGGAACGGAAACCCACCACCAGGCCTACACCTTACCTTACGCCGTACCCTGTTCCTGGCCCGTACGCTGGCACTGAACCGTGCGTCAGCACGTAGCCCGACCCTCCCACGTTTCCGTACCCTCACATGTGCCCTAAGCCTTGCAGTTCCCTAACCCTAACCCTAGCCTGGAACGGAAAACAACCACCAGCCCTACACCTTACCCTACGCCGTTGCCTACTCCTGGCTTGTACTCTGGCACTGATCCATGCATCAGCACGTAGCCTTACCCTCCCGCGTTTCCGTACCCTAACCTGTGCCCTTAGCCTTGCCGTTCCCTAACCCTAACCCTAGCCTGGAACGGAAACCAACCAGCAGCCCTACACCTTACCTTACGCCGTTGCCCACTCCTGGCCCGTACGGTGGCACGGACCCCGGCGTCAGCACGTAGCCTGACCCTCCCACGTTTCCGTACCCTCTCCTGTGCCCTAAGCCTTGCCGTTCCCTAACCCTAAACCTAGCCCGGAATAGAAACCCACCACCAGCCCTACAACTTACCTTATGCCGTACCCTACTCCTGACCCGTACGCTGGCACTGACCCGTGCGTCAGCACGTAGGCTGAACCTCCCACGTTTCCATACCATCACCTGTGCCCTAAGCCTTGCCGTTCCCTAACCCTAACCCTAGCCCGGAACGCAAATCCACCACCAGCCCTACACTTTATCCTACGCCGTTGCCTACTCCTGGCCCGTACGCTGGCACTGACACATGCGTCAGCACGTAGCCCGACCCTCCCAAGTTTCCGTACCCTCACCTTTGCCCTAAGCCTTGCCGTTCCCTAACCCTAACCCTAGCCGGGAACGCCAATCAACCACAAGCCCTACACCTTACCTTACGCCGTACCCTAATCCTGGCCCGTACGCTGGCACTGAACCGTGCGTCAGCACGTAGCCTGACCCACCCACGTTTCCGTACCCTCACCTGTGCCCTAAGCCTTGCCGTTCCCTAACCCTAACCCTACCCCGGAACGGAAACCCACAACCAGCCCTACACCTTACCTTGCACCGTACCCTATTCCTGGCCCGTACGCTGGCACTGAACCGTGCATCAGCACGTAGCCCGACCCTCCCTCGTTTCCGTACCCTCACCTGTGCCCTAAGCCTTGCCGTTCCCTAACCCTAACTCTAGCCTGGAACGGAAAACATCCACCAGTCCTACACCTTACCTTACGCCGTTGCCTACTCCTGGCCCGTACGCTGGCACTGACCCGTGCGTCAGCACGTAGCCTGACCCACCCACGTTTCCGTACCCTCACCTGTGCCCTAAGCCTTGCCGTTCCCTAACCCTAACACTAGCCCTGAACGGAAACCAACCTCCATCCCTACACCTTACCCTACGCCGTTGCCTATTCCTGGCTTGTACTCTGGCACTGATGCGTGCATCAGCACGTAGCCTTACCCTCCCGCGTTTCCGTACCCTAACCTGTGCCCTAAGCCTTGCCGTTCCCTAACCCTAACCCTAGCCTGGAACGGAAAACAACCACCAGCCCTACATCTTACCTTACGCCGTTGCCTACTCCTGGCCCGTACGCTGGCACTGACCCGTGCGTCAGCACGTAGCCTGACCCTCCCACGTTTCCGTACCCTCACCTGTGCCCTAAGCCTTGCCGTTTCCTAACCCTAACCCTAGCCCGGAACGGAAACCCACCACCATCCCTACACCTTACCTTACGCCGTACCCTATTCCTGGCCCGTACGCTGGCACTGAACCGTGCGTCAGCACGTAGCCTGACCCTCCCACGTTTCCGTACCCTCACCTGTGCCCTAAGCCTTGCCGTTCCCTAACCCTAACCCTAGCCCGGAATAGAAACCCACCACCAGCCCTACAACTTACCTTATGCCGTACCGTACTCCTGACCCGTACTTTGGCACTGACCCGTGCGTCAGCACGTAGCCTGACCCTCCCACGTTTCCGTACCCTCACCTGTGCCCTAAGCCTTGCCGTTCCCTAACCCTAACCCTAGACCGGAACGCAAATCCACCACCAGCCCTACACTTTACCCTACGCCGTTGCCTACTCCTGGCCAGTACGCTGGCACTGACCCGTGCGTCAGCACGTAGCCCGACCCTCCCACATTTCCGTACCCTAACATGTGACCTAAGCCTTGCCGTTCCCTAACTGTAACCCTAGCCTGGAATGGAAAACAACCACGAGCCCTACACCTTACCTTACGCCGTTGCCTACTCCTGGCCCGTACGCTGGCACTGACACGTGCGTCAGCACGTAGCCTGACCCTCCCACGTTTCCGTACCCTCACCTGTGCCCTAAGCCTTGCCGTTCCCTAACCCTAACACTAGCCCTGAACGGAAACCAACCTCCATCCCTACACCTTACCCTACGCCGTTGCCTATTCCTGGCTTGTACTCTGGCACTGATGCGTGCATCAGCACGTAGCCTTACCCTCCCGCGTTTCCGTACCCTAACCTGTGCCCTAAGCCTTGCCGTTCCCTAACCCTAACCCTAGCCTGGAACGGAAAACAACCACCAGCCCTACATCTTACCTTACGCCGTTGCCTACTCCTGGCCCGTACGCTGGCACTGACCCGTGCGTCAGCACGTAGCCTGACCCTCCCACGTTTCCGTACCCTCACCTGTGCCCTAAGCCTTGCCGTTTCCTAACCCTAACCCTAGCCCGGAACGGAAACCCACCACCATCCCTACACCTTACCTTACGCCGTACCCTATTCCTGGCCCGTACGCTGGCACTGAACCGTGCGTCAGCACGTAGCCTGACCCTCCCACGTTTCCGTACCCTCACCTGTGCCCTAAGCCTTGCCGTTCCCTAACCCTAACCCTAGCCCGGAATAGAAACCCACCACCAGCCCTACAACTTACCTTATGCCGTACCCTACTCCTGACCCGTACTTTGGCACTGAACCGTGCGTCAGCACGTAGCCTGACCCTCCCACGTTTCCGTACCCTCACCTGTGCCCTAAGCCTTGCCGTTCCCTAACCCTAACCCTAGACCGGAACGCAAATCCACCACCAGCCCTACACTTTACCCTACGCCGTTGCCTACTCCTGGCCAGTACGCTGGCACTGACCCGTGCGTCAGCACGTAGCCCGACCCTCCCACATTTCCGTACCCTAACATGTGACCTAAGCCTTGCCGTTCCCTAACTGTAACCCTAGCCTGGAATGGAAAACAACCACGAGCCCTACACCTTACCTTACGCCGTTGCCTACTCCTGGCCCGTACGCTGGAACTGACACGTGCGTCAGCACGTAGCCTGACCCTCCCACGTTTCCGTACCCTCACCTATGCCCTAAGCCTTGCCGTTCCCTAACCCTAACCCTAGCCCGGAATGGAAACCCACACCAGCCCTACACCTTACCCTACGCCGTTGCCTACTCCTGGCCTGTACTCTGGCACTAACCCGTGCATCAGCACGTAGCCTTACCCTCCCGCGTTTCCGTACCCTAACCTGTGCCCTAAGCCTTGCCGTTCCCTAACCCTCACCCTAGCCCAGAACGCAAATCCACCACCAGCCGTACACTTTATGCTACGCCGTTGCCTACTCCTGGCCCGTACGCTGGCAGTGACACATGCGTCAGCACGTAGCCCGATCCTCCCACGTTTCCAAACCCTCACCTGTGCCCTAAGCTTTGACGTTCCCTAACCCTAACCCTAGCCCGGAACGGAAATCAACCACAAGCCCTACACCTTACCTTACGCCGTTGCCCACTCCTGGCCCGTACACTGGCACGGACCCGTGCGTCAGAACGTAGCCTGACCCTCCCACGTTTCCGTACCCTCACCTGTGCCCTAAGCCTTGCCGTTCCCTAACCCTAACCCTAGCACGGAACGGAACCCACCACCAGCCCTACACCTTACCTTACGCCGTACCCTATTCCTGGCCCGTACGCTGGCACTGAACCGTGCGTCAGCACGTAGCCTGACCCTCCCACGTTTCCGTACCCTCACCTGTGCCCTAAGCCTTGCCGTTCCCTAACCCTAAACCTAGCCGGGAATAGAAACCCACCACCAGCCCTACACCTGACCTTACGCCGTACCCTACTCCTGACCCGTACGCTGGCACTGACCCGTGCGTCAGCACGTAGCCTGACCCTCCCACTTTTCCGTACCCTCACCTGTGCCCTAAGCCCTGCCGTTCCCTAACCCTAACCTTAGCCCGGAACGCAAATCCACCACCAGCCCTACACTTTACCCTACGCCGTTGCCTACTCCTGGCCAGTACACTGGCACTGACCCGTGCGTCAGCACGTAGCCCGACCCTCCCACGTTTCCGTACCCTCACATGTGCCCTAAGCCTTGCCGTTCCCTCACCCTAACCCTAGCCTGGCACGGAATACAACCACCAGCCCTACACCTTACCTTACGCCGTTGCCTACTCCTGGCCCGTACCCTGGCACTGACCCGTGCGTCAGCACCTAGCCTGACCCTCCCACGTTTCCGTACCCTCACCTGTGCCCTAAGCCTTGCCGTTCCCTAACCCTAACCCTAGACCGGAATGGAAACCCACCACCAGCCCTACACCTTAACCTACGCCACTGCCTACTCCTGGCCCGTACGCTGGCAGTGACCCGTGCGTCAGCACGTAGCCCGACTCTCCCACGTTTCCATACCCTCACCTGTGCCCAAAGCCTTGCCGTTTCCTAACCCTAACCCTAGCACGGAACGGAAACCCACCACCAGCCCTACACCTTACCTTACGCCGTACCCTATTCCTGGCCCGTACGCTGGCACTGAACCGTGCGTCAGCACGTAGCCTGACCCTCCCACGTTTCCGTACCCTCACCTGTGCCCTAAGCCTTGCCGTTCCCTAACCCTAACCCTAGCCCGGAATAGAAACCCACCACCAGCCCTACAACTTACCTTATGCCGTACCCTACTCCTGACCCGTACGCTGGCACTGACCCGTGCGTCAGCACGTAGCCTGACCCTCCCACGTTTCCGTACCCTCACCTGTGCCCTAAGCCTTGCCGTTCCCTAACCCTAACCCCAGCCCGGAACGCAAATCCACCACCAGCCCTACACTTTACCCTACACCGTTGCCTACTCCTGGCCAGTACGCTGGCACTGACCCGTGCGTCAGCACGTAGCCCGACCGTCCCACGTTTTCGTAGCCTCACATGTGCCCTAAGCCTTGCCGTTCCCTAACCCTAACCCTAGACCGGAACGGAAAACAACCACCAGCCCTACACCTTACCTTACGCCGTTGCCTACTCCTGGCCCGTACGCTGGCACTGACACGTGCGTCAGCACGTAGCCTGACCCTCCCACGTTTCCGTACCCTCACCTGGGCCCTAAGCCTTGCCGTTCCCTAACCCTAACCCTAGCCCGGAACGGAAACCCACAACCAGCCCTACACCTTACCTTGCGCCGTACCCTATTCCTGGCCCGTACGCTGGCACTGAACCGTGCGTCAGCACGTAGCCCGACCCTCCCTCGTTTCCGTACCCTCACCTGTGCCCTAAGCCTTGCCGTTCCATAACCCAAACCCTAGCCTGGAACGGAAACCAAGCACCAGCCCTACAGCTTACCTTACGCCGTTGCCTACTCCTGGCCCGTACGCTGGAAGTGACCCGTGCGTCAGCACGTAGCCTGAACCTTCCACATTTCCGTACCCTCACCTGTGCCCTAAGCCTTGCCGTTCCCTAACCCTGACCCTAGCCCGGAATGGAAACCCACCACCAGCCCTACACCTTACCCTACGCAGTTGCCTACTCCTGGCCTGTACTCTGGCACTGACCCGTGCATCAGCACGTAGCCTTACCCTCCCGCGTTTCCGTACCCTGACCTGTGCCCTAAGCCTTGCCGTTCCCTAACCCTAACCCTAGCCCTGAACGCAAATCCACCACCAGCCGTACACTTTATCCTACGCCGTTGCCTACTCCTGGCCCGTACGCTGGCACTGACCCGTGCGTCAGCACGTAGCCTGACCCTCCCACGTTTCCATACCCTCACCTGTGCCCTAACCCATGCCGTTCCCTGAACCTAACCCTAGCCGGGAACGGAAATCAACCTCAAGCCCTTCACCTTACCTTACACCGTTGCCTATTCCTGGCCTGTACGCTGGCACGGACCCGTGCGTCAGCACGTAGCCTCACCCTCCCACGTTTCCGTACCCTCACCTGTGCCCTAAGCCTTGCCGTTCCCTTACCCTAACCCTAGCCCGGAACGGAAACCCATCACCAGCCCTACACCTTACCTTACGCCGTACCGTATACCTGGCCCTTACGCTGGCACTGAACCGTGCGTCAGCACGTAGCCTGACCCTCCCACGTTTCCGTACCCTCACCTGTGCCCTAAGCCTTGCCGTTCCCTAACCCTAACCCTAGCCCGGTACGCAAACCCACCACCAGCCCTACACCTTACCTTACGCCGTTGCCCACTCCTGGCCCGTACGCTGGCACGGACCCGTGCGTCAGCACGTAGCCTGAATCTCCCACGTTTCCGTACCCTCACCTGTGCCCTAAGCCTTGCCGTTCCCTAACCCTAACCCTAGCCTGGAACGGAAACCAACCACCAACCCTACACCTTACCTTACGCCGTTGCCCACTCCTGGATCGTACGCTGGCACGGACCCGTGCGTCAGCACATAGCCTGACCCTCCCACGTTTCCGTTCCCTCACCTGTGCCCTAAGCCTTGCCGTTCCCTTACCCTAACCCTAGCCCGGAACGGAAACCCACCACCAGCCCTACACCTTACCTTACGCCGTACCCTATTCCTGGCCCGTACGCTGGCACTGAACGGTGCGTCAGCACGTAGCCTGACCCTCCCACGTTTCCGTACCCTCACCTGTGCCCTAAGCCTTGCCGTTCCCTAACCCTAACCCTAGCCCGGAACGCAAATCCACCACCAGCCCTACACTTTATCCTACGCCGTTGCCTACTCCTGGCCCGTACGTTGGCACTGACCCGTGCGTCAGCACGTAGCCCGACCCTCCCAAGTTTCCGTACCCTCACCTGTGCCCTAAGCCTTGCCGTTCCCTAACCCTAACCCTAGCCCGGAACGGAAACCCACAACCAGCCCTACACCTTACCTTGCGCCGTACCCTATTCCTGGCCTGTACGCTGGCACTGAACCGTGCGTCAGCACGTAGCCCGACCCTCCCTCGTTTCCGTACCCTCACCTGTGCCCTAAGCCTTGCCGTTCCATAACCCTAACCCTAGCCGGGAACGGAAAACAACCACAAGCCCTACACCTTACCTTAAGCCGAACCCTACTCCTGGCCCGTACGCTGGCACTGACTCGTGCGTCAGCACGTAGCCTGACCCTCCCACGTTTCCGTATCTTCATCTGTGCCCTAACCCTTGCCGTTCCCTAACCCTAACCCTAGCCCGGAACGGAAACCCACAACAAGCCCTACACCTTACCTTGCGCCGTACCCTATTCCTGGCCCGTACGCTGGCACTGAACCGTGCGTCAGCACGTAGCCCGACCCTCCCTCGTTTCCGTACCCTCACCTGTGCCCTAAGCCTTGACGTTCCCTAACCCTAACCCTAGCCTGGAACGGAAACCCACCACCAGCCCTACACCTTACCCTACGCCGTTGCCTACTCCTGACCTGTACTCGCACTGACCCGTGCATCAGCACGTAGCCTTACCCTCCCGCGTTTCCGTACCCTGACCTGTGCCCTAAGCCTTGCCGTTCCCTAACACTAACCCTAGCCCTGAACGCAAATCAACCACCAGCCGTACACTTTACCCTACGCCGTTGCCTACTCCTGGCCCGTACGCTTGCACTGACACATGCGTCAGCACGTAGCCTGACCCTCCCACGTTTCCGTAACCTCACCTGTGCCCTAAGCCTTGCCGTTCCCTAACCCTAGCCCTGTACGGAAAACCACCACCAGCCCTACACCTCACCCTACGCCGTACACTACTCCTGGCCCGTACGCTGGCACTGAACCGTCCGTCTGCACGTAGCCTACCTCTCCCACGTTGCCGTACACTCACCTGTGCCGTAAGCATTGCCGTTCCCTAACCCTAACTCTAGCTCGAAACGGAGATGCACCAGCAGCCCTACAACTTACCCTACGTTGAAGCCTACTCCTGCCCGGAAGCTGGCACTGACCCGTGCGTGAGCACGTAGCCTGACCCTCCCACGTTTCTGTACCCTCGCCTGTGCCCTAAGCCTTGCCGTTCGCTAACCCTAACCATAGCCCGGAACGAAAACCCACCACCGGAACTACACCTTACCCTACGCCGTAGCCTACACCTGGCCCGGACGCTGTCACTGACCTGTGCGTCAGCACGTAGCCTGACCCTCCCATGTTTCCGTAACCTCACCTGTGCCCTATGCCTTGCCATTCCCTAACCCTAACCCTAGCCCGGAAAGGAAATCCACCACCAGCCCTAAAGCTTACCCTATGCCGTAGCCAACTCCTAGCCAGTATGCTGGCACTGACCCGTGCGTCAGCATGTAGCCTGCCCCTCACACGTTTCCGTACCCTCACCTGTGCTCTAAGCCTTGCCGTTCGCTAACCCTAACCCTAGCCATGAACGGAAACCCACCACCAGCCCTAAACCTTACCCTATGCCATAGCCTAATCCTGTCACGTAACCTGGCACTGATCTGTGCATCAGCACGTAGCCTGACCTTCCCACGTTTCCGTACCCTCACCTGTGCCCAAAGCCTTACCGTTCCCTAAACCTATCCCTAACCCGGAATGTTAACCCACCACCAGCCCTACACCTAACCCTATGCCGTACCCTACTCCTGGCCCGTACGCTGGCACTGACCTGTGCGTCAGCACATAGCCTGACCCTCTCACGTTTCCGTACCTTCACCTGTTCCCTAAGCCTTGCTGTTCCCTAACCTTAATCCAACCCCAGAACGGAAACCCACCACGAGCCCTAAACTTTACCCTACGCCGTACCCTACTTCTGGCCCGTACACTGGCACTGACACGTGCGTCAGCACGTAGCCTGACCCTCCCACGTTTCTGTACCCTCACCTGTGCCCTAAGCCTTGCCGTTCCCTAACCCTAACCCTAGCCCGGAACAGAAATCCACCACCAGCCCTACACCTTACCCTAAGCCGTTGCCTACTCCTGGCCTGTACGCTGGCACTGACCCGTGCGTCACCACGTAGCCTGTCCCTCCCACGTTTCCGTACCCTCACCTGTCCCGTAAACCTTGTCGTTCCCTAACCCTAACCCTAGCCTGGAACGGAAACCCACCACCAGCTCTACACCTTACCCTATGCCGTAGTCCACTCCTTGCCCATACGCTGGCACTGACACCTGCTTCCGCACGTAGCCTGACATTCCCACGTTTCCGTACCCTCACCTGTGCCCTAAGCCTTGCCATTCCCTAACACTAACCCTATCCCGGAACGGAAACCCAACTCCAGCGCTACCCCTTACCTATGCCGTTGCCTACTCCTGGCCCGTAAGCTGACACTGCCCTGTGTGTCAGCACGTAGCCTGACACTCCCACTTTTACCTACCCTCACTTGTGCCCTAATCCTTGCCGTTCCCTAACCCTAACCATAGCCCAGAAAGGAAACGCACCACCAGCCCTACTCCTTACCCTACGCCGTTGCCTACTCCTGCCCTGTACACTGGCACTAACCCGTGTGTCAGCACATAGCCTGAACCTCCCACGTTTCCGTACCAGCACCTGTGCCCTAAGGCTTGTCGTTCTGTAACCCTAACCATATCCCGGAACGGAAACCCACCCCCAGCCCTAAACCTTACGCTACGCCGTACCCTATCTCTGGCCCGTACGCTGGCACTTACCCGTGCGTCAGCACGTTGCCTGACCCTCCCACATTTCCGTACACTCACCTGTTCCCTAAGCCTTGCGGTTCCCTAGCCCTAACCTTAGCCCAGAACAGTAATGCACCACCAGCCCTACACCTTACACTACGCCGTACCATAATCCTCGCCCGTACGCTGGCACTGACACATGCGTCAGCACATATCCTAAACCTCCCACGTTTCCGTACCGTCACCTGGGCCCTAAGCCTTGCCGTTCCCTAATCATAACCCTAGCCCGGACGGAAACCTACCACCAGCCCTACACCTTACCCTACGCCGTATCCTACTCCTGGCCCATACGCTGGCACTGACCCGTGAGTCAGCATGAAGCCTGTCCCTGCCACGTTTCCGTACCTTCACCTGTGCCCTAAGCCTTGCCGTTCCCTAACCCTAACCCTAGCCCGGAACAGAAACCCACCACCAGCCCTACACCTTACCCTAAGCCGTTGCCTACTCCTGGCCTGTACGCTGGCACTGACCTGTGCGTCCCCACGTAGACTGACCCTCCCACGTTTCCGTACCCTCACCTGTCCCGTAAACCTTGTTGTTCCCTAACCCTAACCCTAGCCTGGAACGGAAACCCACCACCAGCTCTACACCTTACCCTATGCCGTAGCCTACTCCTTGCCCATACGCTAGCACTGACCCATGCTTCCACACGCAGCCTGAACCTCCCACGTTTCCGTAACCTCACCTGTGCCCTAAACCTTGCCGTTCCCTAACCCTAACCCTAGCCCGGAACGGACACCCAACACCAGCGCGACCCTTTACCTATGCTGTAGCCTACTCCTGGCCCGTAACCTGGCACTGCCCTGTGCGTCAGCACGTAGCCTGACACTCCAACTTTTACCTACCCTCACCTGGGCCCTAAGCCTTGCCATTCCCTAACCCTTACCCTCGCCCAGAAAGGAAACGCACCACCAGCCCTACACCTTACCCTACGCCGTTGCCTACTCCTGCCCAGTACGCTGTCACTAACCCATGTGTCAGCACATAGCCTGAACCTCCCACGTTTCCGTACCCGCACCTGTGCCCTAAGGCTTGTCGTACTGTAACCCTAACCATATCCCGGAACGGAAACCCTCCCCCAGCCCTAAACTTTACGCTATGCCGTACCCTACTCCTGGCCCATACGCTGGCACTGAACCGTGCGTAAGAAAGTAGCCTGACCGTCCCACGTTTCCGTACCCTCACCTATGCCCTAAGCCTTGCCATTCCCTAACCCTAACTCGAGCCCAGAACAGGGACCCACAACTTGCCCTATACCTTACCCTACGCCATAGCCTACTCCTGGCCCGTACGCTGGCACTGACCCATGCGTCTGCACGTAGCCAGATGCTCCCACGTTTCTGTACCCTCACCTGTTCCCTAAGCCTTGCCGTTCCCATACCCTACACCTAGCCCTGAATGGAAAGGCACCACAAGACCTACACCTTACCCTACGCTGTACACTACTCCTGGCCCTTACGCTGGCACTGACACGTGCGTCAGCACGTAGCCTGACCCTCCCACCACCCTCCCAATACAGAAATGGGCAGAAGATCTCAAGAGACTTTTCTTCAAAGAAGACAAAATGATGGCCAAGACGCACATGAAAATCTGCTCAACAACACTAATTATGAGAGAAATGCAAATCAAAACTACAATGAGGTATCACCTCACACCTGTTAGAATCGGAATCATCAGAAAACCTACAAAAAACAAATTCTGGGGAGGGTGTGGACAAAAGGATCCCTCTTCCACTATTGGTGGGAATGTAAATTGATACAGTCACTATGGAGAACAGTGTGGAGTTTCCTTAAAAAAACTAGAAATAGAATTACCATCTGATCCAGCCATCCCACTTCTGGGCATATACCCAGAGAAAACCATAAATCAAAAAGGCACATTCACCACAATGTTCATTGCAGCATTATTTACAGTAGCCAGGTAAGGGAATCAACATAAATGCCCACAAACAGATGAATGGATAAAGATGTGGTACATATATAAAATGGAATATTACTCAGCCATAAAAAGGAATGAAACTGGGTCATTTGTAGAGACATCGATGGATATAGAGACTGTCATACAGAATGAAGTAAGTCAGAAAGAGGAAAACAAATATTGTATATTAATGCATATATGTGGAACCAAAAAAATGGGACAGATGAACTGGTTTGCAGGGAAGAAGTAGAGACACAGAGGTAGAGAAAAAACGTATGGACACCAAGTGTGGGAAGCCATGGGGTGGTGGTGGTGGGATGAGATGGGAGATTGGGATTGACCTGTTTACATGTATATGCATAAAATATATAACTAATAAAAACCTTTTGTATAAAAAAATAAATAAAATTAAATTTCAAAATTTTAAAAAATAAAATTTAAACAGAAAACAGAAAAACTTTCTTCCCTTCACACAGATGTATTTATAGGAATGATTAATTCCATGATTATATCTATAAATACATAAAAGAGGAATAAAATTTAACTTAAACCTTAAAAAAAAAAAAAAACCTGAACCCACCAGTTATACAGAGAAAAACCCTATCACGCACTTGCTCCAGTGGTAAACAATTCTGAAATTGGTCAGAGGTGGGGAACCATCTCCCATACAGACAGCAACCCACCCCCCACGCAAGGAGCGTCCTCATTGCAAAGCTGGGGGACCGTGCCGAGGCATCTGTGAGTAAACGTGAGCTGAGCCCCAGGCCAGCTGCTGCTGAAATGTTCCCACCCTTCCCAGGTAAAACACCTGAATATGTACAAGGGCTTAAAAGCCTAGACGAAGATCCACGGAACCACACCAGCGACAGCACGCAGGCCTACTTGGTGCCTGCAGGCCATCCAGTGTGGTCCTGACCCCGGGCACTCTTCAGTATCTTTCCATTGCCCTGCCTCAGATACCCCTCCTGTCCCGGCCCCCACTGCTTTTTTCCTTCCTCACCTCTGTCCCGAGAGAAATTCCAGCGAAAGTTATGGGTGACAAATCCTCTTCTTTACAGGTGGCAGCCTGGCAACTCCTGCAGAAAAGCCAGCAGAGCCCCACTAACACCACGCCACCCACAAAACTGTAGCCCCTCACTCCCTCCCACCAACACAGCCCCGAGACTGCTGACGGGGCAGAGAATATGGAGTCAGGCACAGCTTCAGGGGCTATTGCTGCCTGGAGCGCTGTTTATATTGACCTCAACCAGGCACACCTGGGGATGACCGGCCGGCAGTGTAAGGCTGCCCAGGTCACCTAATCCACAAACCTCAGGGAATCACATTGTTGAAAATGGACCTCGATAAGGCAGTATAGAAGCCAACGAAAATAAGGACACAATGCCATTTGCAGCACCATAGATGAGTCTAGAGGTAATCACGTGACTTGTAGTAAGTCAGAAAGTGAAAGACACATATCATATCATGTCACTTATAGGTGTAACCTAAAAATGGATACGAGGGTAGATATTTCCATGGAGAAGTGCAACGACATATTCATTAAACAAACTTAAGGTTCACCAATGGAAAGGTGTGAGGATTGGTTTCATTACGATATTGGGGTTAACAGACATATACAAACACAGGTGACATATATAATCACCAAAGACCTACGGAATACCAGGGGAAGACTACTCAACATTCTGTCATAACGTACATGGGAAAAGGATCCCAGGAAGAACAGACATATGTATATGTGTAAAAGAAACACATCTTGCACACCTACAAAAGGCCAAACGTTGTAATCAAACTTGCTGTAACAAAAAATAAAAAATTAAATTAAAAACACGTGCAAGAAGGAGTGAGAGAAACTTGAGGGGCTTTCTCCTGGCACATTCCATTCTAAATTCCAATCTAGGACACGACTTCCTTTGAGGCTCTGTTGCCCTTGTAACCAGATTTGGTAAGGCAGAACTGCTGCCACCTTGTGGCCGTTTCACAAAACAGCAGCTTTAATCCCAGCGCTAATGGTCAGTAGATATTCAAAATCATTGCAGGCCTGTAAATGACACCTGCCCAGAAAACAAATCCTGGGGTCACATATCGACCAAAAAATTCAAAGGACGTCCATATTTCAAAACGACCGTTTCAAAAGGCATATTTTAAACACATTAGTGTTCTGCTTGTTTTTCTTTCTGTCTTTTTTGGTTAAAAAAACGGGAATGGAAAAAGGCATCCCTCAGAATGTGCGAAAATCGTTGCAAACGAATCAATGGACAAAGGTTTAATCTCCAATATATATAAACAGCTCATGCAGCTTAATATTAAAAAAACAAACAACCCAATACAAAAATGGGCAGAAGATCTAAAGAGACGTTTCTTCAAAGAAGACACAGAGATGGCCAAGACGCACATGAAAAGCTCCTCAACATCACTAATTATTTGAGAAGTGCAACTCAAAACTACAATGAGGTATCACCTCACACCTCTTAGAATCGTCATCATCAGAAAATCTACAAACAACAAATTCTGGGGAGGGTGTGGACAAAAGGAGCCATATTCCACTATTGATGGGAATGTAAATTTATACAGTCACTATGGAGAACAGTATGGAGTTTCCTTTAAAAATCTAGAAATAGAAATACCAACTGATCCAGCAATCCAACTTCTGGGCATATACCCAGAGAAAACCATAAATCAAAAAGGCACAGTCACCACAATGTTCTTTGCACCACTATTTACAATAGCCAGGTAATGGAAGCAAACTAAATGCCCACAGACAAATGAATGGATAAAGATGGTGTCCATATATCAAATGGAATATTACTCGGCCATAAAAAGGAATGAAACTGGATCATTTGTAGAGAAATCGATGGATCTAGAGACTGTCATACAGAATGAAGTAAGTCAGAAAGAAGAAAACAAATATTGTATATTAATGCATATATGTGGAAACTAAAATATGGTACAGTTGAACTGGTTTGCAGGGAAGAAATAGAGACACAGAGGTAGAGAACAAACGTATGGACACCAAGAGTGGGAAGCCATGGGGTGTTGGTGGTGGGATGAGTTGGGAGATTGAGATTGACCTGTATACATGTATATGCATAAAATACATAACTAATAATAACCTGCTGTATAAAAAAGTAAATAAAATTAAATTTCAAAATTTTAAAAAATAAAATTTCACAATGAAACAGAAAAAAGTTCTTCCCTTCACACAGATGTATTTATAGGAATGAATTATTTCCATGCTTATATCTATAAATACATAAAAGAGGAATAAAATCTAACTTGAACCATAAAACAAAAAAAAAAAACCTGAACCCACTAGTTATACAGAGGAAAACCCTATCAGGGCACTTGCTCCAGGGGTAAACAATTCTGAAATTGGTCAGAGGTGGGGAATCATCTCCAATTCAGCCAGCAACCCACCCCCCATGCAAGGAGCGTCCTCATTGCAAAGCTGTGGGACCGTGCTGAGGCATCTGTGAGTAAACGTGAGCTGAGCCCCAGGCCAGCTGCTGCTGAACTGTTCCCACCCTTCCCAGGTAAAACACCTGAATATGTACAAGGGCTTGAAAGCCTAGAGGAAGGGCGGTGGAGCCACACCAGCGACAGCACGCAGGCCAACTTGGTGCCTGCAGGCCAGCTAGGAGGGTCCTGGCCCCGGGCGCTCTTCTGGAAGCTTTCCATTTCCCTGCCTGAGATACCCCTCCTGTCCCGGCCCCCACTGCTTTTTTCCTTCCTCACCTCTGTCCGGAGATAAATTCAAGCAGATGGTATGGGCGACACATCATCTTCTTTACAGATGGCAGCCTGGCAACTACTGAAGAAAGGCCAGCAGAGCCCCACTCACACCGGGCCACCCACAAAGCCGTGGCCCCTCACTCCCTCCCAACAGCAGAGCCCCGAGACTGCTGACTGGGCAGAGAATATGGAGTCAGGCACAGCTTCAGGGGCTATTGCTGCCTGTAGCACTTTTTATATTGACCTCAAGCAGGCACACTTGGGGAGGGCCGGCCGGCAGGGTCAGGCTGCCCAGGTCAGCTAATCCACAACCCTCAGGGAATCACATTCTTGAAAATGGACCTCACTAAGGCAGAATAGAAACCAAGGAAAAAAAGGACACAATGCCATTTGCAGCAACGTAGATGAGTCGAGAGGTAATCACGTGACTTGTAGTAAGTCAGAAAGTGAAAGACACATACCGTATCATATCACTTATAGGTGTTACCTAAAAATGGATACCAGTGCAGATATTTCCACAGAGAAGGGCAATCACAGATTCATTAAACACACTTATGGTTCACCAATGGAAAGGTGTGAGGATTGGATTCATTACGATATTGTGGTTAACAGACATATACAAACACAGGTGAAATATATAATCACCAAAGACCTACGGAATACCAAGGGAAGACTACTCAACATTCTATCATAACGTACATGGGAAAAGGATCCCAGGAAGAACAGACATAAGTATATGTGTAAAAGAAACACATCTTGCACACCTACAAAAGGCCAAACGTTGTAATCAAACTTGCTGTAATAAAAAATAAAAAATTAAATTAAAAACACGAACAAGAAGTAGTGAGACAAACTTGAGGGGCTTTCTCCTGGCACATTCCGTTCTAAATTCCAATCTAGAACGCAACTTCCATTGAGGCTCTGCTGCCCTAGTAACCAGATTTGGTAAGGGAGAACTGCTGCCACCATGTGGCCGTTTCACACAACTGCAGCCTTAATCCCAGCACTAATGGTCAGTGGATATTCAAAATCATTACAGGCCTGTAAATGACACCTGCCCTGAAAACAATTCCTGGGGTCATATATCGACCAAAAAATTCAAAAGACGTCCATATTTCAAAACGACAATTTCAAGAGGCATATTTCACGCACATTAGTGTTCTGCTTCTTTTGCTTTCTTTCTTTCTTTGTTAAAAAAAAGGGAATGGAAAAAGGCAACCCTCAGATGGGCGAAAACGTTCGCAAACGAATCAATGGACACAGGTTCAATCGCCAATATATATAAACAGCTCATGAAGCTTAATATTAATAAAACAAACAACCCAGTACAAAAATGGGCAGAAGATCTAAAGAGACGTTTCTTCAAAGAAGACACAGAGATGGCCAAGACGCTCATGAAAAGCTGCTCATCATCACTAATTATTAGAGAAATGCAAATCAAAACTACAATGAGGTAAGACCTCACACCTGTTAGAATCGGCATCATCCGAAAATCTACAAACAACAAATTCTGGGGAGGGTGTGGACAAAAGGAACCCCCTTCCACTATTGGTGGGAATGTAAATTGATACAGTCACTATGGAGAAGAGTATGGAGGTTCCTTGAAAAAACTAAAAGGAGAATTACCATAGGATCCAGCAATCCCACTTCTGGGCATATACCCAGAGAAAACCATAAATCACAAAGACACATTCACCACAATGTTCATTGCAGCACTATTTACAATAGCCAGCTAATGGAAGCAACCTAAATGCCCACAGACAGGCGAATGGATAAAGATGTGGTACATATATAAAATGGAATATTACTCAGCCATAAAAAGGAATGAAACTGGGTCATTTGTAGAGAAGTGGATGGATCTAGAGACTGTCATACGGAATGAAGTAAGTCAGAAAGAGAAAAACAAATATTGTATATTAATGCCTATATGTGGAACCTAGAAAAATGGTACAGATGAACTGGTTTGCAGGGCAGAAATAGAGACACAGAGGTAGAGAACAAACGTATGGACACCAAGTGGGGGAAGCCATGGGGTGGTGGTGGTGGGATGAGTTGGGAGATTGGGATTGACCTGTATACATGTATATGCATAAAATAGATAACTAATAATAACCTGCTGTATAAAATAAATAAATAAACTTAAATTTCAAAATTTTTAAAAATAAAATTTAAAAATAAATCAGAAAAAAGTTCTTCCATTCACACAAATGTATTTATATGAATGAATTATTTCCATGCTTATATCTATAAATACATAAAAGAAGAACAGAATGTAACTGGGACTGAAAAAGAAAAAAAATACCTGAACCTAACAGTTATAGAGAGGAAAACCCTACCAAGGCACTTGCTCCAGTGGTAAACAATTCTGAAATTGGTCAGAGGTGGGGAATCATCTCCCATACGGCCAGCAGCCCCGCCCCCCCACGCAAGGAGCGTCCTCATTTCAATCCTGGGGGACCGTGCCGAGGAATCTGTGAGTAAACGTGAGCTGAGCCCCAGGCCAGCTGCTGCTGAACTGTTCCCACCCTTCCCAGGTAAAACACCTGAATATGTACAAGGGCTTGAAAGCCTAGAGGAAGGGCCGTGGAGCCACACCAGCGACAGCACGCAGGCCAACTTGGTGCCTGCAGGCCAGCCAGGATGGTCCTGGCCCCGGGCGCTCTTCTGGAAGCTTTCCATTTCCCTGCCTGAGATACCCCTCCTGTCCCGGCCCCCACTCCTTTTTTTCCTTCCTCACCTCAGCCCGGAGAGAAATTCCAGTGGAAGTTATGGGTGACACATCGTCTTCTTTACAGATGGCAGCCTGGCAACTCCTGCAGAAAGTCCAGCAGAGCCCCACTCACACCGGGCCACCCACAAAGCCGTGGACCCTCACACCCTCCCACCAGCACAGCCCCGAGACTGCTGACGGGGCAGAGAATATGGAGTCAGGCACAGCTGCAAGGGCTATTGTTGCCTGGAGTGCTGTTTATATTGACCTCAACCCAGGCACACCTGGGGAGGGCTTGCCGGCAGTGTCAGGCTGCCCAGGTCAGCTAATCCTCAGCCCTCAGGGAATCACATTGCAGAAAATGGACTTCGCTAAGACAGAATATTTGCCAAGGAGAAAAAGGACACAATGCCATTTGCAGCCCCGTAGATGAGTCGAGAGGTAATCACGTGACTTGTAGTAAGTCAGAAAGTGAAAGACACATTCCGTATCATATCACTTATAGGTGTTACCTAAAAATGGATACCAGGGCAGATATTTCCACGGAGAAGGGCAATCACAGATTCATTAAACACACTTATGGTTCACCAATGGAAAGGTGTGAGGATTGGATTCATTACGATATTTGGGTTAACAGACATATACAAACACAGGTGAAATATATAATCACCAAAGACCTACGGAATACCAAGGGAAGACTACTCAACATTCTGCCATAACGTACATGGGAAAAGGATCCCAGGAAGAACAGACATATGTATATGTGTAAAAGAAACACATCTTGCACACCTACAACAAGCCAAACGTTGTAATCAAACTTGCTGTAATAAAAAATAAAAAATTAAATTAAAAACACGAACAAGAAGTAGTGAGACAAACTTGAGGGGCTTTCTCCTGGCACATTCTGTTCTAAATTCCAATCTAGAACGCGACTTCCATTGAGGTTCTGCTGCCCTAGTAACCAGATTTGGTAAGGAAGAACTGCTGCCACCATGTGGCCGTTTCACACAACTGCAGCCTTAATCCCAGCACTAATGGTCAGTGGATATTCAAAATCATTACAGGCCTGTAAATGACACCTGCCCTGAAAACAATTCCTGGGGTCATATATCGACCAAAAAATTCAAAAGACGTCCATATTTCAAAACGACAATTTCAAGAGGCATATTTCACGCACATTAGTGTTCTGCTTCTTTTGCTTTCTTTCTTTCTTTGTTAAAAAAAAGGGAATGGAAAAAGGCAACCCTCAGATGGGCGAAAACATTCGCAAACGAATCAATGGACACAGGTTCAATCGCCAATATATATAAACAGCTCATGAAGCTTAATATTAATAAAACAAACAACCCAGTACAAAAATGGGCAGAAGATCTAAAGAGACGTTTCTTCAAAGAAGACACAGAGATGGCCAAGACGCTCATGAAAAGCTGCTCATCATCACTAATTATTAGAGAAATGCAAATCAAAACTACAATGAGGTAAGACCTCACACCTGTTAGAATCGGCATCTTCCGAAAATCTACAAACAACAAATTCTGGGGAGGGTGTGGACAAAAGGAACCCCCTTCCACTATTGGTGGGAATGTAAATTGATACAGTCACTATGGAGAAGAGAATGGAGGTTCCTTTAAAAAACTAAAAGGAGAATTACCATAGGATCCAGCAATCCCACTTCTGGGCATATACCCAGAGAAAACCATAAATCACAAAGACACATTCACCACAATGTTCATTGCAGCACTATTTACAATAGCCAGCTAATGGAAGCAACCTAAATGCCCACAGACAGGCGAATGGATAAAGATGTGGTACATATATAAAATGGAATATTACTCAGCCATAAAAAGGAATGAAACTGGGTCATTTGTAGAGAAGTGGATGGATCTAGAGACTGTCATACGGAATGAAGTAAGTCAGAAAGAGAAAAACAAATATTGTATATTAATGCCTATATGTGGAACCTAGAAAAATGGTACAGATGAACTGGTTTGCAGGGCAGAAATAGAGACACAGAGGTAGAGAACAAACGTATGGACACCAAGTGGGGGAAGCCATGGGGTGGTGGTGGTGGGATGAGTTGGGAGATTGGGATTGACCTGTATGCATGTATATGCATAAAATAGATAACTAATAATAACCTGCTGTATAAAATAAATAAATAAACTTAAATTTCAAAATTTTTAAAAGTAAAATTTAAAAATAAAACAGAAAAATGTTCTTCCATTCACACAAATGTATTTATATGAATGAATTATTTCCATGCTTATATCTATAAATACATAAAGGAAGAACAGAATGTAACTGGGACCGAAAAAGAAAAAAAAATACCTGAAACTAACAGTTATAGAGAGGAAAACACTACCAAGGCACTTTCTCCAGTGGTAAACAATTCTGAAATTGGTCAGAGGTGGGGAATCATCTCCCATACGGCCAGCAGCCCCGCCCCCCCACGCAAGGAGCGTCCTCATTGCAATCCTGGGGGACCGTGCCGAGGACTCTGTGAGTAAACGTGATCTGAGCCCCAGGCCAGCTGCTGCTGAACTGTTCACACCCTTCCCAGGTAAAACACCTGAATATGTACAAGGGCTTGAAAGCCTAGAGGATGGGCCATGGAGCCACACCAGCGACAGCACGCAGGCCAACTTGGTGCCTGCAGGCCAGCCAGGATGGTCCTGGACCCGGGCGCTCTTCTGGAAGCTTTCCATTTCCCTGCCTGAGATACCCCTCCTGTCCCGGCCCCCACTCCTTTTTTTCCTTCCTCACCTCAGCCCGGAGAGAAATTCCAGTGGAAGTTATGGGTGACACATCGTCTTCTTTACAGGTGGCAGCCTGGCAACTCCTGCAGAAAGTCCAGCAGAGCCCCACTCACACCGGGCCACCCACAAAGCCGTGGACACTCACACCCTCCCACCAGCACAGCCCCGAGACTGCTGACGGGGCAGAGAATATGGAGTCAGGCACAGCTGCAGGGGCTATTGCTGCCTGGAGTGCTGTTTATATTGACCTCAACCCAGGCACACCTGGGGAGGGCTTGCCAGCAGGGTCAGGCTGCCCAGGTCAGCTAATCCTCAGCCCTCAGGGAATCACATTGCAGAAAATGGACCTCGCTAAGACAGAATATTCGCCAAGGGAAAAAAGGACACAATGCCATTTGCAGCACAGTAGATGAGTCGAGAGGTAATCACGTGACTTGTAGTAAGTCAGAAAGTGAAAGACACATATCGTATCATATCACTTATAGGTGTTACCTAAAAATGGATACCAGGGCAGATATTTCCACGGAGAAGGGCAATCACAGATTCATTAAACACACTTATGGTTCACCAATGGAAAGGTGTGAGGATTGGATTCATTACGATATTGGGGTTAACAGACATATACAAACACAGGTGAAATATATAATCACCAAAGACCTACGGAATACCAGGGGAAGACTACTCAACACTCTGTCATAACGTACATGGGAAAAGGATCCCAGGAAGAACAGACATATGTATATGTGTAAAAGAAACACATCTTGCACACCTACAAAAGGCCAAACGTTGTAATCAAACTTGGTGTAATAAAAATAAAAAATTAAATTAAAAACACGAACAAGAAGTAGTGAGACAAACTTGAGGGGCTTTCTCCTGGCACATTCCGTTCTAAATTCCAATCTAGAACGCGACTTCCATTGATGCTCTGCTGCCCTAGTAACCAGATTTGGTAAGGGAGAACTGCTGCCACCATGTGGCCGTTTCACACAACTGCAGCCTTAATCCCAGCACTAATGGTCAGTGGATATTCAAAATCATTACAGGCCTGTAAATGACACCTGCCCTGAAAACAATTCCTGGGGTCATATATCGACCAAAAAATTCAAAAGACGTCCATATTTCAAAACGACAATTTCAAGAGGCATATTTCACGCACATTAGTGTTCTGCTTCTTTTGCTTTCTTTCTTTCTTTGTTAAAAAAAAGGGAATGGAAAAAGGCAACACTCAGATGGGCGAAAACGTTCGCAAACGAATCAATGGACACAGGTTCAATCGCCAATATATATAAACAGCTCATGAAGCTTAATATTAATAAAACAAACAACCCAATACCAAAATGGGCAGAAGATCTAAAGAGACGTTTCTTCAAAGAAGACACAGAGATGGCCAAGACGCTCATGAAAAGCTTCTCATCATCACTAATTATTAGAGAAATGCAAATCAAAACTACAATGAGGTAAGACCTCACACCTGTTAGAATCGGCATCATCCGAAAATCTACAAACAACAAATTCTGGGGAGGGTGTGGACAAAAGGAACCCCCTTCCACTATTGGTGGGAATGTAAATTGATACAGTCACTATGGAGAAGAGTATGGAGGTTCCTTTAAAATTCTAAAAGGAGAATTACCATAGGATCCAGCAATCCCACTTCTGGGCATATACCCAGAGAAAACCATAAATCACAAAGACACATTCACCACAATGTTCATTGCAGCACTATTTACAATAGCCAGGTAATGGAAGCAACCTAAATGCCCACAGACAGGCGAATGGATAAAGATGTGGTACATATATAAAATGGAATATTACTCAGCCATAAAAAGGAATGAAACTGGGTCATTTGTAGAGAAGTGGATGGATCTAGAGACTGTCATACGGAATGAAGTAAGTCAGAAAGAGAAAAACAAATATTGTATATTAATGCCTATATGTGGAACCTAGAAAAATGGTACAGATGAACTGGTTTGCAGGGCAGAAATAGAGACACAGAGGTAGAGAACAAACGTATGGACACCAAGTGGGGGAAGCCATGGGGTGGTGGTGGTGGGATGAGTTGGGAGATTGGGATTGACCTGTATACATGTATATGCATAAAATAGATAACTAATAATAACCTGCTGTATAAAATAAATAAATAAACTTAAATTTCAAAATTTTTAAAAATAAAATTTAAAAATAAATCAGAAAAAAGTTCTTCCATTCACACAAATGTATTTATATGAATGAATTATTTCCATGCTTATATCTATAAATACATAAAAGAAGAACAGAATGTAACTGGGACTGAAAAAGAAAAAAAATACCTGAACCTAACAGTTATAGAGAGGAAAACCCTACCAAGGCACTTGCTCCAGTGGTAAACAATTCTGAAATTGGTCAGAGGTGGGGAATCATCTCCCATACGGCCAGCAGCCCCGCCCCCCCACGCAAGGAGCGTCCTCATTTCAATCCTGGGGGACCGTGCCGAGGACTCTGTGAGTAAACGTGAGCTGAGCCCCAGGCCAGCTGCTGCTGAACTGTTCCCACCCTTCCCAGGTAAAACACCTGAATATGTACAAGGGCTTGAAAGCCTAGAGGAAGGGCCGTGGAGCCACACCAGCGACAGCACGCAGGCCAACTTGGTGCCTGCAGGCCAGCCAGGATGGTCCTGGCCCCGGGCGCTCTTCTGGAAGCTTTCCATTTCCCTGCCTGAGATACCCCTCCTGTCCCGGCCCCCACTCCTTTTTTTCCTTCCTCACCTCAGCCCGGAGAGAAATTCCAGTGGAAGTTATGGGTGACACATCGTCTTCTTTACAGGTGGCAGCCTGGCAACTCCTGCAGAAAGTCCAGCAGAGCCCCACTCACACCGGGCCACCCACAAAGCCGTGGACCCTCACACCCTCCCACCAGCACAGCCCCGAGACTGCTGACGGGGCAGAGAATATGGAGTCAGGCACAGCTGCAAGGGCTATTGTTGCCTGGAGTGCTGTTTATATTGACCTCAACCCAGGCACACCTGGGGAGGGCTTGCCGGCAGTGTCAGGCTGCCCAGGTCAGCTAATCCTCAGCCCTCAGGGAATCACATTGCAGAAAATGGACTTCGCTAAGACAGAATATTTGCCAAGGAGAAAAAGGACACAATGCCATTTGCAGCCCCGTAGATGAGTCGAGAGGTAATCACGTGACTTGTAGTAAGTCAGAAAGTGAAAGACACATTCCGTATCATATCACTTATAGGTGTTACCTAAAAATGGATACCAGGGCAGATATTTCCACGGAGAAGGGCAATCACAGATTCATTAAACACACTTATGGTTCACCAATGGAAAGGTGTGAGGATTGGATTCATTACGATATTGGGGTTAACACACATATACAAACACAGGTGAAATATATAATCACCAAAGACCTACGGAATACCAGGGGAAGACTACTCAACATTCTGTCATAACGTACATGGGAAAAGGATCCCAGGAAGAACAGACATATGTATATGTGTAAAAGAAACACATCTTGCACACCTACAAAAGGCCAAACGTTGTAATCAAACTTGCTGTAATAAAAATAAAAAATTAAATTAAAAACACGAACAAGAAGTAGTGAGACAAACTTGAGGGGCTTTCTCCTGGCACATTCCGTTCTAAATTCCAATCTAGAACGCGACTTCCATTGAGGTTCTGCTGCCCTAGTAACCAGATTTGGTAAGGGAGAACTGCTGCCACCATGTGGCCGTTTCACACAACTGCAGCCTTAATCCCAGCACAAATGGTCAGTGGATATTCAAAATCATTACAGGCCTGTAAATGACACCTGCCCTGAAAACAATTCCTGGGGTCATATATCGACCAAAAAATTCAAAAGACGTCCATATTTCAAAACGACAATTTCAAGAGGCATATTTCACGAACATTAGTGTTCTGCTTCTTTTGCTTTCTTTCTTTCTTTGTTAAAAAAAAGGGAATGGAAAAAGGCAACACTCAGATGGGCGAAAACGTTCGCAAACGAATCAATGGACACAGGTTCAATCGCCAATATATATAAACAGCTCATGAAGCTTAATATTAATAAAACAAACAACCCAATACCAAAATGGGCAGAAGATCTAAAGAGACGTTTCTTCAAAGAAGACACAGAGATGGCCAAGACGCTCATGAAAAGCTGCTCATCATCACTAATTATTAGAGAAATGCAAATCAAAACTACAATGAGGTAAGACCTCACACCTGTTAGAATCGGCATCATCCGAAAATCTACAAACAACAAATTCTGGGGAGGGTGTGGACAAAAGGAACCCCCTTCCACTATTGGTGGGAATGTAAATTGATACAGTCACTATGGAGAAGAGTATGGAGGTTCCTTTAAAACTCTAAAAGGAGAATTACCATAGGATCCAGCAATCCCACTTCTGGGCATATACCCAGAGAAAACCATAAATCACAAAGACACATTCACCACAATGTTCATTGCAGCACTATTTACAATAGCCAGGTAATGGAAGCAACCTAAATGCCCACAGACAGGCGAATGGATAAAGATGTGGTACATATATAAAATGGAATATTACTCAGCCATAAAAAGGAATGAAACTGGGTCATTTGTAGAGAAGTGGATGGATCTAGAGACTGTCATACGGAATGAAGTAAGTCAGAAAGAGAAAAACAAATATTGTATATTAATGCCTATATGTGGAACCTAGAAAAATGGTACAGATGAACTGGTTTGCAGGGCAGAAATAGAGACACAGAGGTAGAGAACAAACGTATGGACACCAAGTGGGGGAAGCCATGGGGTGGTGGTGGTGGGATGAGTTGGGAGATTGGGATTGACCTGTATACATGTATATGCATAAAATAGATAACTAATAATAACCTGCTGTATAAAATAAATAAATAAACTTAAATTTCAAAATTTTTAAAAATAAAATTTAAAAATAAATCAGAAAAAAGTTCTTCCATTCACACAAATGTATTTATATGAATGAATTATTTCCATGCTTATATCTATAAATACATAAAAGAAGAACAGAATGTAACTGGGACTGAAAAAGAAAAAAAATACCTGAACCTAACAGTTATAGAGAGGAAAACCCTACCAAGGCACTTGCTCCAGTGGTAAACAATTCTGAAATTGGTCAGAGGTGGGGAATCATCTCCCATATGGCCAGCAGCCCCGCCCCCCCACGCAAGGAGCGTCCTCATTTCAATCCTGGGGGACCGTGCCGAGGACTCTGTGAGTAAACGTGAGCTGAGCCCCAGGCCAGCTGCTGCTGAACTGTTCCCACCCTTCCCAGGTAAAACACCTGAATATGTACAAGGGCTTGAAAGCCTAGAGGAAGGGCCGTGGAGCCACACCAGCGACAGCACGCAGGCCAACTTGGTGCCTGCAGGCCAGCCAGGATGGTCCTGGCCCCGGGCGCTCTTCTGGAAGCTTTCCATTTCCCTGCCTGTGATACCCCTCCTGTCCCGGCCCCCACTCCTTTTTTTCCTTCCTCACCTCAGCCCGGAGAGAAATTCCAGTGGAAGTTATGGGTGACACATCGTCTTCTTTACAGGTGGCAGCCTGGCAACTCCTGCAGAAAGTCCAGCAGAGCCCCACTCACACCGGGCCACCCACAAAGCCGTGGACACTCACACCCTCCCACCAGCACAGCCCCGAGACTGCTGACGGGGCAGAGAATATGGAGTCAGGCACAGCTGCAAGGGCTATTGTTGCCTGGAGTGCTGTTTATATTGACCTCAACCCAGGCACACCTGGGGAGGGCTTGCCGGCAGTGTCAGGCTGCCCAGGTCAGCTAATCCTCAGCCCTCAGGGAATCACATTGCAGAAAATGGACTTCGCTAAGACAGAATATTTGCCAAGGAGAAAAAGGACACAATGCCATTTGCAGCCCCGTAGATGAGTCGAGAGGTAATCACGTGACTTGTAGTAAGTCAGAAAGTGAAAGACACATTCCGTATCATATCACTTATAGGTGTTACCTAAAAATGGATACCAGGGCAGATATTTCCACGGAGAAGGGCAATCACAGATTCATTAAACACACTTATGGTTCACCAATGGAAAGGTGTGAGGATTGGATTCATTACGATATTGGGGTTAACAGACATATACAAACACAGGTGAAATATATAATCACCAAAGACCTACGGAATACCAAGGGAAGACTACTCAACATTCTGCCATAACGTACATGGGAAAAGGATCCCAGGAAGAACAGACATATGTATATGTGTAAAAGAAACACATCTTGCACACCTACAACAAGCCAAACGTTGTAATCAAACTTGCTGTAATAAAAAATAAAAAATTAAATTAAAAACACGAACAAGAAGTAGTGAGACAAACTTGAGGGGCTTTCTCCTGGCACATTCTGTTCTAAATTCCAATCTAGAACGCGACTTCCATTGAGGTTCTGCTGCCCTAGTAACCAGATTTGGTAAGGGAGAACTGCTGCCACCATGTGGCCGTTTCACACAACTGCAGCCTTAATCCCAGCACTAATGGTCAGTGGATATTCAAAATCATTACAGGCCTGTAAATGACACCTGCCCTGAAAACAATTCCTGGGGTCATATATCGACCAAAAAATTCAAAAGACGTCCATATTTCAAAACGACAATTTCAAGAGGCATATTTCACGCACATTAGTGTTCTGCTTCTTTTGCTTTCTTTCTTTCTTTGTTAAAAAAAAGGGAATGGAAAAAGGCAACACTCAGATGGGCGAAAACGTTCGCAAACGAATCAATGGACACAGGTTCAATCGCCAATATATATAAACAGCTCATGAAGCTTAATATTAATAAAACAAACAACCCAATACCAAAATGGGCAGAAGATCTAAAGAGACGTTTCTTCAAAGAAGACACAGAGATGGCCAAGACGCTCATGAAAAGCTGCTCATCATCACTAATTATTAGAGAAATGCAAATCAAAACTACAATGAGGTAAGACCTCACACCTGTTAGAATCGGCATCATCCGAAAATCTACAAACAACAAATTCTGGGGAGGGTGTGGACAAAAGGAACCCCCTTCCACTATTGGTGGGAATGTAAATTGATACAGTCACTATGGAGAAGAGTATGGAGGTTCCTTTAAAACTCTAAAAGGAGAATTACCATAGGATCCAGCAATCCCACTTCTGGGCATATACCCAGAGAAAACCATAAATCACAAAGACACATTCACCACAATGTTCATTGCAGCACTATTTACAATAGCCAGGTAATGGAAGCAACCTAAATGCCCACAGACAGGCGAATGGATAAAGATGTGGTACATATATAAAATGGAATATTACTCAGCCATAAAAAGGAATGAAACTGGGTCATTTGTAGAGAAGTGGATGGATCTAGAGACTGTCATACGGAATGAAGTAAGTCAGAAAGAGAAAAACAAATATTGTATATTAATGCCTATATGTGGAACCTAGAAAAATGGTACAGATGAACTGGTTTGCAGGGCAGAAATAGAGACACAGAGGTAGAGAACAAACGTATGGACACCAAGTGGGGGAAGCCATGGGGTGGTGGTGGTGGGATGAGTTGGGAGATTGGGATTGACCTGTATACATGTATATGCATAAAATAGATAACTAATAATAACCTGCTGTATAAAATAAATAAATAAACTTAAATTTCAAAATTTTTAAAAATAAAATTTAAAAATAAATCAGAAAAAAGTTCTTCCATTCACACAAATGTATTTATATGAATGAATTATTTCCATGCTTATATCTATAAATACATAAAAGAAGAACAGAATGTAACTGGGACTGAAAAAGAAAAAAAATACCTGAACCTAACAGTTATAGAGAGGAAAACCCTACCAAGGCACTTGCTCCAGTGGTAAACAATTCTGAAATTGGTCAGAGGTGGGGAATCATCTCCCATACGGCCAGCAGCCCCGCCCCCCCACGCAAGGAGCGTCCTCATTTCAATCCTGGGGGACCGTGCCGAGGACTCTGTGAGTAAACGTGAGCTGAGCCCCAGGCCAGCTGCTGCTGAACTGTTCCCACCCTTCCCAGGTAAAACACCTGAATATGTACAAGGGCTTGAAAGCCTAGAGGAAGGGCCGTGGAGCCACACCAGCGACAGCACGCAGGCCAACTTGGTGCCTGCAGGCCAGCCAGGATGGTCCTGGCCCCGGGCGCTCTTCTGGAAGCTTTCCATTTCCCTGCCTGAGATACCCCTCCTGTCCCGGCCCCCACTCCTTTTTTTCCTTCCTCACCTCAGCCCGGAGAGAAATTCCAGTGGAAGTTATGGGTGACACATCGTCTTCTTTACAGGTGGCAGCCTGGCAACTCCTGCAGAAAGTCCAGCAGAGCCCCACTCACACCGGGCCACCCACAAAGCCGTGGACACTCACACCCTCCCTCCAGCACAGCCCAGAGACTGCTGACGGGGCAGAGAATATGGAGTCAGGCACAGCTGCAAGTGCTATTGTTGCCTGGAGTGCTGTTTATATTGACCTCAACCCAGGCACACCTGGGGAGGGCTTGCCGGCAGTGTCAGGCTGCCCAGGTCAGCTAATCCTCAGCCCTCAGGGAATCACATTGCAGAAAATGGACTTCGCTAAGACAGAATATTTGCCAAGGAGAAAAAGGACACAATGCCATTTGCAGCCCCGTAGATGAGTCGAGAGGTAATCACGTGACTTGTAGTAAGTCAGAAAGTGAAAGACACATTCCGTATCATATCACTTATAGGTGTTACCTAAAAATGGATACCAGGGCAGATATTTCCACGGAGAAGGGCAATCACAGATTCATTAAACACACTTATGGTTCACCAATGGAAAGGTGTGAGGATTGGATTCATTACGATATTGGGGTTAACAGACATATACAAACACAGGTGAAATATATAATCACCAAAGACCTACGGAATACCAAGGGAAGACTACTCAACATTCTGCCATAACGTACATGGGAAAAGGATCCCAGGAAGAACAGACATATGTATATGTGTAAAAGAAACACATCTTGCACACCTACAACAAGCCAAACGTTGTAATCAAACTTGCTGTAATAAAAAATAAAAAATTAAATTAAAAACACGAACAAGAAGTAGTGAGACAAACTTGAGGGGCTTTCTCCTGGCACATTCTGTTCTAAATTCCAATCTAGAACGCGACTTCCATTGAGGTTCTGCTGCCCTAGTAACCAGATTTGGTAAGGGAGAACTGCTGCCACCATGTGGCCGTTTCACACAACTGCAGCCTTAATCCCAGCCCTAATGGTCAGTGGATATTCAAAATCATTACAGGCCTGTAAATGACACCTGCCCTGAAAACAATTCCTGGGGTCATATATCGACCAAAAAATTCAAAAGACGTCCATATTTCAAAACGACAATTTCAAGAGGCATATTTCACGCACATTAGTGTTCTGCTTCTTTTGCTTTCTTTCTTTCTTTGTTAAAAAAAAGGGAATGGAAAAAGGCAACACTCAGATGGGCGAAAACGTTCGCAAACGAATCAATGGACACAGGTTCAATCGCCAATATATATAAACAGCTCATGAAGCTTAATATTAATAAAACAAACAACCCAATACAAAAATGGGCAGAAGATCTAAAGAGACCTTTCTTCAAAGAAGACCCATAGATGACCAAGACGCTCATGAAAAGCTGCTCAACATCACTAATTATTAGAGAAATGCAAATCAAAACTAAAATGAGGTAAGACCTCACACCTGTTAGAATCGGCATCATCCGAAAATCTACAAACAACAAATTCTGGGGAGGGTGTGGACAAAAGGAACCCCCTTCCACTATTGGTGGGAATGTAAATGGATACAGTCACTATGGAGAAGAGTATGGAGGTTCCTTGAAAAAACTAAAAGGAGAATTACCATAGGATCCAGCAATCCCACTTCTGGGCATATACCCAGAGAAAACCATAAATCACAAAGACACATTCACCACAATGTTCATTGCAGCACTATTTACAATAGGCAGGTAATGGAAGCAACCTAAATGCCCACAGACAGGCGAATGGATAAAGATGTGGTACATATATAAAATGGAATATTACTCAGCCATAAAAAGGAATGAAACTGGGTCATTTGTAGAGAAGTGGATGGATCTAGAGACTGTCATACGGAATGAAGTAAGTCAGAAAGAGAAAAACAAATATTGTATATTAATGCCTATATGTGGAACCTAGAAAAATGGTACAGATGAACTGGTTTGCAGGGCAGAAATAGAGACACAGAGGTAGAGAACAAACGTATGGACACCAAGTGGGGGAAGCCATGGGGTGGTGGTGGTGGGATGAGTTGGGAGATTGGGATTGACCTGTATACATGTATATGCATAAAATAGATAACTAATAATAACCTGCTGTATAAAATAAATAAATAAACTTAAATTTCAAAATTTTTAAAAATAAAATTTAAAAATAAATCAGAAAAAAGTTCTTCCATTCACACAAATGTATTTATATGAATGAATTATTTCCATGCTTATATCTATAAATACATAAAAGAAGAACAGAATGTAACTGGGACTGAAAAAGAAAAAAAATACCTGAACCTAACAGTTATAGAGAGGAAAACCCTACCAAGGCACTTGCTCCAGTGGTAAACAATTCTGAAATTGGTCAGAGGTGGGGAATCATCTCCCATACGGCCAGCAGCCCCGCCCCCCCACGCAAGGAGCATCCTCATTTCAATCCTGGGGGACCGTGCCGAGGACTCTGTGAGTAAACGTGAGCTGAGCCCCAGGCCAGCTGCTGCTGAACTGTTCCCACCCTTCCCAGGTAAAACACCTGAATATGTACAAGGGCTTGAAAGCCTAGAGGAAGGGCCGTGGAGCCACACCAGCGACAGCACGCAGGCCAACTTGGTGCCTGCAGGCCAGCCAGGATGGTCCTGGCCCCGGGCGCTCTTCTGGAAGCTTTCCATTTCCCTGCCTGAGATACCCCTCCTGTCCCGGCCCCCACTCCTTTTTTTCCTTCCTCACCTCAGCCCGGAGAGAAATTCCAGTGGAAGTTATGGGTGACACATCGTCTTCTTTACAGGTGGCAGCCTGGCAACTCCTGCAGAAAGTCCAGCAGAGCCCCACTCACACCGGGCCACCCACAAAGCCGTGGACACTCACACCCTCCCACCAGCACAGCCCCGAGACTGCTGACGGGGCAGAGAATATGGAGTCAGGCACAGCTGCAAGGGCTATTGTTGCCTGGAGTGCTGTTTATATTGACCTCAACCCAGGCACACCTGGGGAGGGCTTGCCGGCAGTGTCAGGCTGCCCAGGTCAGCTAATCCTCAGCCCTCAGGGAATCACATTGCAGAAAATGGACTTCGCTAAGACAGAATATTTGCCAAGGAGAAAAAGGACACAATGCCATTTGCAGCCCCGTAGATGAGTCGAGAGGTAATCACGTGACTTGTAGTAAGTCAGAAAGTGAAAGACACATTCCGTATCATATCACTTATAGGTGTTACCTAAAAATGGATACCAGGGCAGATATTTCCACGGAGAAGGGCAATCACAGATTCATTAAACACACTTATGGTTCACCAATGGAAAGGTGTGAGGATTGGATTCATTACGATATTGGGGTTAACAGACATATACAAACACAGGTGAAATATATAATCACCAAAGACCTACGGAATACCAAGGGAAGACTACTCAACATTCTGCCATAACGTACATGGGAAAAGGATCCCAGGAAGAACAGACATATGTATATGTGTAAAAGAAACACATCTTGCACACCTACAACAAGCCAAACGTTGTAATCAAACTTGCTGTAATAAAAAATAAAAAATTAAATTAAAAACACGAACAAGAAGTAGTGAGACAAACTTGAGGGGCTTTCTCCTGGCACATTCTGTTCTAAATTCCAATCTAGAACGCGACTTCCATTGAGGTTCTGCTGCCCTAGTAACCAGATTTGGTAAGGGAGAACTGCTGCCACCATGTGGCCGTTTCACACAACTGCAGCCTTAATCCCAGCACTAATGGTCAGTGGATATTCAAAATCATTACAGGCCTGTAAATGACACCTGCCCTGAAAACAATTCCTGGGGTCATATATCGACCAAAAAATTCAAAAGACGTCCATATTTCAAAACGACAATTTCAAGAGGCATATTTCACGCACATTAGTGTTCTGCTTCTTTTGCTTTCTTTCTTTCTTTGTTAAAAAAAAGGGAATGGAAAAAGGCAACACTCAGATGGGCGAAAACGTTCGCAAACGAATCAATGGACACAGGTTCAATCGCCAATATATATAAACAGCTCATGAAGCTTAATATTAATAAAACAAACAACCCAATACAAAAATGGGCAGAAGATCTAAAGAGACGTTTCTTCAAAGAAGACCCATAGATGACCAAGACGCTCATGAAAAGCTGCTCAACATCACTAATTATTAGAGAAATGCAAATCAAAACTAAAATGAGGTAAGACCTCACACCTGTTAGAATCGGCATCATCCGAAAATCTACAAACAACAAATTCTGGGGAGGGTGTGGACAAAAGGAACCCCCTTCCACTATTGGTGGGAATGTAAATGGATACAGTCACTATGGAGAAGAGTATGGAGGTTCCTTGAAAAAACTAAAAGGAGAATTACCATAGGATCCAGCAATCCCACTTCTGGGCATATACCCAGAGAAAACCATAAATCACAAAGACACATTCACCACAATGTTCATTGCAGCACTATTTACAATAGGCAGGTAATGGAAGCAACCTAAATGCCCACAGACAGGCGAATGGATAAAGATGTGGTACATATATAAAATGGAATATTACTCAGCCATAAAAAGGAATGAAACTGGGTCATTTGTAGAGAAGTGGATGGATCTAGAGACTGTCATACGGAATGAAGTAAGTCAGAAAGAGAAAAACAAATATTGTATATTAATGCCTATATGTGGAACCTAGAAAAATGGTACAGATGAACTGGTTTGCAGGGCAGAAATAGAGACACAGAGGTAGAGAACAAACGTATGGACACCAAGTGGGGGAAGCCATGGGGTGGTGGTGGTGGGATGAGTTGGGAGATTGGGATTGACCTGTATACATGTATATGCATAAAATAGATAACTAATAATAACCTGCTGTATAAAATAAATAAATAAACTTAAATTTCAAAATTTTTAAAAATAAAATTTAAAAATAAATCAGAAAAAAGTTCTTCCATTCACACAAATGTATTTATATGAATGAATTATTTCCATGCTTATATCTATAAATACATAAAAGAAGAACAGAATGTAACTGGGACTGAAAAAGAAAAAAAATACCTGAACCTAACAGTTATAGAGAGGAAAACCCTACCAAGGCACTTGCTCCAGTGGTAAACAATTCTGAAATTGGTCAGAGGTGGGGAATCATCTCCCATACGGCCAGCAGCCCCGCCCCCCCACGCAAGGAGCGTCCTCATTTCAATCCTGGGGGACCGTGCCGAGGACTCTGTGAGTAAACGTGAGCTGAGCCCCAGGCCAGCTGCTGCTGAACTGTTCCCACCCTTCCCAGGTAAAACACCTGAATATGTACAAGGGCTTGAAAGCCTAGAGGAAGGGCCGTGGAGCCACACCAGCGACAGCACGCAGGCCAACTTGGTGCCTGCAGGCCAGCCAGGATGGTCCTGGCCCCGGGCGCTCTTCTGGAAGCTTTCCATTTCCCTGCCTGAGATACCCCTCCTGTCCCGGCCCCCACTCCTTTTTTTCCTTCCTCACCTCAGCCCGGAGAGAAATTCCAGTGGAAGTTATGGGTGACACATCGTCTTCTTTACAGGTGGCAGCCTGGCAACTCCTGCAGAAAGTCCAGCAGAGCCCCACTCACACCGGGCCACCCACAAAGCCGTGGACACTCACACCCTCCCACCAGCACAGCCCCGAGACTGCTGACGGGGCAGAGAATATGGAGTCAGGCACAGCTGCAAGGGCTATTGTTGCCTGGAGTGCTGTTTATATTGACCTCAACCCAGGCACACCTGGGGAGGGCTTGCCGGCAGTGTCAGGCTGCCCAGGTCAGCTAATCCTCAGCCCTCAGGGAATCACATTGCAGAAAATGGACTTCGCTAAGACAGAATATTTGCCAAGGAGAAAAAGGACACAATGCCATTTGCAGCCCCGTAGATGAGTCGAGAGGTAATCACGTGACTTGTAGTAAGTCAGAAAGTGAAAGACACATTCCGTATCATATCACTTATAGGTGTTACCTAAAAATGGATACCAGGGCAGATATTTCCACGGAGAAGGGCAATCACAGATTCATTAAACACACTTATGGTTCACCAATGGAAAGGTGTGAGGATTGGATTCATTACGATATTGGGGTTAACAGACATATACAAACACAGGTGAAATATATAATCACCAAAGACCTACGGAATACCAAGGGAAGACTACTCAACATTCTGCCATAACGTACATGGGAAAAGGATCCCAGGAAGAACAGACATATGTATATGTGTAAAAGAAACACATCTTGCACACCTACAACAAGCCAAACGTTGTAATCAAACTTGCTGTAATAAAAAATAAAAAATTAAATTAAAAACACGAACAAGAAGTAGTGAGACAAACTTGAGGGGCTTTCTCCTGGCACATTCTGTTCTAAATTCCAATCTAGAACGCGACTTCCATTGAGGTTCTGCTGCCCTAGTAACCAGATTTGGTAAGGGAGAACTGCTGCCACCATGTGGCCGTTTCACACAACTGCAGCCTTAATCCCAGCACTAATGGTCAGTGGATATTCAAAATCATTACAGGCCTGTAAATGACACCTGCCCTGAAAACAATTCCTGGGGTCATATATCGACCAAAAAATTCAAAAGACGTCCATATTTCAAAACGACAATTTCAAGAGGCATATTTCACGCACATTAGTGTTCTGCTTCTTTTGCTTTCTTTCTTTCTTTGTTAAAAAAAAGGGAATGGAAAAAGGCAACACTCAGATGGGCGAAAACGTTCGCAAACGAATCAATGGACACAGGTTCAATCGCCAATATATATAAACAGCTCATGAAGCTTAATATTAATAAAACAAACAGCCCAATACAAAAATGGGCAGAAGATCTAAAGAGACGTTTCTTCAAAGAAGACCCATAGATGACCAAGACGCTCATGAAAAGCTGCTCAACATCACTAATTATTAGAGAAATGCAAATCAAAACTAAAATGAGGTAAGACCTCACACCTGTTAGAATCGGCATCATCCGAAAATCTACAAACAACAAATTCTGGGGAGGGTGTGGACAAAAGGAACCCCCTTCCACTATTGGTGGGAATGTAAATGGATACAGTCACTATGGAGAAGAGTATGGAGGTTCCTTGAAAAAACTAAAAGGAGAATTACCATAGGATCCAGCAATCCCACTTCTGGGCATATACCCAGAGAAAACCATAAATCACAAAGACACATTCACCACAATGTTCATTGCAGCACTATTTACAATAGCCAGGTAATGGAAGCAACCTAAATGCCCACAGACAGGCGAATGGATAAAGATGTGGTACATATATAAAATGGAATATTACTCAGCCATAAAAAGGAATGAAACTGGGTCATTTGTAGAGAAGTGGATGGATCTAGAGACTGTCATACGGAATGAAGTAAGTCAGAAAGAGAAAAACAAATATTGTATATTAATGCCTATATGTGGAACCTAGAAAAATGGTACAGATGAACTGGTTTGCAGGGCAGAAATAGAGACACAGAGGTAGAGAACAAACGTATGGACACCAAGTGGGGGAAGCCATGGGGTGGTGGTGGTGGGATGAGTTGGGAGATTGGGATTGACCTGTATACATGTATATGCATAAAATAGATAACTAATAATAACCTGCTGTATAAAATAAATAAATAAACTTAAATTTCAAAATTTTTAAAAATAAAATTTAAAAATAAAACAGAAAAATGTTCTTCCATTCACACAGATGTATTTATATGAATGAATTTTTTCCATGCTTATATCTATAAATACATAAAAGAAGAACAGAATGTAACTGGGACCGAAAAAGAAAAAAAATACCTGAACCTAACAGTTATAGAGAGGAAAACCCTACCAAGGCACTTGCTCCAGTGGTAAACAATTCTGAAATTGGTCAGAGGTGGGGAATCATCTCCCATACTGCCAGCAGCCCCGCCCCCCCACGCAAGGAGCGTCCTCATTGCAATCCTGGGGGACCGTGCCGAGGACTCTGTGAGTAAACGTGATCTGAGCCCCAGGCCAGCTGCTGCTGAACTGTTCCCACCCTTCCCAGGTAAAACACCTGAACATGTACAAGGGCTTGAAAGCCTAGAGGAAGGTCTTTGGAGCCACACCAGCGACAGCACGCAGGCCAACTTGGTGCCTGCAGGCCAGCCAGGATGGTCCTGGCCCCGGGCGCTCTTCTGGAAGCTTTCCATTTCCCTGCCTGAGATACCCCTCCTGTCCTGGCCCCCACTCCTTTTTTTCCTTCCTCACCTCAGCCCGGAGAGAAATTCCAGTGGAAGTTATGGGTGACACATCGTCTTCTTTACAGGTGGCAGCCTGGCAACTCCTGCAGAAAGTCCAGCAGAGCCTCACTCACACCAGGCCACCCACAAAGCCGTGGACCCTCACACCCTCCCTCCAGCACAGCCCCGAGACTGCTGACGGGGCAGAGAATATGGAGTCAGGCACAGCTGCAGGGGATATTGCTGCCTGGAGTGCTGTTTATATTGACCTCAACACAGGCACACCTGGGGAGGGCTTGCCGGCAGGGTCAGGCTGCCCAGGTCAGGTAATCCTCAGCCCTCAGAGAATCACATTGCAGAAAATGGACCTCGCTAAGACAGAATATTCGCCAAGGAAAAAAAGGACACAATGCCATTTGCAGCACCGTAGATGAGTCGAGAGGTAATCACGTGACTTGTAGTAAGTCAGAAAGTGAAAGACACATATCGTATCATATCACTTATAGGTGTTACCTAAAAATGGATACCAGGGCAGATATTTCCACGGAGAACGGCAATCACAGATTCATTAAACACACTTATGGTTCACCAATGGAAAGGTGTGAGGATTAGATTCATTACGATATTGGGGTTAACAGACATATACAAACACAGGTGAAATATATAATCACCAAAGACCTACGGAATACCAAGGGAAGACTACTCAACATTCTGTCATAACGTACATGGGAAAAGGATCCCAGGAAGAACAGACATATGTATATGTGTAAAAGAAACACATCTTGCACACCTACATCAAGCCAAACGTTGTAATCAAACTTGCTGTAATAAAAAATAAAAAAATTAAATTAAAAACACGAACAAGAAGTAGTGAGACAAACTTGAGGGGCTTTCTCCTGGCACATTCCGTTTTAAATTGCAATCTAGAACGCGACTTCCATTGAGGCTCTGCTGCCCTAGTAACCAGATTTGGTAAGGGAGAACTGCTGCCACCATGTGGCCGTTTCACACAACTGCAGCTTTAATCCCAGCCCTAATGGTCAGTGGATATTCAAAATCATTACAGGCCTGTAAATGACACCTGCCCTGAAAACAATTCCTGGGGTCATATATCGACCAAAAAATTCAAAAGACGTCCATATTTCAAAACGACAATTTCAAGAGGCACATTTCACGAACATTAGTGTTCTGCTTCTTTTGCTTTCTTTCTCTCTTTGTTAAAAAAAAAGGGAATGGAAAAAGGCAACCCTCAGATGGGCGAAAACGTTCGCAAACGAATCAATGGACACAGGTTCAATCGCCAATATATATAAACAGCTCATGAAGCTTAATATTAATAAAACAAACAACCCAATACAAAAATGGGCAGAAGATCTAAAGAGACGTTTCTTCAAAGAAGACACAGAGATGGCCAAGACGCTCATGAAAAGGTGCTCAACATCACTAATTATTAGAGAAATGCAAATCAAAACTACAATGAGGTAAGACCTCACACCTGTTAGAATCGGCATCATCCGAAAATCTAGAAACAACAAATTCTGGGGAGGGTGTGGACAAAAGGAACCCCCTTCCACTATTGGTGGGAATGTAAATGGATACAGTCACTATGGAGAAGAGTATGGAGGTTCCTTGAAAAAACTAAAAGGAGAATTACCATAGGATCCAGCAATCCCACTTCTGGGCATATACCCAGAGAAAACCATAAATCACAAAGACACATTCACCACAATGTTCATTGCAGCACTATTTACAATAGCCAGGTAATGGAAGCAACCTAAATGCCCACAGACAGGCGAATGGATAAAGATGTGGTACATATATAAAATGGAATATTACTCAGCCACAAAAAGGAATGAAACTGGGTCATTTGTAGAGAAGTGGATGGATCTAGAGACTGTCATACGGAATGAAGTAAGTCAGAAAGAGAAAAACAAATATTGTATATTAATGCCTATATGTGGAACCTAGAAAAATGGTACAGATGAACTGGTTTGCAGGGCAGAAATAGAGACACAGAGGTAGAGAACAAACGTATGGACACCAAGTGGGGGAAGCCATGGGGTGGTGGTGGTGGGATGAGTTGGGAGATTGGGATTGACCTGTATACATGTATATGCATAAAATAGATAACTAATAATAACCTGCTGTATAAAATAAATAAACTTAAATTTCAAAATTTTTAAAAATAAAATTTAAAACTAAAACAGAAAAATGTTCTTCCATTCACACAGATGTATTTATATGAATGAATTATTTCCATGCTTATATCTATAAATACATAAAAGAAGAACAGAATGTAACTGCAACCGAAAAAGAAAAAAAATACCTGAACCTAACAGTTATAGAGAGGAAAACCCTACCAAGGCACTTGCTCCAGTGGTAAACAATTCTGAAATTGGTCAGAGGTGGGGAATCATCTCCCATACTGCCAGCAGCCCCGCCCCCCCACGCAAGGAGCGTCCTCATTGCAATCCTGGGGGACCGTGCCGAGGACTCTGTGAGTAAACGTGATCTGAGCCCCAGGCCAGCTGCTGCTGAACTGTTCCCACCCTTCCCAGGTAAAACACCTGAACATGTACAAGGGCTTGAAAGCCTAGAGGAAGGTCTGTGGAGCCACACCAGCGACAGCACGCAGGCCAACTTGGTGCCTGCAGGCCAGCCAGGATGGTCCTGGCCCTGGGCGCTCTTCTGGAAGCTTTCCATTTCCCTGCCTGAGATACCCCTCCTGTCCTGGCCCCCACTCCTTTTTTTCCTTCCTCACCTCAGCCCGGAGAGAAATTCCAGTGGAAGTTATGGGTGACATATCGTCTTCTTTACAGGTGGCAGCCTGGCAACTCCTGCAGAAAGTCCAGCAGAGCCCCACTCACACCGGGCCACCCACAAAGCCGTGGACCCTCACACCCTCCCTCCAGCACAGCCCCGAGACTGCTGACGGGGCAGAGAATATGGAGTCAGGCACAGCTGCAGGGGCTATTGCTGCCTGGAGTGCTGTTTATATTGACCTCAACACAGGCACACCTGGGGAGGGCTTGCCGGCAGGGTCAGGCTGCCCAGGTCAGGTAATCCTCAGCCCTCAGGGAATCACATTGCAGAAAATGGACCTCGCTAAGACAGAATATTCGCCAAGGAAAAAAAGGACACAATGCCATTTGCAGCCCCGTAGATGAGTCGAGAGGTAATCACGTGACTTGTAGTAAGTCAGAAAGTGAAAGACACATATCGTATCATATCACTTATAGGTGTTACCTAAAAATGGATACCAGGGCAGATATTTCCACGGAGAACGGCAATCACAGATTCATTAAACACACTTATGGTTCACCAATGGAAAGGTGTGAGGATTAGATTCATTACGATATTGGGGTTAACAGACATATACAAACACAGGTGAAATATATAATCACCAAAGACCTACGGAATACCAAGGGAAGACTACTCAACATTCTGTCATAACGTACATGGGAAAAGGATCCCAGGAAGAACAGACATATGTATATGTGTAAAAGAAACACATCTTGCACACCTACATCAAGCCAAACGTTGTAATCAAACTTGCTGTAATAAAAAATAAAAAAATTAAATTAAAAACACGAACAAGAAGTAGTGAGACAAACTTGAGGGGCTTTCTCCTGGCACATTCCGTTTTAAATTGCAATCTAGAACGCGACTTCCATTGAGGCTCTGCTGCCCTAGTAACCAGATTTGGTAAGGGAGAACTGCTGCCACCATGTGGCCGTTTCACACAACTGCAGCTTTAATCCCAGCCCTAATGGTCAGTGGATGTTCAAAATCATTACAGGCCTGTAAATGACACCTGCCCTGAAAACAATTCCTGGGGTCATATATCGACCAAAAAATTCAAAAGACGTCCATATTTCAAAACGACAATTTCAAGAGGCACATTTCACGAACATTAGTGTTCTGCTTCTTTTGCTTTCTTTCTTTCTTTGTTAAAAAAAAGGGAATGGAAAAAGGCAACCCTCAGATGGGCGAAAACGTTCGCAAACGAATCAATGGACACAGGTTCAATCGCCAATATATATAAACAGCTCATGAAGCTTAATATTAATAAAACAAACAACCCAATACAAAAATGGGCAGAAGATCTAAAGAGACGTTTCTTCAAAGAAGACACAGAGATGGCCAAGACGCTCATGAAAAGGTGCTCAACATCACTAATTATTAGAGAAATGCAAATCAAAACTACAATGAGGTAAGACCTCACACCTGTTAGAATCGGCATCATCCGAAAATCTAGAAACAACAAATTCTGGGGACGGTGTGGACAAAAGGAACCCCCTTCCACTATTGGTGGGAATGTAAATGGATACAGTCACTATGGAGAAGAGTATGGAGGTTCCTTGAAAAAACTAAAAGGAGAATTACCATAGGATCCAGCAATCCCACTTCTGGGCATATACCCAGAGAAAACCATAAATCACAAAGACACATTCACCACAATGTTCATTGCAGCACTATTTACAATAGGCAGGTAATGGAAGCAACCTAAATGCCCACAGACAGGCGAATGGATAAAGATGTGGTACATATATAAAATGGAATATTACTCAGCCATAAAAAGGAATGAAACTGGGTCATTTGTAGAGAAGTGGATGGATCTAGAGACTGTCATACGGAATGAAGTAAGTCAGAAAGAGAAAAACAAATATTGTATATTAATGCCTATATGTGGAACCTAGAAAAATGGTACAGATGAACTGGTTTGCAGGGCAGAATTAGAGACACAGAGGTAGAGAACAAACGTATGGACACCAAGTGGGGGAAGCCATGGGGTGGTGGTGGTGGGATGAGTTGGGAGATTGGGATTGACCTGTATACATGTATATGCATAAAATAGATAACTAATAATAACCTGCTGTATAAAATAAATAAATAAACTTAAATTTCAAAATTTTTAAAAATAAAATTTAAAAATAAAACAGAAAAATGTTCTTCCATTCACACAGATGTATTTATATGAATGAATTTTTTCCATGCTTATATCTATAAATACATAAAAGAAGAACAGAATGTAACTGGGACCGAAAAAGAAAAAAAATACCTGAACCTAACAGTTATAGAGAGGAAAACCCTACCAAGGCACTTGCTCCAGTGGTAAACAATTCTGAAATTGGTCAGAGGTGGGGAATCATCTCCCATACTGCCAGGAGCCCCGCCCCCCACGCAAGGAGCGTCCTCATTGCAATCCTGGGGGACCGTGCCGAGGACTCTGTGAGTAAACGTGATCTGAGCCCCAGGCCAGCTGCTGCTGAACTGTTCCCACCCTTCCCAGGTAAAACACCTGAACATGTACAAGGGCTTGAAATCCTAGAGGAAGGTCTTTGGAGCCACACCAGCGACAGCACGCAGGCCAACTTGGTGCCTGCAGGCCAGCCAGGATGGTCCTGGCCCCGGGCGCTCTTCTGGAAGCTTTCCATTTCCCTGCCTGAGATACCCCTCCTGTCCTGGCCCCCACTCCTTTTTTTCCTTCCTCACCTCAGCCCGGAGAGAAATTCCAGTGGAAGTTATGGGTGACACATCGTCTTCTTTACAGGTGGCAGCCTGGCAACTCCTGCAGAAAGTCCAGCAGAGCCCCACTCACACCAGGCCACCCACAAAGCCGTGGACCCTCACACCCTCCCTCCAGCACAGCCCCGAGACTGCTGACGGGGCAGAGAATATGGAGTCAGGCACAGCTGCAGGGGCTATTGCTGCCTGGAGTGCTGTTTATATTGACCTCAACACAGGCACACCTGGGGAGGGCTTGCTGGCAGGGTCAGGCTGCCCAGGTCAGCTAATCCTTAGCCCTCAGGGAATCACATTGCAGAAAATGGACCTCGCTAAGACAGAATATTCGCCAAGGAAAAAAAGGACACAATGCCATTTGCAGCCCCGTAGATGAGTCGAGAGGTAATCACGTGACTTGTAGTAAGTCAGAAAGTGAAAGACACATATCGTATCATATCACTTATAGGTGTTACCTAAAAATGGATACCATGGCAGATATTTCCACGGAGAAGGGCAATCACAGATTCATTAAACACACTTATGGTTCACCAATGGAAAGGTGTGAGGATTGGATTCATTACGATATTGGGGTTAACAGACATATACAAACACAGGTGAAATATATAATCACCAAAGACCTACGGAATACCAAGGGAAGACTACTCAACATTCTGTCATAACGTACATGGGAAAAGGATCCCAGGAAGAACAGACATATGTATATGTGTAAAAGAAACACATCTTGCACACCTACAAAAGGCCGAACGTTGTAATCAAACTTGCTGTAATGAAAAATAAAAAATTGAATTAAAAACACGAACAAGAAGTAGTGAGACAAACTTGAGGGGCTTTCTCCTGGCACATTCCGTTTTAAATTGCAATCTAGAACGCGACTTCCATTGAGGCTCTGCTGCCCTAGTAACCAGATTTGGTAAGGGAGAACTGCTGCCACCATGTGGCCGTTTCACACAACTGCAGCTTTAATCCCAGCCCTAATGGTCAGTGGATATTCAAAATCATTACAGGCCTGTAAATGACACCTGCCCTGAAAACAGTTCCTGGGGTCATATATCGACCAAAAAATTCAAAAGACGTCCATATTTCAAAACGACAATTTCAAGAGGCATATTTCACGAACATTAGTGTTCTGCTTCTTTTGCTTTCTTTCTTTCTTAGTTAAAAAAAAGGGAATGGAAAAAGGCAACCCTCAGATGGGCGAAAACGTTCGCAAACGAATCAATGGACACAGGTTCAATCGCCAATATATATAAACAGCTCATGAAGCTTAATATTAATAAAACAAACAACCCAATACAAAAATGGGCAGAAGATCTAAAGAGACGTTTCTTCAAAGAAGACACAGAGATGGCCAAGACGCTCATGAAAAGGTGCTCAACATCACTAATTATTAGAGAAATGCAAATCAAAACTACAATGAGGTAAGACCTCACACCTGTTAGAATCGGCATCATCCGAAAATCTACAAACAACAAATTCTGGGGAGGGTGTGGACAAAAGGAACCCCCTTCCACTATTGGTGGGAATGTAAATGGATACAGTCACTATGGAGAAGAGTATGGAGGTTCCTTGAAAAAACTAAAAGGAGAATTACCATAGGATCCAGCAATCCCACTTCTGGGCATATACCCAGAGAAAACCATAACTCACAAAGACACATTCACCACAATGTTCATTGCAGCACTATTTACAATAGCCAGGTAATGGAAGCAACCTAAATGCCCACAGACAGGCGAATGGATAAAGATGTGGTACATATATAAAATGGAATATTACTCAGCCATAAAAAGGAATGAAACTGGGTCATTTGTAGAGAAGTGGATGGATCTAGAGACTGTCATACGGAATGAAGTAAGTCAGAAAGAGAAAAACAAATATTGTATATTAATGCCTATATGTGGAACCTAGAAAAATGGTACAGATGAACTGGTTTGCAGGGCAGAAATAGAGACACAGAGGTAGAGAACAAACGTATGGACACCAAGTGGGGGAAGCCATGGGGTGGTGGTGGTGGGATGAGTTGGGAGATTGGGATTGACCTGTATACATGTATATGCATAAAATAGATAACTAATAATAACCTGCTGTATAAAATAAATAAATAAACTTAAATTTCAAAATTTTTAAAAATAAAATTTAAAACTAAAACAGAAAAATGTTCTTCCATTCACACAGATGTATTTATATGAATGAATTATTTCCATGCTTATATCTATAAATACATAAAAGAAGAACAGAATGTAACTGCAACCGAAAAAGAAAAAAAATACCTGAACCTAACAGTTATAGAGAGGAAAACCCTACCAAGGCACTTGCTCCAGTGGTAAACAATTCTGAAATTGGTCAGAGGTGGGGAATCATCTCCCATACTGCCAGCAGCCCCGCCCCCCCACGCAAGGAGCGTCCTCATTGCAATCCTGGGGGACCGTGCCGAGGACTCTGTGAGTAAACGTGATCTGAGCCCCAGGCCAGCTGCTGCTGAACTGTTCCCACCCTTCCCAGGTAAAACACCTGAACATGTACAAGGGCTTGAAAGCCTAGAGGAAGGTCTGTGGAGCCACACCAGCGACAGCACGCAGGCCAACTTGGTGCCTGCAGGCCAGCCAGGATGGTCCTGGCCCTGGGCGCTCTTCTGGAAGCTTTCCATTTCCCTGCCTGAGATACCCCTCCTGTCCTGGCCCCCACTCCTTTTTTTCCTTCCTCACCTCAGCCCGGAGAGAAATTCCAGTGGAAGTTATGGGTGACATATCGTCTTCTTTACAGGTGGCAGCCTGGCAACTCCTGCAGAAAGTCCAGCAGAGCCCCACTCACACCGGGCCACCCACAAAGCCGTGGACCCTCACACCCTCCCTCCAGCACAGCCCCGAGACTGCTGACGGGGCAGAGAATATGGAGTCAGGCACAGCTGCAGGGGCTATTGCTGCCTGGAGTGCTGTTTATATTGACCTCAACACAGGCACACCTGGGGAGGGCTTGCCGGCAGGGTCAGGCTGCCCAGGTCAGGTAATCCTCAGCCCTCAGGGAATCACATTGCAGAAAATGGACCTCGCTAAGACAGAATATTCGCCAAGGAAAAAAAGGACACAATGCCATTTGCAGCCCCGTAGATGAGTCGAGAGGTAATCACGTGACTTGTAGTAAGTCAGAAAGTGAAAGACACATATCGTATCATATCACTTATAGGTGTTACCTAAAAATGGATACCAGGGCAGATATTTCCACGGAGAACGGCAATCACAGATTCATTAAACACACTTATGGTTCACCAATGGAAAGGTGTGAGGATTAGATTCATTACGATATTGGGGTTAACAGACATATACAAACACAGGTGAAATATATAATCACCAAAGACCTACGGAATACCAAGGGAAGACTACTCAACATTCTGTCATAACGTACATGGGAAAAGGATCCCAGGAAGAACAGACATATGTATATGTGTAAAAGAAACACATCTTGCACACCTACATCAAGCCAAACGTTGTAATCAAACTTGCTGTAATAAAAAATAAAAAAATTAAATTAAAAACACGAACAAGAAGTAGTGAGACAAACTTGAGGGGCTTTCTCCTGGCACATTCCGTTTTAAATTGCAATCTAGAACGCGACTTCCATTGAGGCTCTGCTGCCCTAGTAACCAGATTTGGTAAGGGAGAACTGCTGCCACCATGTGGCCGTTTCACACAACTGCAGCTTTAATCCCAGCCCTAATGGTCAGTGGATGTTCAAAATCATTACAGGCCTGTAAATGACACCTGCCCTGAAAACAATTCCTGGGGTCATATATCGACCAAAAAATTCAAAAGACGTCCATATTTCAAAACGACAATTTCAAGAGGCACATTTCACGAACATTAGTGTTCTGCTTCTTTTGCTTTCTTTCTTTCTTTGTTAAAAAAAAAGGGAATGGAAAAAGGCAACCCTCAGATGGGCGAAAACGTTCGCAAACGAATCAATGGACACAGGTTCAATCGCCAATATATATAAACAGCTCATGAAGCTTAATATTAATAAAACAAACAACCCAATACAAAAATGGGCAGAAGATCTAAAGAGACGTTTCTTCAAAGAAGACACAGAGATGGCCAAGACGCTCATGAAAAGGTGCTCAACATCACTAATTATTAGAGAAATGCAAATCAAAACTACAATGAGGTAAGACCTCACACCTGTTAGAATCGGCATCATCCGAAAATCTAGAAACAACAAATTCTGGGGACGGTGTGGACAAAAGGAACCCCCTTCCACTATTGGTGGGAATGTAAATGGATACAGTCACTATGGAGAAGAGTATGGAGGTTCCTTGAAAAAACTAAAAGGAGAATTACCATAGGATCCAGCAATCCCACTTCTGGGCATATACCCAGAGAAAACCATAAATCACAAAGACACATTCACCACAATGTTCATTGCAGCACTATTTACAATAGGCAGGTAATGGAAGCAACCTAAATGCCCACAGACAGGCGAATGGATAAAGATGTGGTACATATATAAAATGGAATATTACTCAGCCATAAAAAGGAATGAAACTGGGTCATTTGTAGAGAAGTGGATGGATCTAGAGACTGTCATACGGAATGAAGTAAGTCAGAAAGAGAAAAACAAATATTGTATATTAATGCCTATATGTGGAACCTAGAAAAATGGTACAGATGAACTGGTTTGCAGGGCAGAATTAGAGACACAGAGGTAGAGAACAAACGTATGGACACCAAGTGGGGGAAGCCATGGGGTGGTGGTGGTGGGATGAGTTGGGAGATTGGGATTGACCTGTATACATGTATATGCATAAAATAGATAACTAATAATAACCTGCTGTATAAAATAAATAAATAAACTTAAATTTCAAAATTTTTAAAAATAAAATTTAAAAATAAAACAGAAAAATGTTCTTCCATTCACACAGATGTATTTATATGAATGAATTTTTTCCATGCTTATATCTATAAATACATAAAAGAAGAACAGAATGTAACTGCAACCGAAAAAGAAAAAAAATACCTGAACCTAACAGTTATAGAGAGGAAAACCCTACCAAGGCACTTGCTCCAGTGGTAAACAATTCTGAAATTGGTCAGAGGTGGGGAATCATCTCCCATACTGCCAGCAGCCCCGCCCCCCCACGCAAGGAGCGTCCTCATTGCAATCCTGGGGGACCGTGCCGAGGACTCTGTGAGTAAACGTGATCTGAGCCCCAGGCCAGCTGCTGCTGAACTGTTCCCACCCTTCCCAGGTAAAATACCTGAACATGTACAAGGGCTTGAAAGCCTAGAGGAAGGTCTTTGGAGCCACACCAGCGACAGCACGCAGGCCAACTTGGTGCCTGCAGGCCAGCCAGGATGGTCCTGGCCCCGGGCGCTCTTCTGGAAGCTTTCCATTTCCCTGCCTGAGATACCCCTCCTGTCCTGGCCCCCACTCCTTTTTTTCCTTCCTCACCTCAGCCCGGAGAGAAATTCCAGTGGAAGTTATGGGTGACACATCGTCTTCTTTACAGGTGGCAGCCTGGCAACTCCTGCAGAAAGTCCAGCAGAGCCCCACTCACACCAGGCCACCCACAAAGCCGTGGACCCTCACACCCTCCCTCCAGCACAGCCCCTAGACTGCTGACGGGGCAGAGAATATGGAGTCAGGCACAGCTGCAGGGGCTATTGCTGCCTGGAGTGCTGTTTATATTGACCTCAACACAGGCACACCTGGGGAGGGCTTGCTGGCAGGGTCAGGCTGCCCAGGTCAGCTAATCCTTAGCCCTCAGGGAATCACATTGCAGAAAATGGACCTCGCTAAGACAGAATATTCGCCAAGGAAAAAAAGGACACAATGCCATTTGCAGCCCCGTAGATGAGTCGAGAGGTAATCACGTGACTTGTAGTAAGTCAGAAAGTGAAAGACACATATCGTATCATATCACTTATAGGTGTTACCTAAAAATGGATACCATGGCAGATATTTCCACGGAGAAGGGCAATCACAGATTCATTAAACACACTTATGGTTCACCAATGGAAAGGTGTGAGGATTGGATTCATTACGATATTGGGGTTAACAGACATATACAAACACAGGTGAAATATATAATCACCAAAGACCTACGGAATACCAAGGGAAGACTACTCAACATTCTGTCATAACGTACATGGGAAAAGGATCCCAGGAAGAACAGACATATGTATATGTGTAAAAGAAACACATCTTGCACACCTACAAAAGGCCGAACGTTGTAATCAAACTTGCTGTAATGAAAAATAAAAAATTGAATTAAAAACACGAACAAGAAGTAGTGAGACAAACTTGAGGGGCTTTCTCCTGGCACATTCCGTTTTAAATTGCAATCTAGAACGCGACTTCCATTGAGGCTCTGCTGCCCTAGTAACCAGATTTGGTAAGGGAGAACTGCTGCCACCATGTGGCCGTTTCACACAACTGCAGCTTTAATCCCAGCCCTAATGGTCAGTGGATATTCAAAATCATTACAGGCCTGTAAATGACACCTGCCCTGAAAACAGTTCCTGGGGTCATATATCGACCAAAAAATTCAAAAGACGTCCATATTTCAAAACGACAATTTCAAGAGGCATATTTCACGAACATTAGTGTTCTGCTTCTTTTGCTTTCTTTCTTTCTTAGTTAAAAAAAAAGGGAATGGAAAAAGGCAACCCTCAGATGGGCGAAAACGTTCGCAAACGAATCAATGGACACAGGTTCAATCGCCAATATATATAAACAGCTCATGAAGCTTAATATTAATAAAACAAACAACCCAATACAAAAATGGGCAGAAGATCTAAAGAGACGTTTCTTCAAAGAAGACACAGAGATGGCCAAGACGCTCATGAAAAGGTGCTCAACATCACTAATTATTAGAGAAATGCAAATCAAAACTACAATGAGGTAAGACCTCACACCTGTTAGAATCGGCATCATCCGAAAATCTAGAAACAACAAATTCTGGGGAGGGTGTGGACAAAAGGAACCCCCTTCCACTATTGGTGGGAATGTAAATGGATACAGTCACTATGGAGAAGAGTATGGAGGTTCCTTGAAAAAACTAAAAGGAGAATTACCATAGGATCCAGCAATCCCACTTCTGGGCATATACCCAGAGAAAACCATAAATCACAAAGACACATTCACCACAATGTTCATTGCAGCACTATTTACAATAGCCAGGTAATGGAAGCAACCTAAATGCCCACAGACAGGCGAATGGATAAAGATGTGGTACATATATAAAATGGAATATTACTCAGCCATAAAAAGGAATGAAACTGGGTCATTTGTAGAGAAGTGGATGGATCTAGAGACTGTCATACGGAATGAAGTAAGTCAGAAAGAGAAAAACAAATATTGTATATTAATGCCTATATGTGGAACCTAGAAAAATGGTACAGATGAACTGGTTTGCAGGGCAGAAATAGAGACACAGAGGTAGAGAACAAACGTATGGACACCAAGTGGGGGAAGCCATGGGGTGGTGGTGGTGGGATGAGTTGGGAGATTGGGATTGACCTGTATACATGTATATGCATAAAATAGATAACTAATAATAACCTGCTGTATAAAATAAATAAACTTAAATTTCAAAATTTTTAAAAATAAAATTTAAAACTAAAACAGAAAAATGTTCTTCCATTCACACAGATGTATTTATATGAATGAATTATTTCCATGCTTATATCTATAAATACATAAAAGAAGAACAGAATGTAACTGCAACCGAAAAAGAAAAAAAATACCTGAACCTAACAGTTATAGAGAGGAAAACCCTACCAAGGCACTTGCTCCAGTGGTAAACAATTCTGAAATTGGTCAGAGGTGGGGAATCATCTCCCATACTGCCAGCAGCCCCGCCCCCCCACGCAAGGAGCGTCCTCATTGCAATCCTGGGGGACCGTGCCGAGGACTCTGTGAGTAAACGTGATCTGAGCCCCAGGCCAGCTGCTGCTGAACTGTTCCCACCCTTCCCAGGTAAAACACCTGAACATGTACAAGGGCTTGAAAGCCTAGAGGAAGGTCTGTGGAGCCACACCAGCGACAGCACGCAGGCCAACTTGGTGCCTGCAGGCCAGCCAGGATGGTCCTGGCCCTGGGCGCTCTTCTGGAAGCTTTCCATTTCCCTGCCTGAGATACCCCTCCTGTCCTGGCCCCCACTCCTTTTTTTCCTTCCTCACCTCAGCCCGGAGAGAAATTCCAGTGGAAGTTATGGGTGACATATCGTCTTCTTTACAGGTGGCAGCCTGGCAACTCCTGCAGAAAGTCCAGCAGAGCCCCACTCACACCGGGCCACCCACAAAGCCGTGGACCCTCACACCCTCCCTCCAGCACAGCCCCGAGACTGCTGACGGGGCAGAGAATATGGAGTCAGGCACAGCTGCAGGGGCTATTGCTGCCTGGAGTGCTGTTTATATTGACCTCAACACAGGCACACCTGGGGAGGGCTTGCCGGCAGGGTCAGGCTGCCCAGGTCAGGTAATCCTCAGCCCTCAGGGAATCACATTGCAGAAAATGGACCTCGCTAAGACAGAATATTCGCCAAGGAAAAAAAGGACACAATGCCATTTGCAGCCCCGTAGATGAGTCGAGAGGTAATCACGTGACTTGTAGTAAGTCAGAAAGTGAAAGACACATATCGTATCATATCACTTATAGGTGTTACCTAAAAATGGATACCAGGGCAGATATTTCCACGGAGAACGGCAATCACAGATTCATTAAACACACTTATGGTTCACCAATGGAAAGGTGTGAGGATTAGATTCATTACGATATTGGGGTTAACAGACATATACAAACACAGGTGAAATATATAATCACCAAAGACCTACGGAATACCAAGGGAAGACTACTCAACATTCTGTCATAACGTACATGGGAAAAGGATCCCAGGAAGAACAGACATATGTATATGTGTAAAAGAAACACATCTTGCACACCTACATCAAGCCAAACGTTGTAATCAAACTTGCTGTAATAAAAAATAAAAAAATTAAATTAAAAACACGAACAAGAAGTAGTGAGACAAACTTGAGGGGCTTTCTCCTGGCACATTCCGTTTTAAATTGCAATCTAGAACGCGACTTCCATTGAGGCTCTGCTGCCCTAGTAACCAGATTTGGTAAGGGAGAACTGCTGCCACCATGTGGCCGTTTCACACAACTGCAGCTTTAATCCCAGCCCTAATGGTCAGTGGATGTTCAAAATCATTACAGGCCTGTAAATGACACCTGCCCTGAAAACAATTCCTGGGGTCATATATCGACCAAAAAATTCAAAAGACGTCCATATTTCAAAACGACAATTTCAAGAGGCACATTTCACGAACATTAGTGTTCTGCTTCTTTTGCTTTCTTTCTTTCTTTGTTAAAAAAAAAGGGAATGGAAAAAGGCAACCCTCAGATGGGCGAAAACGTTCGCAAACGAATCAATGGACACAGGTTCAATCGCCAATATATATAAACAGCTCATGAAGCTTAATATTAATAAAACAAACAACCCAATACAAAAATGGGCAGAAGATCTAAAGAGACGTTTCTTCAAAGAAGACACAGAGATGGCCAAGACGCTCATGAAAAGGTGCTCAACATCACTAATTATTAGAGAAATGCAAATCAAAACTACAATGAGGTAAGACCTCACACCTGTTAGAATCGGCATCATCCGAAAATCTAGAAACAACAAATTCTGGGGACGGTGTGGACAAAAGGAACCCCCTTCCACTATTGGTGGGAATGTAAATGGATACAGTCACTATGGAGAAGAGTATGGAGGTTCCTTGAAAAAACTAAAAGGAGAATTACCATAGGATCCAGCAATCCCACTTCTGGGCATATACCCAGAGAAAACCATAAATCACAAAGACACATTCACCACAATGTTCATTGCAGCACTATTTACAATAGGCAGGTAATGGAAGCAACCTAAATGCCCACAGACAGGCGAATGGATAAAGATGTGGTACATATATAAAATGGAATATTACTCAGCCATAAAAAGGAATGAAACTGGGTCATTTGTAGAGAAGTGGATGGATCTAGAGACTGTCATACGGAATGAAGTAAGTCAGAAAGAGAAAAACAAATATTGTATATTAATGCCTATATGTGGAACCTAGAAAAATGGTACAGATGAACTGGTTTGCAGGGCAGAATTAGAGACACAGAGGTAGAGAACAAACGTATGGACACCAAGTGGGGGAAGCCATGGGGTGGTGGTGGTGGGATGAGTTGGGAGATTGGGATTGACCTGTATACATGTATATGCATAAAATAGATAACTAATAATAACCTGCTGTATAAAATAAATAAATAAACTTAAATTTCAAAATTTTTAAAAATAAAATTTAAAAATAAAACAGAAAAATGTTCTTCCATTCACACAGATGTATTTATATGAATGAATTTTTTCCATGCTTATATCTATAAATACATAAAAGAAGAACAGAATGTAACTGCAACCGAAAAAGAAAAAAAATACCTGAACCTAACAGTTATAGAGAGGAAAACCCTACCAAGGCACTTGCTCCAGTGGTAAACAATTCTGAAATTGGTCAGAGGTGGGGAATCATCTCCCATACTGCCAGCAGCCCCGCCCCCCCACGCAAGGAGCGTCCTCATTGCAATCCTGGGGGACCGTGCCGAGGACTCTGTGAGTAAACGTGATCTGAGCCCCAGGCCAGCTGCTGATGAACTGTTCCCACCCTTCCCAGGTAAAATACCTGAACATGTACAAGGGCTTGAAAGCCTAGAGGAAGGTCTTTGGAGCCACACCAGCGACAGCACGCAGGCCAACTTGGTGCCTGCAGGCCAGCCAGGATGGTCCTGGCCCCGGGCGCTCTTCTGGAAGCTTTCCATTTCCCTGCCTGAGATACCCCTCCTGTCCTGGCCCCCACTCCTTTTTTTCCTTCCTCACCTCAGCCCGGAGAGAAATTCCAGTGGAAGTTATGGGTGACACATCGTCTTCTTTACAGGTGGCAGCCTGGCAACTCCTGCAGAAAGTCCAGCAGAGCCCCACTCACACCAGGCCACCCACAAAGCCGTGGACCCTCACACCCTCCCTCCAGCACAGCCCCGAGACTGCTGACGGGGCAGAGAATATGGAGTCAGGCACAGCTGCAGGGGCTATTGCTGCCTGGAGTGCTGTTTATATTGACCTCAACACAGGCACACCTGGGGAGGGCTTGCTGGCAGGGTCAGGCTGCCCAGGTCAGCTAATCCTTAGCCCTCAGGGAATCACATTGCAGAAAATGGACCTCGCTAAGACAGAATATTCGCCAAGGAAAAAAAGGACACAATGCCATTTGCAGCCCCGTAGATGAGTCGAGAGGTAATCACGTGACTTGTAGTAAGTCAGAAAGTGAAAGACACATATCGTATCATATCACTTATAGGTGTTACCTAAAAATGGATACCATGGCAGATATTTCCACGGAGAAGGGCAATCACAGATTCATTAAACACACTTATGGTTCACCAATGGAAAGGTGTGAGGATTGGATTCATTACGATATTGGGGTTAACAGACATATACAAACACAGGTGAAATATATAATCACCAAAGACCTACGGAATACCAAGGGAAGACTACTCAACATTCTGTCATAACGTACATGGGAAAAGGATCCCAGGAAGAACAGACATATGTATATGTGTAAAAGAAACACATCTTGCACACCTACAAAAGGCCGAACGTTGTAATCAAACTTGCTGTAATGAAAAATAAAAAATTGAATTAAAAACACGAACAAGAAGTAGTGAGACAAACTTGAGGGGCTTTCTCCTGGCACATTCCGTTTTAAATTGCAATCTAGAACGCGACTTCCATTGAGGCTCTGCTGCCCTAGTAACCAGATTTGGTAAGGGAGAACTGCTGCCACCATGTGGCCGTTTCACACAACTGCAGCTTTAATCCCAGCCCTAATGGTCAGTGGATATTCAAAATCATTACAGGCCTGTAAATGACACCTGCCCTGAAAACAGTTCCTGGGGTCATATATCGACCAAAAAATTCAAAAGACGTCCATATTTCAAAACGACAATTTCAAGAGGCATATTTCACGAACATTAGTGTTCTGCTTCTTTTGCTTTCTTTCTTTCTTAGTTAAAAAAAAAGGGAATGGAAAAAGGCAACCCTCAGATGGGCGAAAACGTTCGCAAACGAATCAATGGACACAGGTTCAATCGCCAATATATATAAACAGCTCATGAAGCTTAATATTAATAAAACAAACAACCCAATACAAAAATGGGCAGAAGATCTAAAGAGACGTTTCTTCAAAGAAGACACAGAGATGGCCAAGACGCTCATGAAAAGGTGCTCAACATCACTAATTATTAGAGAAATGCAAATCAAAACTACAATGAGGTAAGACCTCACACCTGTTAGAATCGGCATCATCCGAAAATCTAGAAACAACAAATTCTGGGGAGGGTGTGGACAAAAGGAACCCCCTTCCACTATTGGTGGGAATGTAAATGGATACAGTCACTATGGAGAAGAGTATGGAGGTTCCTTGAAAAAACTAAAAGGAGAATTACCATAGGATCCAGCAATCCCACTTCTGGGCATATACCCAGAGAAAACCATAAATCACAAAGACACATTCACCACAATGTTCATTGCAGCACTATTTACAATAGGCAGGTAATGGAAGCAACCTAAATGCCCACAGACAGGCGAATGGATAAAGATGTGGTACATATATAAAATGGAATATTACTCAGCCATAAAAAGGAATGAAACTGGGTCATTTGTAGAGAAGTGGATGGATCTAGAGACTGTCATACGGAATGAAGTAAGTCAGAAAGAGAAAAACAAATATTGTATATTAATGCCTATATGTGGAACCTAGAAAAATGGTACAGATGAACTGGTTTGCAGGGCAGAAATAGAGACACAGAGGTAGAGAACAAACGTATGGACACCAAGTGGGGGAAGCCATGGGGTGGTGGTGGTGGGATGAGTTGGGAGATTGGGATTGACCTGTATACATGTATATGCATAAAATAGATAACTAATAATAACCTGCTGTATAAAATAAATAAACTTAAATTTCAAAATTTTTAAAAATAAAATTTAAAACTAAAACAGAAAAATGTTCTTCCATTCACACAGATGTATTTATATGAATGAATTATTTCCATGCTTATATCTATAAATACATAAAAGAAGAACAGAATGTAACTGCAACCGAAAAAGAAAAAAAATACCTGAACCTAACAGTTATAGAGAGGAAAACCCTACCAAGGCACTTGCTCCAGTGGTAAACAATTCTGAAATTGGTCAGAGGTGGGGAATCATCTCCCATACTGCCAGCAGCCCCGCCCCCCCACGCAAGGAGCGTCCTCATTGCAATCCTGGGGGACCGTGCCGAGGACTCTGTGAGTAAACGTGATCTGAGCCCCAGGCCAGCTGCTGCTGAACTGTTCCCACCCTTCCCAGGTAAAACACCTGAACATGTACAAGGGCTTGAAAGCCTAGAGGAAGGTCTGTGGAGCCACACCAGCGACAGCACGCAGGCCAACTTGGTGCCTGCAGGCCAGCCAGGATGGTCCTGGCCCTGGGCGCTCTTCTGGAAGCTTTCCATTTCCCTGCCTGAGATACCCCTCCTGTCCTGGCCCCCACTCCTTTTTTTCCTTCCTCACCTCAGCCCGGAGAGAAATTCCAGTGGAAGTTATGGGTGACATATCGTCTTCTTTACAGGTGGCAGCCTGGCAACTCCTGCAGAAAGTCCAGCAGAGCCCCACTCACACCGGGCCACCCACAAAGCCGTGGACCCTCACACCCTCCCTCCAGCACAGCCCCGAGACTGCTGACGGGGCAGAGAATATGGAGTCAGGCACAGCTGCAGGGGCTATTGCTGCCTGGAGTGCTGTTTATATTGACCTCAACACAGGCACACCTGGGGAGGGCTTGCCGGCAGGGTCAGGCTGCCCAGGTCAGGTAATCCTCAGCCCTCAGGGAATCACATTGCAGAAAATGGACCTCGCTAAGACAGAATATTCGCCAAGGAAAAAAAGGACACAATGCCATTTGCAGCCCCGTAGATGAGTCGAGAGGTAATCACGTGACTTGTAGTAAGTCAGAAAGTGAAAGACACATATCGTATCATATCACTTATAGGTGTTACCTAAAAATGGATACCAGGGCAGATATTTCCACGGAGAACGGCAATCACAGATTCATTAAACACACTTATGGTTCACCAATGGAAAGGTGTGAGGATTAGATTCATTACGATATTGGGGTTAACAGACATATACAAACACAGGTGAAATATATAATCACCAAAGACCTACGGAATACCAAGGGAAGACTACTCAACATTCTGTCATAACGTACATGGGAAAAGGATCCCAGGAAGAACAGACATATGTATATGTGTAAAAGAAACACATCTTGCACACCTACATCAAGCCAAACGTTGTAATCAAACTTGCTGTAATAAAAAATAAAAAAATTAAATTAAAAACACGAACAAGAAGTAGTGAGACAAACTTGAGGGGCTTTCTCCTGGCACATTCCGTTTTAAATTGCAATCTAGAACGCGACTTCCATTGAGGCTCTGCTGCCCTAGTAACCAGATTTGGTAAGGGAGAACTGCTGCCACCATGTGGCCGTTTCACACAACTGCAGCTTTAATCCCAGCCCTAATGGTCAGTGGATGTTCAAAATCATTACAGGCCTGTAAATGACACCTGCCCTGAAAACAATTCCTGGGGTCATATATCGACCAAAAAATTCAAAAGACGTCCATATTTCAAAACGACAATTTCAAGAGGCACATTTCACGAACATTAGTGTTCTGCTTCTTTTGCTTTCTTTCTTTCTTTGTTAAAAAAAAAGGGAATGGAAAAAGGCAACCCTCAGATGGGCGAAAACGTTCGCAAACGAATCAATGGACACAGGTTCAATCGCCAATATATATAAACAGCTCATGAAGCTTAATATTAATAAAACAAACAACCCAATACAAAAATGGGCAGAAGATCTAAAGAGACGTTTCTTCAAAGAAGACACAGAGATGGCCAAGACGCTCATGAAAAGGTGCTCAACATCACTAATTATTAGAGAAATGCAAATCAAAACTACAATGAGGTAAGACCTCACACCTGTTAGAATCGGCATCATCCGAAAATCTAGAAACAACAAATTCTGGGGACGGTGTGGACAAAAGGAACCCCCTTCCACTATTGGTGGGAATGTAAATGGATACAGTCACTATGGAGAAGAGTATGGAGGTTCCTTGAAAAAACTAAAAGGAGAATTACCATAGGATCCAGCAATCCCACTTCTGGGCATATACCCAGAGAAAACCATAAATCACAAAGACACATTCACCACAATGTTCATTGCAGCACTATTTACAATAGGCAGGTAATGGAAGCAACCTAAATGCCCACAGACAGGCGAATGGATAAAGATGTGGTACATATATAAAATGGAATATTACTCAGCCATAAAAAGGAATGAAACTGGGTCATTTGTAGAGAAGTGGATGGATCTAGAGACTGTCATACGGAATGAAGTCAGAAAGAGAAAAACAAATATTGTATATTAATGCCTATATGTGGAACCTAGAAAAATGGTACAGATGAACTGGTTTGCAGGGCAGAATTAGAGACACAGAGGTAGAGAACAAACGTATGGACACCAAGTGGGGGAAGCCATGGGGTGGTGGTGGTGGGATGAGTTGGGAGATTGGGATTGACCTGTATACATGTATATGCATAAAATAGATAACTAATAATAACCTGCTGTATAAAATAAATAAACTTAAATTTCAAAATTTTTAAAAATAAAATTTAAAAATAAAACAGAAAAATGTTCTTCCATTCACACAGATGTATTTATATGAATGAATTTTTTCCATGCTTATATCTATAAATACATAAAAGAAGAACAGAATGTAACTGCAACCGAAAAAGAAAAAAAATACCTGAACCTAACAGTTATAGAGAGGAAAACCCTACCAAGGCACTTGCTCCAGTGGTAAACAATTCTGAAATTGGTCAGAGGTGGGGAATCATCTCCCATACTGCCAGCAGCCCCGCCCCCCCACGCAAGGAGCGTCCTCATTGCAATCCTGGGGGACCGTGCCGAGGACTCTGTGAGTAAACGTGATCTGAGCCCCAGGCCAGCTGCTGCTGAACTGTTCCCACCCTTCCCAGGTAAAACACCTGAACATGTACAAGGGCTTGAAATCCTAGAGGAAGGTCTTTGGAGCCACACCAGCGACAGCACGCAGGCCAACTTGGTGCCTGCAGGCCAGCCAGGATGGTCCTGGCCCCGGGCGCTCTTCTGGAAGCTTTCCATTTCCCTGCCTGAGATACCCCTCCTGTCCTGGCCCCCACTCCTTTTTTTCCTTCCTCACCTCAGCCCGGAGAGAAATTCCAGTGGAAGTTATGGGTGACACATCGTCTTCTTTACAGGTGGCAGCCTGGCAACTCCTGCAGAAAGTCCAGCACAGCCCCACTCACACCAGGCCACCCACAAAGCCGTGGACCCTCACACCCTCCCTCCAGCACAGCCCCGAGACTGCTGACGGGGCAGAGAATATGGAGTCAGGCACAGCTGCAGGGGCTATTGCTGCCTGGAGTGCTGTTTATATTGACCTCAACACAGGCACACCTGGGGAGGGCTTGCTGGCAGGGTCAGGCTGCCCAGGTCAGCTAATCCTTAGCCCTCAGGGAATCACATTGCAGAAAATGGACCTCGCTAAGACAGAATATTCGCCAAGGAAAAAAAGGACACAATGCCATTTGCAGCCCCGTAGATGAGTCGAGAGGTAATCACGTGACTTGTAGTAAGTCAGAAAGTGAAAGACACATATCGTATCATATCACTTATAGGTGTTACCTAAAAATGGATACCATGGCAGATATTTCCACGGAGAAGGGCAATCACAGATTCATTAAACACACTTATGGTTCACCAATGGAAAGGTGTGAGGATTGGATTCATTACGATATTGGGGTTAACAGACATATACAAACACAGGTGAAATATATAATCACCAAAGACCTACGGAATACCAAGGGAAGACTACTCAACATTCTGTCATAACGTACATGGGAAAAGGATCCCAGGAAGAACAGACATATGTATATGTGTAAAAGAAACACATCTTGCACACCTACAAAAGGCCGAACGTTGTAATCAAACTTGCTGTAATGAAAAATAAAAAATTGAATTAAAAACACGAACAAGAAGTAGTGAGACAAACTTGAGGGGCTTTCTCCTGGCACATTCCGTTTTAAATTGCAATCTAGAACGCGACTTCCATTGAGGCTCTGCTGCCCTAGTAACCAGATTTGGTAAGGGAGAACTGCTGCCACCATGTGGCCGTTTCACACAACTGCAGCTTTAATCCCAGCCCTAATGGTCAGTGGATATTCAAAATCATTACAGGCCTGTAAATGACACCTGCCCTGAAAACAGTTCCTGGGGTCATATATCGACCAAAAAATTCAAAAGACGTCCATATTTCAAAACGACAATTTCAAGAGGCATATTTCACGAACATTAGTGTTCTGCTTCTTTTGCTTTCTTTCTTTCTTTGTTAAAAAAAAAGGGAATGGAAAAAGGCAACCCTCAGATGGGCGAAAACGTTCGCAAACGAATCAATGGACACAGGTTCAATCGCCAATATATATAAACAGCTCATGAAGCTTAATATTAATAAAACAAACAACCCAATACAAAAATGGGCAGAAGATCTAAAGAGACGTTTCTTCAAAGAAGACACAGAGATGGCCAAGACGCTCATGAAAAGGTGCTCAACATCACTAATTATTAGAGAAATGCAAATCAAAACTACAATGAGGTAAGACCTCACACCTGTTAGAATCGGCATCATCCGAAAATCTAGAAACAACAAATTCTGGGGAGGGTGTGGACAAAAGGAACCCCCTTCCACTATTGGTGGGAATGTAAATGGATACAGTCACTATGGAGAAGAGTATGGAGGTTCCTTGAAAAAACTAAAAGGAGAATTACCATAGGATCCAGCAATCCCACTTCTGGGCATATACCCAGAGAAAACCATAAATCACAAAGACACATTCACCACAATGTTCATTGCAGCACTATTTACAATAGCCAGGTAATGGAAGCAACCTAAATGCCCACAGACAGGCGAATGGATAAAGATGTGGTACATATATAAAATGGAATATTACTCAGCCATAAAAAGGAATGAAACTGGGTCATTTGTAGAGAAGTGGATGGATCTAGAGACTGTCATACGGAATGAAGTAAGTCAGAAAGAGAAAAACAAATATTGTATATTAATGCCTATATGTGGAACCTAGAAAAATGGTACAGATGAACTGGTTTGCAGGGCAGAAATAGAGACACAGAGGTAGAGAACAAACGTATGGACACCAAGTGGGGGAAGCCATGGGGTGGTGGTGGTGGGATGAGTTGGGAGATTGGGATTGACCTGTATACATGTATATGCATAAAATAGATAACTAATAATAACCTGCTGTATAAAATAAATAAACTTAAATTTCAAAATTTTTAAAAATAAAATTTAAAACTAAAACAGAAAAATGTTCTTCCATTCACACAGATGTATTTATATGAATGAATTATTTCCATGCTTATATCTATAAATACATAAAAGAAGAACAGAATGTAACTGCAACCGAAAAAGAAAAAAAATACCTGAACCTAACAGTTATAGAGAGGAAAACCCTACCAAGGCACTTGCTCCAGTGGTAAACAATTCTGAAATTGGTCAGAGGTGGGGAATCATCTCCCATACTGCCAGCAGCCCCGCCCCCCCACGCAAGGAGCGTCCTCATTGCAATCCTGGGGGACCGTGCCGAGGACTCTGTGAGTAAACGTGATCTGAGCCCCAGGCCAGCTGCTGCTGAACTGTTCCCACCCTTCCCAGGTAAAACACCTGAACATGTACAAGGGCTTGAAAGCCTAGAGGAAGGTCTGTGGAGCCACACCAGCGACAGCACGCAGGCCAACTTGGCGCCTGCAGGCCAGCCAGGATGGTCCTGGCCCTGGGCGCTCTTCTGGAAGCTTTCCATTTCCCTGCCTGAGATACCCCTCCTGTCCTGGCCCCCACTCCTTTTTTTCCTTCCTCACCTCAGCCCGGAGAGAAATTCCAGTGGAAGTTATCGGTGACATATCGTCTTCTTTACAGGTGGCAGCCTGGCAACTCCTGCAGAAAGTCCAGCAGAGCCCCACTCACACCGGGCCACCCACAAAGCCGTGGACCCTCACACCCTCCCTCCAGCACAGCCCCGAGACTGCTGACGGGGCAGAGAATATGGAGTCAGGCACAGCTGCAGGGGCTATTGCTGCCTGGAGTGCTGTTTATATTCACCTCAACACAGGCACACCTGGGGAGGGCTTGCCGGCAGGGTCAGGCTGCCCAGGTCAGGTAATCCTCAGCCCTCAGGGAATCACATTGCAGAAAATGGACCTCGCTAAGACAGAATATTCGCCAAGGAAAAAAAGGACACAATGCCATTTGCAGCCCCGTAGATGAGTCGAGAGGTAATCACGTGACTTGTAGTAAGTCAGAAAGTGAAAGACACATATCGTATCATATCACTTATAGGTGTTACCTAAAAATGGATACCAGGGCAGATATTTCCACGGAGAACGGCAATCACAGATTCATTAAACACACTTATGGTTCACCAATGGAAAGGTGTGAGGATTAGATTCATTACGATATTGGGGTTAACAGACATATACAAACACAGGTGAAATATATAATCACCAAAGACCTACGGAATACCAAGGGAAGACTACTCAACATTCTGTCATAACGTACATGGGAAAAGGATCCCAGGAAGAACAGACATATGAATATGTGTAAAAGAAACACATCTTGCACACCTACATCAAGCCAAACGTTGTAATCAAACTTGCTGTAATAAAAAATAAAAAAATTAAATTAAAAACACGAACAAGAAGTAGTGAGACAAACTTGAGGGGCTTTCTCCTGGCACATTCCGTTTTAAATTGCAATCTAGAACGCGACTTCCATTGAGGCTCTGCTGCCCTAGTAACCAGATTTGGTAAGGGAGAACTGCTGCCACCATGTGGCCGTTTCACACAACTGCAGCTTTAATCCCAGCCCTAATGGTCAGTGGATGTTCAAAATCATTACAGGCCTGTAAATGACACCTGCCCTGAAAACAATTCCTGGGGTCATATATCGACCAAAAAATTCAAAAGACGTCCATATTTCAAAACGACAATTTCAAGAGGCACATTTCACGAACATTAGTGTTCTGCTTCTTTTGCTTTCTTTCTTTCTTTGTTAAAAAAAAAGGGAATGGAAAAAGGCAACCCTCAGATGGGCGAAAACGTTCGCAAACGAATCAATGGACACAGGTTCAATCGCCAATATATATAAACAGCTCATGAAGCTTAATATTAATAAAACAAACAACCCAATACAAAAATGGGCAGAAGATCTAAAGAGACGTTTCTTCAAAGAAGACACAGAGATGGCCAAGACGCTCATGAAAAGGTGCTCAACATCACTAATTATTAGAGAAATGCAAATCAAAACTACAATGAGGTAAGACCTCACACCTGTTAGAATCGGCATCATCCGAAAATCTAGAAACAACAAATTCTGGGGAGGGTGTGGACAAAAGGAACCCCCTTCCACTATTGGTGGGAATGTAAATGGATACAGTCACTATGGAGAAGAGTATGGAGGTTCCTTGAAAAAACTAAAAGGAGAATTACCATAGGATCCAGCAATCCCACTTCTGGGCATATACCCAGAGAAAACCATAAATCACAAAGACACATTCACCACAATGTTCATTGCAGCACTATTTACAATAGCCAGGTAATGGAAGCAACCTAAATGCCCACAGACAGGCGAATGGATAAAGATGTGGTACATATATAAAATGGAATATTACTCAGCCACAAAAAGGAATGAAACTGGGTCATTTGTAGAGAAGTGGATGGATCTAGAGACTGTCATACGGAATGAAGTAAGTCAGAAAGAGAAAAACAAATATTGTATATTAATGCCTATATGTGGAACCTAGAAAAATGGTACAGATGAACTGGTTTGCAGGGCAGAAATAGAGACACAGAGGTAGAGAACAAACGTATGGACACCAAGTGGGGGAAGCCATGGGGTGGTGGTGGTGGGATGAGTTGGGAGATTGGGATTGACCTGTATACATGTATATGCATAAAATAGATAACTAATAATAACCTGCTGTATAAAATAAATAAACTTAAATTTCAAAATTTTTAAAAATAAAATTTAAAACTAAAACAGAAAAATGTTCTTCCATTCACACAGATGTATTTATATGAATGAATTATTTCCATGCTTATATCTATAAATACATAAAAGAAGAACAGAATGTAACTGCAACCGAAAAAGAAAAAAAATACCTGAACCTAACAGTTATAGAGAGGAAAACCCTACCAAGGCACTTGCTCCAGTGGTAAACAATTCTGAAATTGGTCAGAGGTGGGGAATCATCTCCCATACTGCCAGCAGCCCCGCCCCCCCACGCAAGGAGCGTCCTCATTGCAATCCTGGGGGACCGTGCCGAGGACTCTGTGAGTAAACGTGATCTGAGCCCCAGGCCAGCTGCTGCTGAACTGTTCCCACCCTTCCCAGGTAAAACACCTGAACATGTACAAGGGCTTGAAAGCCTAGAGGAAGGTCTGTGGAGCCACACCAGCGACAGCACGCAGGCCAACTTGGTGCCTGCAGGCCAGCCAGGATGGTCCTGGCCCTGGGCGCTCTTCTGGAAGCTTTCCATTTCCCTGCCTGAGATACCCCTCCTGTCCTGGCCCCCACTCCTTTTTTTCCTTCCTCACCTCAGCCCGGAGAGAAATTCCAGTGGAAGTTATGGGTGACATATCGTCTTCTTTACAGGTGGCAGCCTGGCAACTCCTGCAGAAAGTCCAGCAGAGCCCCACTCACACCGGGCCACCCACAAAGCCGTGGACCCTCACACCCTCCCTCCAGCACAGCCCCGAGACTGCTGACGGGGCAGAGAATATGGAGTCAGGCACAGCTGCAGGGGCTATTGCTGCCTGCAGTGCTGTTTATAATGACCTCAACACAGGCACACCTGGGGAGGGCTTGCCGGCAGTGTCAGGCTGCCCAGGTCAGGTAATCCTCAGCCCTCAGAGAATCACATTGCAGAAAATGGACCTCGCTAAGACAGAATATTCGCCAAGGAAAAAAAGGACACAATGCCATTTGCAGCACCGTAGATGAGTCGAGAGGTAATCACGTGACTTGTAGTAAGTCAGAAAGTGAAAGACACATATCGTATCATATCACTTATAGGTGTTACCTAAAAATGGATACCAGGGCAGATATTTCCACGGAGAACGGCAATCACAGATTCATTAAACACACTTATGGTTCACCAATGGAAAGGTGTGAGGATTAGATTCATTACGATATTGGGGTTAACAGACATATACAAACACAGGTGAAATATATAATCACCAAAGACCTACGGAATACCAAGGGAAGACTACTCAACATTCTGTCATAACGTACATGGGAAAAGGATCCCAGGAAGAACAGACATATGTATATGTGTAAAAGAAACACATCTTGCACACCTACAAAATGCCAAACGTTGTAATCAAACTTGCTGTAATAAAAAATTAAAAACTAAATTAAAAACACGAACAAGAAGTAGTGAGACAAACTTGAGGGGCTTTCTCCTGGCACATTCCGTTTTAAATTGCAATCTAGAACGCGACTTCCATTGAGGCTCTGCTGCCCTAGTAACCAGATTTGGTAAGGGAGAACTGCTGCCACCATGTGGCCGTTTCACACAACTGCAGCTTTAATCCCAGCCCTAATGGTCAGTGGATATTCAAAATCATTACAGGCCTGTAAATGACACCTGCCCTGAAAACAGTTCCTGGGGTCATATATCGACCAAAAAATTCAAAAGACGTCCATATTTCAAAACGACAATTTCAAGAGGCATATTTCACGAACATTAGTGTTCTGCTTCTTTTGCTTTCTTTCTTTCTTTGTTAAAAAAAAAGGGAATGGAAAAAGGCAACCCTCAGATGGGCGAAAACGTTCGCAAACGAATCAATGGACACAGGTTCAATCGCCAATATATATAAACAGCTCATGAAGCTTAATATTAATAAAACAAACAACCCAATACAAAAATGGGCAGAAGATCTAAAGAGACGTTTCTTCAAAGAAGACACAGAGATGGCCAAGACGCTCATGAAAAGGTGCTCAACATCACTAATTATTAGAGAAATGCAAATCAAAACTACAATGAGGTAAGACCTCACACCTGTTAGAATCGGCATCATCCGAAAATCTAGAAACAACAAATTCTGGGGAGGGTGTGGACAAAAGGAACCCCCTTCCACTATTGGTGGGAATGTAAATGGATACAGTCACTATGGAGAAGAGTATGGAGGTTCCTTGAAAAAACTAAAAGGAGAATTACCATAGGATCCAGCAATCCCACTTCTGGGCATATACCCAGAGAAAACCATAAATCACAAAGACACATTCACCACAATGTTCATTGCAGCACTATTTACAATAGCCAGGTAATGGAAGCAACCTAAATGCCCACAGACAGGCGAATGGATAAAGATGTGGTACATATATAAAATGGAATATTACTCAGCCATAAAAAGGAATGAAACTGGGTCATTTGTAGAGAAGTGGATGGATCTAGAGACTGTCATACGGAATGAAGTAAGTCAGAAAGAGAAAAACAAATATTGTATATTAATGCCTATATGTGGAACCTAGAAAAATGGTACAGATGAACTGGTTTGCAGGGCAGAAATAGAGACACAGAGGTAGAGAACAAACGTATGGACACCAAGTGGGGGAAGCCATGGGGTGGTGGTGGTGGGATGAGTTGGGAGATTGGGATTGACCTGTATACATGTATATGCATAAAATAGATAACTAATAATAACCTGCTGTATAAAATAAATAAATAAACTTAAATTTCAAAATTTTTAAAAATAAAATTTAAAAATAAAACAGAAAAATGTTCTTCCATTCACACAGATGTATTTATATGAATGAATTTTTTCCATGCTTATATCTATAAATACATAAAAGAAGAACAGAATGTAACTGCAACCGAAAAAGAAAAAAAATACCTGAACCTAACAGTTATAGAGAGGAAAACCCTACCAAGGCACTTGCTCCAGTGGTAAACAATTCTGAAATTGGTCAGAGGTGGGGAATCATCTCCCATACTGCCAGCAGCCCCGCCCCCCCACGCAAGGAGCGTCCTCATTGCAATCCTGGGGGACCGTGCCGAGGACTCTGTGAGTAAACGTGATCTGAGCCCCAGGCCAGCTGCTGCTGAACTGTTCCCACCCTTCCCAGGTAAAATACCTGAACATGTACAAGGGCTTGAAAGCCTAGAGGAAGGTCTTTGGAGCCACACCAGCGACAGCACGCAGGCCAACTTGGTGCCTGCAGGCCAGCCAGGATGGTCCTGGCCCCGGGCGCTCTTCTGGAAGCTTTCCATTTCCCTGCCTGAGATACCCCTCCTGTCCTGGCCCCCACTCCTTTTTTTCCTTCCTCACCTCAGCCCGGAGAGAAATTCCAGTGGAAGTTATGGGTGACACATCGTCTTCTTTACAGGTGGCAGCCTGGCAACTCCTGCAGAAAGTCCAGCACAGCCCCACTCACACCAGGCCACCCACAAAGCCGTGGACCCTCACACCCTCCCTCCAGCACAGCCCCGAGACTGCTGACGGGGCAGAGAATATGGAGTCAGGCACAGCTGCAGGGGCTATTGCTGCCTGGAGTGCTGTTTATATTGACCTCAACACAGGCACACCTGGGGAGGCCTTGCTGGCAGGGTCAGGCTGCCCAGGTCAGCTAATCCTCAGCCCTCAGGGAATCACATTGCAGAAAATGGACCTCGCTAAGACAGAATATTCGCCAAGGAAAAAAAGGACACAATGCCATTTGCAGCCCCGTAGATGAGTCGAGAGGTAATCACGTGACTTGTAGTAAGTCAGAAAGTGAAAGACACATATCGTATCATATCACTTATAGGTGTTACCTAAAAATGGATACCATGGCAGATATTTCCACGGAGAAGGGCAATCACAGATTCATTAAACACACTTATGGTTCACCAATGGAAAGGTGTGAGGATTGGATTCATTACGATATTGGGGTTAACAGACATATACAAACACAGGTGAAATATATAATCACCAAAGACCTACGGAATACCAAGGGAAGACTACTCAACATTCTGTCATAACGTACATGTGAAAAGGATCCCAGGAAGAACAGACATATGTATATGTGTAAAAGAAACACATCTTGCACACCTACAAAAGGCCGAACGTTGTAATCAAACTTGCTGTAATGAAAAATAAAAAATTGAATTAAAAACACGAACAAGAAGTAGTGAGACAAACTTGAGGGGCTTTCTCCTGGCACATTCCGTTTTAAATTGCAATCTAGAACGCGACTTCCATTGAGGCTCTGCTGCCCTAGTAACCAGATTTGGTAAGGGAGAACTGCTGCCACCATGTGGCCGTTTCACACAACTGCAGCTTTAATCCCAGCCCTAATGGTCAGTGGATATTCAAAATCATTACAGGCCTGTAAATGACACCTGCCCTGAAAACAGTTCCTGGGGTCATATATCGACCAAAAAATTCAAAAGACGTCCATATTTCAAAACGACAATTTCAAGAGGCATATTTCACGAACATTAGTGTTCTGCTTCTTTTGCTTTCTTTCTTTCTTTGTTAAAAAAAAGGGAATGGAAAAAGGCAACCCTCAGATGGGCGAAAACGTTCGCAAACGAATCAATGGACACAGGTTCAATCGCCAATATATATAAACAGCTCATGAAGCTTAATATTAATAAAACAAACAACCCAATACAAAAATGGGCAGAAGATCTAAAGAGACGTTTCTTCAAAGAAGACACAGAGATGGCCAAGACGCTCATGAAAAGGTGCTCAACATCACTAATTATTAGAGAAATGCAAATCAAAACTACAATGAGGTAAGACCTCACACCTGTTAGAATCGGCATCATCCGAAAATCTAGAAACAACAAATTCTGGGGAGGGTGTGGACAAAAGGAACCCCCTTCCACTATTGGTGGGAATGTAAATGGATACAGTCACTATGGAGAAGAGTATGGAGGTTCCTTGAAAAAACTAAAAGGAGAATTACCATAGGATCCAGCAATCCCACTTCTGGGCATATACCCAGAGAAAACCATAAATCACAAAGACACATTCACCACAATGTTCATTGCAGCACTATTTACAATAGCCAGGTAATGGAAGCAACCTAAATGCCCACAGACAGGCGAATGGATAAAGATGTGGTACATATATAAAATGGAATATTACTCAGCCATAAAAAGGAATGAAACTGGGTCATTTGTAGAGAAGTGGATGGATCTAGAGACTGTCATACGGAATGAAGTAAGTCAGAAAGAGAAAAACAAATATTGTATATTAATGCCTATATGTGGAACCTAGAAAAATGGTACAGATGAACTGGTTTGCAGGGCAGAAATAGAGACACAGAGGTAGAGAACAAACGTATGGACACCAAGTGGGGGAAGCCATGGGGTGGTGGTGGTGGGATGAGTTGGGAGATTGGGATTGACCTGTATACATGTATATGCATAAAATAGATAACTAATAATAACCTGCTGTATAAAATAAATAAACTTAAATTTCAAAATTTTTAAAAATAAAATTTAAAAATAAAACAGAAAAATGTTCTTCCATTCACACAGATGTATTTATATGAATGAATTATTTCCATGCTTATATCTATAAATACATAAAAGAAGAACAGAATGTAACTGCAACCGAAAAAGAAAAAAAATACCTGAACCTAACAGTTATAGAGAGGAAAACCCTACCAAGGCACTTGCTCCAGTGGTAAACAATTCTGAAATTGGTCAGAGGTGGGGAATCATCTCCCAAACTGCCAGCAGCCCCGCCCCCCCACGCAAGGAGCGTCCTCATTGCAATCCTGGGGGACCGTGCCGAGGACTCTGTGAGTAAACGTGATCTGAGCCCCAGGCCAGCTGCTGCTGAACTGTTCCCACCCTTCCCAGGTAAAACACCTGAACATGTACAAGGGCTTGAAAGCCTAGAGGAAGGTCTGTGGAGCCACACCAGCGACAGCACGCAGGCCAACTTGGTGCCTGCAGGCCAGCCAGGATGGTCCTGGCCCTGGGCGCTCTTCTGGAAGCTTTCCATTTCCCTGCCTGAGATACCCCTCCTGTCCTGGCCCCCACTCCTTTTTTTCCTTCCTCACCTCAGCCCGGAGAGAAATTCCAGTGGAAGTTATGGGTGACATATCGTCTTCTTTACAGGTGGCAGCCTGGCAACTCCTGCAGAAAGTCCAGCAGAGCCCCACTCACACCGGGCCACCCACAAAGCCGTGGACCCTCACACCCTCCCTCCAGCACAGCCCCGAGACTGCTGACGGGGCAGAGAATATGGAGTCAGGCACAGCTGCAGGGGCTATTGCTGCCTGGAGTGCTGTTTATATTGACCTCAACACAGGCACACCTGGGGAGGGCTTGCCGGCAGGGTCAGGCTGCCCAGGTCAGGTAATCCTCAGCCCTCAGGGAATCACATTGCAGAAAATGGACCTCGCTAAGACAGAATATTCGCCAAGGAAAAAAAGGACACAATGCCATTTGCAGCCCCGTAGATGAGTCGAGAGGTAATCACGTGACTTGTAGTAAGTCAGAAAGTGAAAGACACATATCGTATCATATCACTTATAGGTGTTACCTAAAAATGGATACCAGGGCAGATATTTCCACGGAGAAGGGCAATCACAGATTCATTAAACACACTTATGGTTCACCAATGGAAAGGTGTGAGGATTGGATTCATTACGATATTGGGGTTAACAGACATATACAAACACAGGTGAAATATATAATCACCAAAGACCTACGGAATACCAAGGGAAGACTACTCAACATTCTGTCATAACGTACATGGGAAAAGGATCCCAGGAAGAACAGACATATGTATATGTGTAAAAGAAACACATCTTGCACACCTACAAAATGCCAAACGTTGTAATCAAACTTGCTGTAATAAAAAATTAAAAACTAAATTAAAAACACGAACAAGAAGTAGTGAGACAAACTTGAGGGGCTTTCTCCTGGCACATTCCGTTTTAAATTGCAATCTAGAACGCGACTTCCATTGAGGCTCTGCTGCCCTAGTAACCAGATTTGGTAAGGGAGAACTGCTGCCACCATGTGGCCGTTTCACACAACTGCAGCTTTAATCCCAGCCCTAATGGTCAGTGGATATTCAAAATCATTACAGGCCTGTAAATGACACCTGCCCTGAAAACAGTTCCTGGGGTCATATATCGACCAAAAAATTCAAAAGACGTCCATATTTCAAAACGACAATTTCAAGAGGCATATTTCACGAACATTAGTGTTCTGCTTCTTTTGCTTTCTTTCTTTCTTTGTTAAAAAAAAAGGGAATGGAAAAAGGCAACCCTCAGATGGGCGAAAACGTTCGCAAACGAATCAATGGACACAGGTTCAATCGCCAATATATATAAACAGCTCATGAAGCTTAATATTAATAAAACAAACAACCCAATACAAAAATGGGCAGAAGATCTAAAGAGACGTTTCTTCAAAGAAGACACAGAGATGGCCAAGACGCTCATGAAAAGGTGCTCAACATCACTAATTATTAGAGAAATGCAAATCAAAACTACAATGAGGTAAGACCTCACACCTGTTAGAATCGGCATCATCCGAAAATCTAGAAACAACAAATTCTGGGGACGGTGTGGACAAAAGGAACCCCCTTCCACTATTGGTGGGAATGTAAATGGATACAGTCACTATGGAGAAGAGTATGGAGGTTCCTTGAAAAAACTAAAAGGAGAATTACCATAGGATCCAGCAATCCCACTTCTGGGCATATACCCAGAGAAAACCATAAATCACAAAGACACATTCACCACAATGTTCATTGCAGCACTGTTTACAATAGGCAGGTAATGGAAGCAACCTAAATGCCCACAGACAGGCGAATGGATAAAGATGTGGTACATATATAAAATGGAATATTACTCAGCCATAAAAAGGAATGAAACTGGGTCATTTGTAGAGAAGTGGATGGATCTAGAGACTGTCATACGGAATGAAGTAAGTCAGAAAGAGAAAAACAAATATTGTATATTAATGCCTATATGTGGAACCTAGAAAAATGGTACAGATGAACTGGTTTGCAGGGCAGAATTAGAGACACAGAGGTAGAGAACAAACGTATGGACACCAAGTGGGGGAAGCCATGGGGTGGTGGTGGTGGGATGAGTTGGGAGATTGGGATTGACCTGTATACATGTATATGCATAAAATAGATAACTAATAATAACCTGCTGTATAAAATAAATAAACTTAAATTTCAAAATTTTTAAAAATAAAATTTAAAAATAAAACAGAAAAATGTTCTTCCATTCACACAGATGTATTTATATGAATGAATTTTTTCCATGCTTATATCTATAAATACATAAAAGAAGAACAGAATGTAACTGCAACCGAAAAAGAAAAAAAATACCTGAACCTAACAGTTATAGAGAGGAAAACCCTACCAAGGCACTTGCTCCAGTGGTAAACAATTCTGAAATTGGTCAGAGGTGGGGAATCATCTCCCATACTGCCAGCAGCCCCGCCCCCCCACGCAAGGAGCGTCCTCATTGCAATCCTGGGGGACCGTGCCGAGGACTCTGTGAGTAAACGTGATCTGAGCCCCAGGCCAGCTGCTGCTGAACTGTTCCCACCCTTCCCAGGTAAAACACCTGAACATGTACAAGGGCTTGAAATCCTAGAGGAAGGTCTTTGGAGCCACACCAGCGACAGCACGCAGGCCAACTTGGTGCCTGCAGGCCAGCCAGGATGGTCCTGGCCCCGGGCGCTCTTCTGGAAGCTTTCCATTTCCCTGCCTGAGATACCCCTCCTGTCCTGGCCCCCACTCCTTTTTTTCCTTCCTCACCTCAGCCCGGAGAGAAATTCCAGTGGAAGTTATGGGTGACACATCGTCTTCTTTACAGGTGGCAGCCTGGCAACTCCTGCAGAAAGTCCAGCAGAGCCCCACTCACACCAGGCCACCCACAAAGCCGTGGACCCTCACACCCTCCCTCCAGCACAGCCCCGAGACTGCTGACGGGGCAGAGAATATGGAGTCAGGCACAGCTGCAGGGGCTATTGCTGCCTGGAGTGCTGTTTATATTGACCTCAACACAGGCACACCTGGGGAGGGCTTGCTGGCAGGGTCAGGCTGCCCAGGTCAGCTAATCCTTAGCCCTCAGGGAATCACATTGCAGAAAATGGACCTCGCTAAGACAGAATATTCGCCAAGGAAAAAAAGGACACAATGCCATTTGCAGCCCCGTAGATGAGTCGAGAGGTAATCACGTGACTTGTAGTAAGTCAGAAAGTGAAAGACACATATCGTATCATATCACTTATAGGTGTTACCTAAAAATGGATACCATGGCAGATATTTCCACGGAGAAGGGCAATCACAGATTCATTAAACACACTTATGGTTCACCAATGGAAAGGTGTGAGGATTGGATTCATTACGATATTGGGGTTAACAGACATATACAAACACAGGTGAAATATATAATCACCAAAGACCTACGGAATACCAAGGGAAGACTACTCAACATTCTGTCATAACGTACATGGGAAAAGGATCCCAGGAAGAACAGACATATGTATATGTGTAAAAGAAACACATCTTGCACACCTACAAAAGGCCGAACGTTGTAATCAAACTTGCTGTAATGAAAAATAAAAAATTGAATTAAAAACACGAACAAGAAGTAGTGAGACAAACTTGAGGGGCTTTCTCCTGGCACATTCCGTTTTAAATTGCAATCTAGAACGCGACTTCCATTGAGGCTCTGCTGCCCTAGTAACCAGATTTGGTAAGGGAGAACTGCTGCCACCATGTGGCCGTTTCACACAACTGCAGCTTTAATCCCAGCCCTAATGGTCAGTGGATATTCAAAATCATTACAGGCCTGTAAATGACACCTGCCCTGAAAACAGTTCCTGGGGTCATATATCGACCAAAAAATTCAAAAGACGTCCATATTTCAAAACGACAATTTCAAGAGGCATATTTCACGAACATTAGTGTTCTGCTTCTTTTGCTTTCTTTCTTTCTTAGTTAAAAAAAAAGGGAATGGAAAAAGGCAACCCTCAGATGGGCGAAAACGTTCGCAAACGAATCAATGGACACAGGTTCAATCGCCAATATATATAAACAGCTCATGAAGCTTAATATTAATAAAACAAACAACCCAATACAAAAATGGGCAGAAGATCTAAAGAGACGTTTCTTCAAAGAAGACACAGAGATGGCCAAGACGCTCATGAAAAGGTGCTCAACATCACTAATTATTAGAGAAATGCAAATCAAAACTACAATGAGGTAAGACCTCACACCTGTTAGAATCGGCATCATCCGAAAATCTAGAAACAACAAATTCTGGGGAGGGTGTGGACAAAAGGAACCCCCTTCCACTATTGGTGGGAATGTAAATGGATACAGTCACTATGGAGAAGAGTATGGAGGTTCCTTGAAAAAACTAAAAGGAGAATTACCATAGGATCCAGCAATCCCACTTCTGGGCATATACCCAGAGAAAACCATAAATCACAAAGACACATTCACCACAATGTTCATTGCAGCACTATTTACAATAGCCAGGTAATGGAAGCAACCTAAATGCCCACAGACAGGCGAATGGATAAAGATGTGGTACATATATAAAATGGAATATTACTCAGCCATAAAAAGGAATGAAACTGGGTCATTTGTAGAGAAGTGGATGGATCTAGAGACTGTCATACGGAATGAAGTAAGTCAGAAAGAGAAAAACAAATATTGTATATTAATGCCTATATGTGGAACCTAGAAAAATGGTACAGATGAACTGGTTTGCAGGGCAGAAATAGAGACACAGAGGTAGAGAACAAACGTATGGACACCAAGTGGGGGAAGCCATGGGGTGGTGGTGGTGGGATGAGTTGGGAGATTGGGATTGACCTGTATACATGTATATGCATAAAATAGATAACTAATAATAACCTGCTGTATAAAATAAATAAACTTAAATTTCAAAATTTTTAAAAATAAAATTTAAAAATAAAACAGAAAAATGTTCTTCCATTCACACAGATGTATTTATATGAATGAATTATTTCCATGCTTATATCTATAAATACATAAAAGAAGAACAGAATGTAACTGCAACCGAAAAAGAAAAAAAATACCTGAACCTAACAGTTATAGAGAGGAAAACCCTACCAAGGCACTTGCTCCAGTGGTAAACAATTCTGAAATTGGTCAGAGGTGGGGAATCATCTCCCATACTGCCAGCAGCCCCGCCCCCCCACGCAAGGAGCGTCCTCATTGCAATCCTGGGGGACCGTGCCGAGGACTCTGTGAGTAAACGTGATCTGAGCCCCAGGCCAGCTGCTGCTGAACTGTTCCCACCCTTCCCAGGTAAAACACCTGAACATGTACAAGGGCTTGAAAGCCTAGAGGAAGGTCTGTGGAGCCACACCAGCGACAGCACGCAGGCCAACTTGGTGCCTGCAGGCCAGCCAGGATGGTCCTGGCCCTGGGCGCTCTTCTGGAAGCTTTCCATTTCCCTGCCTGAGATACCCCTCCTGTCCTGGCCCCCACTCCTTTTTTTCCTTCCTCACCTCAGCCCGGAGAGAAATTCCAGTGGAAGTTATGGGTGACATATCGTCTTCTTTACAGGTGGCAGCCTGGCAACTCCTGCAGAAAGTCCAGCAGAGCCCCACTCACACCGGGCCACCCACAAAGCCGTGGACCCTCACACCCTCCCTCCAGCACAGCCCCGAGACTGCTGACGGGGCAGAGAATATGGAGTCAGGCACAGCTGCAGGGGCTATTGCTGCCTGGAGTGCTGTTTATATTGACCTCAACACAGGCACACCTGGGGAGGGCTTGCCGGCAGGGTCAGGCTGCCCAGGTCAGGTAATCCTCAGCCCTCAGGGAATCACATTGCAGAAAATGGACCTCGCTAAGACAGAATATTCGCCAAGGAAAAAAAGGACACAATGCCATTTGCAGCCCCGTAGATGAGTCGAGAGGTAATCACGTGACTTGTAGTAAGTCAGAAAGTGAAAGACACATATCGTATCATATCACTTATAGGTGTTACCTAAAAATGGATACCAGGGCAGATATTTCCACGGAGAACGGCAATCACAGATTCATTAAACACACTTATGGTTCACCAATGGAAAGGTGTGAGGATTGGATTCATTACGATATTGGGGTTAACAGACATATACAAACACAGGTGAAATATATAATCACCAAAGACCTATGGAATACCAAGGGAAGACTACTCAACATTCTGTCATAACGTACATGGGAAAAGGATCCCAGGAAGAACAGACATATGTATATGTGTAAAAGAAACACATCTTGCACACCTACAAAATGCCAAACGTTGTAATCAAACTTGCTGTAATAAAAAATTAAAAACTAAATTAAAAACACGAACAAGAAGTAGTGAGACAAACTTGAGGGGCTTTCTCCTGGCACATTCCGTTTTAAATTGCAATCTAGAACGCGACTTCCATTGAGGCTCTGCTGCCCTAGTAACCAGATTTGGTAAGGGAGAACTGCTGCCACCATGTGGCCGTTTCACACAACTGCAGCTTTAATCCCAGCCCTAATGGTCAGTGGATATTCAAAATCATTACAGGCCTGTAAATGACACCTGCCCTGAAAACAGTTCCTGGGGTCATATATCGACCAAAAAATTCAAAAGACGTCCATATTTCAAAACGACAATTTCAAGAGGCATATTTCACGAACATTAGTGTTCTGCTTCTTTTGCTTTCTTTCTTTCTTTGTTAAAAAAAAAGGGAATGGAAAAAGGCAACCCTCAGATGGGCGAAAACGTTCGCAAACGAATCAATGGACACAGGTTCAATCGCCAATATATATAAACAGCTCATGAAGCTTAATATTAATAAAACAAACAACCCAATACAAAAATGGGCAGAAGATCTAAAGAGACGTTTCTTCAAAGAAGACACAGAGATGGCCAAGACGCTCATGAAAAGGTGCTCAACATCACTAATTATTAGAGAAATGCAAATCAAAACTACAATGAGGTAAGACCTCACACCTGTTAGAATCGGCATCATCCGAAAATCTAGAAACAACAAATTCTGGGGAGGGTGTGGACAAAAGGAACCCCCTTCCACTATTGGTGGGAATGTAAATGGATACAGTCACTATGGAGAAGAGTATGGAGGTTCCTTGAAAAAACTAAAAGGAGAATTACCATAGGATCCAGCAATCCCACTTCTGGGCATATACCCAGAGAAAACCATAAATCACAAAGACACATTCACCACAATGTTCATTGCAGCACTATTTACAATAGCCAGGTAATGGAAGCAACCTAAATGCCCACAGACAGGCGAATGGCTAAAGATGTGGTACATATATAAAATGGAATATTACTCAGCCATAAAAAGGAATGAAACTGGGTCATTTGTAGAGAAGTGGATGGATCTAGAGACTGTCATACGGAATGAAGTAAGTCAGAAAGAGAAAAACAAATATTGTATATTAATGCCTATATGTGGAACCTAGAAAAATGGTACAGATGAACTGGTTTGCAGGGCAGAAATAGAGACACAGAGGTAGAGAACAAACGTATGGACACCAAGTGGGGGAAGCCATGGGGTGGTGGTGGTGGGATGAGTTGGGAGATTGGGATTGAACTGTATACATGTATATGCATAAAATAGATAACTAATAATAACCTGCTGTATAAAATAAATAAATAAACTTAAATTTCAAAATTTTTAAAAATAAAATTTAAAACTAAAACAGAAAAATGTTCTTCCATTCACACAGATGTATTTATATGAATGAATTTTTTCCATGCTTATATCTATAAATACATAAAAGAAGAACAGAATGTAACTGGGACCGAAAAAGAAAAAAAATACCTGAACCTAACAGTTATAGAGAGGAAAACCCTACCAAGGCACTTGCTCCAGTGGTAAACAATTCTGAAATTGGTCAGAGGTGGGGAATCATCTCCCATACTGCCAGCAGCCCCGCCCCCCCACGCAAGGAGCGTCCTCATTGCAATCCTGGGGGACCGTGCCGAGGACTCTGTGAGTAAACGTGATCTGAGCCCCAGGCCAGCTGCTGCTGAACTGTTCCCACCCTTCCCAGGTAAAACACCTGAACATGTACAAGGGCTTGAAATCCTAGAGGAAGGTCTGTGGAGCCACACCAGCGACAGCACGCAGGCCAACTTGGTGCCTGCAGGCCAGCCAGGATGGTCCTGGCCCCGGGCGCTCTTCTGGAAGCTTTCCATTTCCCTGCCTGAGATACCCCTCCTGTCCTGGCCCCCACTCCTTTTTTTCCTTCCTCACCTCAGCCCGGAGAGAAATTCCAGTGGAAGTTATGGGTGACACATCGTCTTCTTTACAGGTGGCAGCCTGGCAACTCCTGCAGAAAGTCCAGCAGAGCCCCACTCACACCAGGCCACCCACAAAGCCGTGGACCCTCACACCCTCCCTCCAGCACAGCCCCGAGACTGCTGACGGGGCAGAGAATATGGAGTCAGGCACAGCTGCAGGGGCTATTGCTGCCTGGAGTGCTGTTTATATTGACCTCAACACAGGCACACCTGGGGAGGGCTTGCTGGCAGGGTCAGGCTGCCCAGGTCAGCTAATCCTTAGCCCTCAGGGAATCACATTGCAGAAAATGGACCTCGCTAAGACAGAATATTCGCCAAGGAAAAAAAGGACACAATGCCATTTGCAGCCCCGTAGATGAGTCGAGAGGTAATCACGTGACTTGTAGTAAGTCAGAAAGTGAAAGACACATATCGTATCATATCACTTATAGGTGTTACCTAAAAATGGATACCATGGCAGATATTTCCACGGAGAAGGGCAATCACAGATTCATTAAACACACTTATGGTTCACCAATGGAAAGGTGTGAGGATTGGATTCATTACGATATTGGGGTTAACAGACATATACAAACACAGGTGAAATATATAATCACCAAAGACCTACGGAATACCAAGGGAAGACTACTCAACATTCTGTCATAACGTACATGGGAAAAGGATCCCAGGAAGAACAGACATATGTATATGTGTAAAAGAAACACATCTTGCACACCTACAAAAGGCCGAACGTTGTAATCAAACTTGCTGTAATGAAAAATAAAAAATTGAATTAAAAACACGAACAAGAAGTAGTGAGACAAACTTGAGGGGCTTTCTCCTGGCACATTCCGTTTTAAATTGCAATCTAGAACGCGACTTCCATTGAGGCTCTGCTGCCCTAGTAACCAGATTTGGTAAGGGAGAACTGCTGCCACCATGTGGCCGTTTCACACAACTGCAGCTTTAATCCCAGCCCTAATGGTCAGTGGATATTCAAAATCATTACAGGCCTGTAAATGACACCTGCCCTGAAAACAGTTCCTGGGGTCATATATCGACCAAAAAATTCAAAAGACGTCCATATTTCAAAACGACAATTTCAAGAGGCATATTTCACGAACATTAGTGTTCTGCTTCTTTTGCTTTCTTTCTTTCTTTGTTAAAAAAAAAGGGAATGGAAAAAGGCAACCCTCAGATGGGCGAAAACGTTCGCAAACGAATCAATGGACACAGGTTCAATCGCCAATATATATAAACAGCTCATGAAGCTTAATATTAATAAAACAAACAACCCAATACAAAAATGGGCAGAAGATCTAAAGAGACGTTTCTTCAAAGAAGACACAGAGATGGCCAAGACGCTCATGAAAAGGTGCTCAACATCACTAATTATTAGAGAAATGCAAATCAAAACTACAATGAGGTAAGACCTCACACCTGTTAGAATCGGCATCATCCGAAAATCTAGAAACAACAAATTCTGGGGAGGGTGTGGACAAAAGGAACCCCCTTCCACTATTGGTGGGAATGTAAATGGATACAGTCACTATGGAGAAGAGTATGGAGGTTCCTTGAAAAAACTAAAAGGAGAATTACCATAGGATCCAGCAATCCCACTTCTGGGCATATACCCAGAGAAAACCATAAATCACAAAGACACATTCACCACAATGTTCATTGCAGCACTATTTACAATAGCCAGGTAATGGAAGCAACCTAAATGCCCACAGACAGGCGAATGGCTAAAGATGTGGTACATATATAAAATGGAATATTACTCAGCCATAAAAAGGAATGAAACTGGGTCATTTGTAGAGAAGTGGATGGATCTAGAGACTGTCATACGGAATGAAGTAAGTCAGAAAGAGAAAAACAAATATTGTATATTAATGCCTATATGTGGAACCTAGAAAAATGGTACAGATGAACTGGTTTGCAGGGCAGAAATAGAGACACAGAGGTAGAGAACAAACGTATGGACACCAAGTGGGGGAAGCCATGGGGTGGTGGTGGTGGGATGAGTTGGGAGATTGGGATTGACCTGTATACATGTATATGCATAAAATAGATAACTAATAATAACCTGCTGTATAAAATAAATAAACTTAAATTTCAAAATTTTTAAAAATAAAATTTAAAACTAAAACAGAAAAATGTTCTTCCATTCACACAGATGTATTTATATGAATGAATTATTTCCATGCTTATATCTATAAATACATAAAAGAAGAACAGAATGTAACTGCAACCGAAAAAGAAAAAAAATACCTGAACCTAACAGTTATAGAGAGGAAAACCCTACCAAGGCACTTGCTCCAGTGGTAAACAATTCTGAAATTGGTCAGAGGTGGGGAATCATCTCCCATACTGCCAGCAGCCCCGCCCCCCCACGCAAGGAGCGTCCTCATTGCAATCCTGGGGGACCGTGCCGAGGACTCTGTGAGTAAACGTGATCTGAGCCCCAGGCCAGCTGCTGCTGAACTGTTCCCACCCTTCCCAGGTAAAACACCTGAACATGTACAAGGGCTTGAAAGCCTAGAGGAAGGTCTGTGGAGCCACACCAGCGACAGCACGCAGGCCAACTTGGTGCCTGCAGGCCAGCCAGGATGGTCCTGGCCCTGGGCGCTCTTCTGGAAGCTTTCCATTTCCCTGCCTGAGATACCCCTCCTGTCCTGGCCCCCACTCCTTTTTTTCCTTCCTCACCTCAGCCCGGAGAGAAATTCCAGTGGAAGTTATGGGTGACATATCGTCTTCTTTACAGGTGGCAGCCTGGCAACTCCTGCAGAAAGTCCAGCAGAGCCCCACTCACACCGGGCCACCCACAAAGCCGTGGACCCTCACACCCTCCCTCCAGCACAGCCCCGAGACTGCTGACGGGGCAGAGAATATGGAGTCAGGCACAGCTGCAGGGGATATTGCTGCCTGGAGTGCTGTTTATATTGACCTCAACACAGGCACACCTGGGGAGGGCTTGCCGGCAGGGTCAGGCTGCCCAGGTCAGGTAATCCTCAGCCCTCAGGGAATCACATTGCAGAAAATGGACCTCGCTAAGACAGAATATTCGCCAAGGAAAAAAAGGACACAATGCCATTTGCAGCCCCGTAGATGAGTCGAGAGGTAATCACGTGACTTGTAGTAAGTCAGAAAGTGAAAGACACATATCGTATCATATCACTTATAGGTGTTACCTAAAAATGGATACCAGGGCAGATATTTCCACGGAGAACGGCAATCACAGATTCATTAAACACACTTATGGTTCACCAATGGAAAGGTGTGAGGATTGGATTCATTACGATATTGGGGTTAACAGACATATACAAACACAGGTGAAATATATAATCACCAAAGACCTACGGAATACCAAGGGAAGACTACTCAACATTCTGTCATAACGTACATGGGAAAAGGATCCCAGGAAGAACAGACATATGTATATGTGTAAAAGAAACACATCTTGCACACCTACAAAATGCCAAACGTTGTAATCAAACTTGCTGTAATAAAAAATTAAAAACTAAATTAAAAACACGAACAAGAAGTAGTGAGACAAACTTGAGGGGCTTTCTCCTGGCACATTCCGTTTTAAATTGCAATCTAGAACGCGACTTCCATTGAGGCTCTGCTGCCCTAGTAACCAGATTTGGTAAGGGAGAACTGCTGCCACCATGTGGCCGTTTCACACAACTGCAGCTTTAATCCCAGCCCTAATGGTCAGTGGATATTCAAAATCATTACAGGCCTGTAAATGACACCTGCCCTGAAAACAGTTCCTGGGGTCATATATCGACCAAAAAATTCAAAAGACGTCCATATTTCAAAACGACAATTTCAAGAGGCATATTTCACGAACATTAGTGTTCTGCTTCTTTTGCTTTCTTTCTTTCTTTGTTAAAAAAAAAGGGAATGGAAAAAGGCAACCCTCAGATGGGCGAAAACGTTCGCAAACGAATCAATGGACACAGGTTCAATCGCCAATATATATAAACAGCTCATGAAGCTTAATATTAATAAAACAAACAACCCAATACAAAAATGGGCAGAAGATCTAAAGAGACGTTTCTTCAAAGAAGACACAGAGATGGCCAAGACGCTCATGAAAAGGTGCTCAACATCACTAATTATTAGAGAAATGCAAATCAAAACTACAATGAGGTAAGACCTCACACCTGTTAGAATCGGCATCATCCGAAAATCTAGAAACAACAAATTCTGGGGAGGGTGTGGACAAAAGGAACCCCCTTCCACTATTGGTGGGAATGTAAATGGATACAGTCACTATGGAGAAGAGTATGGAGGTTCCTTGAAAAAACTAAAAGGAGAATTACCATAGGATCCAGCAATCCCACTTCTGGGCATATACCCAGAGAAAACCATAAATCACAAAGACACATTCACCACAATGTTCATTGCAGCACTATTTACAATAGCCAGGTAATGGAAGCAACCTAAATGCCCACAGACAGGCGAATGGATAAAGATGTGGTACATATATAAAATGGAATATTACTCAGCCATAAAAAGGAATGAAACTGGGTCATTTGTAGAGAAGTGGATGGATCTAGAGACTGTCATACGGAATGAAGTAAGTCAGAAAGAGAAAAACAAATATTGTATATTAATGCCTATATGTGGAACCTAGAAAAATGGTACAGATGAACTGGTTTGCAGGGCAGAAATAGAGACACAGAGGTAGAGAACAAACGTATGGACACCAAGTGGGGGAAGCCATGGGGTGGTGGTGGTGGGATGAGTTGGGAGATTGGGATTGACCTGTATACATGTATATGCATAAAATAGATAACTAATAATAACCTGCTGTATAAAATAAATAAATAAACTTAAATTTCAAAATTTTTAAAAATAAAATTTAAAAATAAAACAGAAAAATGTTCTTCCATTCACACAGATGTATTTATATGAATGAATTTTTTCCATGCTTATATCTATAAATACATAAAAGAAGAACAGAATGTAACTGCAACCGAAAAAGAAAAAAAATACCTGAACCTAACAGTTATAGAGAGGAAAACCCTACCAAGGCACTTGCTCCAGTGGTAAACAATTCTGAAATTGGTCAGAGGTGGGGAATCATCTCCCATACTGCCAGCAGCCCCGCCCCCCCACGCAAGGAGCGTCCTCATTGCAATCCTGGGGGACCGTGCCGAGGACTCTGTGAGTAAACGTGATCTGAGCCCCAGGCCAGCTGCTGCTGAACTGTTCCCACCCTTCCCAGGTAAAATACCTGAACATGTACAAGGGCTTGAAAGCCTAGAGGAAGGTCTTTGGAGCCACACCAGCGACAGCACGCAGGCCAACTTGGTGCCTGCAGGCCAGCCAGGATGGTCCTGGCCCCGGGCGCTCTTCTGGAAGCTTTCCATTTCCCTGCCTGAGATACCCCTCCTGTCCTGGCCCCCACTCCTTTTTTTCCTTCCTCACCTCAGCCCGGAGAGAAATTCCAGTGGAAGTTATGGGTGACACATCGTCTTCTTTACAGGTGGCAGCCTGGCAACTCCTGCAGAAAGTCCAGCACAGCCCCACTCACACCAGGCCACCCACAAAGCCGTGGACCCTCACACCCTCCCTCCAGCACAGCCCCGAGACTGCTGACGGGGCAGAGAATATGGAGTCAGGCACAGCTGCAGGGGCTATTGCTGCCTGGAGTGCTGTTTATATTGACCTCAACACAGGCACACCTGGGGAGGCCTTGCTGGCAGGGTCAGGCTGCCCAGGTCAGCTAATCCTCAGCCCTCAGGGAATCACATTGCAGAAAATGGACCTCGCTAAGACAGAATATTCGCCAAGGAAAAAAAGGACACAATGCCATTTGCAGCCCCGTAGATGAGTCGAGAGGTAATCACGTGACTTGTAGTAAGTCAGAAAGTGAAAGACACATATCGTATCATATCACTTATAGGTGTTACCTAAAAATGGATACCATGGCAGATATTTCCACGGAGAAGGGCAATCACAGATTCATTAAACACACTTATGGTTCACCAATGGAAAGGTGTGAGGATTGGATTCATTACGATATTGGGGTTAACAGACATATACAAACACAGGTGAAATATATAATCACCAAAGACCTACGGAATACCAAGGGAAGACTACTCAACATTCTGTCATAACGTACATGTGAAAAGGATCCCAGGAAGAACAGACATATGTATATGTGTAAAAGAAACACATCTTGCACACCTACAAAAGGCCGAACGTTGTAATCAAACTTGCTGTAATGAAAAATAAAAAATTGAATTAAAAACACGAACAAGAAGTAGTGAGACAAACTTGAGGGGCTTTCTCCTGGCACATTCCGTTTTAAATTGCAATCTAGAACGCGACTTCCATTGAGGCTCTGCTGCCCTAGTAACCAGATTTGGTAAGGGAGAACTGCTGCCACCATGTGGCCGTTTCACACAACTGCAGCTTTAATCCCAGCCCTAATGGTCAGTGGATATTCAAAATCATTACAGGCCTGTAAATGACACCTGCCCTGAAAACAGTTCCTGGGGTCATATATCGACCAAAAAATTCAAAAGACGTCCATATTTCAAAACGACAATTTCAAGAGGCATATTTCACGAACATTAGTGTTCTGCTTCTTTTGCTTTCTTTCTTTCTTTGTTAAAAAAAAGGGAATGGAAAAAGGCAACCCTCAGATGGGCGAAAACGTTCGCAAACGAATCAATGGACACAGGTTCAATCGCCAATATATATAAACAGCTCATGAAGCTTAATATTAATAAAACAAACAACCCAATACAAAAATGGGCAGAAGATCTAAAGAGACGTTTCTTCAAAGAAGACACAGAGATGGCCAAGACGCTCATGAAAAGGTGCTCAACATCACTAATTATTAGAGAAATGCAAATCAAAACTACAATGAGGTAAGACCTCACACCTGTTAGAATCGGCATCATCCGAAAATCTAGAAACAACAAATTCTGGGGAGGGTGTGGACAAAAGGAACCCCCTTCCACTATTGGTGGGAATGTAAATGGATACAGTCACTATGGAGAAGAGTATGGAGGTTCCTTGAAAAAACTAAAAGGAGAATTACCATAGGATCCAGCAATCCCACTTCTGGGCATATACCCAGAGAAAACCATAAATCACAAAGACACATTCACCACAATGTTCATTGCAGCACTATTTACAATAGCCAGGTAATGGAAGCAACCTAAATGCCCACAGACAGGCGAATGGATAAAGATGTGGTACATATATAAAATGGAATATTACTCAGCCATAAAAAGGAATGAAACTGGGTCATTTGTAGAGAAGTGGATGGATCTAGAGACTGTCATACGGAATGAAGTAAGTCAGAAAGAGAAAAACAAATATTGTATATTAATGCCTATATGTGGAACCTAGAAAAATGGTACAGATGAACTGGTTTGCAGGGCAGAAATAGAGACACAGAGGTAGAGAACAAACGTATGGACACCAAGTGGGGGAAGCCATGGGGTGGTGGTGGTGGGATGAGTTGGGAGATTGGGATTGACCTGTATACATGTATATGCATAAAATAGATAACTAATAATAACCTGCTGTATAAAATAAATAAACTTAAATTTCAAAATTTTTAAAAATAAAATTTAAAAATAAAACAGAAAAATGTTCTTCCATTCACACAGATGTATTTATATGAATGAATTATTTCCATGCTTATATCTATAAATACATAAAAGAAGAACAGAATGTAACTGCAACCGAAAAAGAAAAAAAATACCTGAACCTAACAGTTATAGAGAGGAAAACCCTACCAAGGCACTTGCTCCAGTGGTAAACAATTCTGAAATTGGTCAGAGGTGGGGAATCATCTCCCAAACTGCCAGCAGCCCCGCCCCCCCACGCAAGGAGCGTCCTCATTGCAATCCTGGGGGACCGTGCCGAGGACTCTGTGAGTAAACGTGATCTGAGCCCCAGGCCAGCTGCTGCTGAACTGTTCCCACCCTTCCCAGGTAAAACACCTGAACATGTACAAGGGCTTGAAAGCCTAGAGGAAGGTCTGTGGAGCCACACCAGCGACAGCACGCAGGCCAACTTGGTGCCTGCAGGCCAGCCAGGATGGTCCTGGCCCTGGGCGCTCTTCTGGAAGCTTTCCATTTCCCTGCCTGAGATACCCCTCCTGTCCTGGCCCCCACTCCTTTTTTTCCTTCCTCACCTCAGCCCGGAGAGAAATTCCAGTGGAAGTTATGGGTGACATATCGTCTTCTTTACAGGTGGCAGCCTGGCAACTCCTGCAGAAAGTCCAGCAGAGCCCCACTCACACCGGGCCACCCACAAAGCCGTGGACCCTCACACCCTCCCTCCAGCACAGCCCCGAGACTGCTGACGGGGCAGAGAATATGGAGTCAGGCACAGCTGCAGGGGATATTGCTGCCTGGAGTGCTGTTTATATTGACCTCAACACAGGCACACCTGGGGAGGGCTTGCCGGCAGGGTCAGGCTGCCCAGGTCAGGTAATCCTCAGCCCTCAGGGAATCACATTGCAGAAAATGGACCTCGCTAAGACAGAATATTCGCCAAGGAAAAAAAGGACACAATGCCATTTGCAGCCCCGTAGATGAGTCGAGAGGTAATCACGTGACTTGTAGTAAGTCAGAAAGTGAAAGACACATATCGTATCATATCACTTATAGGTGTTACCTAAAAATGGATACCAGGGCAGATATTTCCACGGAGAACGGCAATCACAGATTCATTAAACACACTTATGGTTCACCAATGGAAAGGTGTGAGGATTGGATTCATTACGATATTGGGGTTAACAGACATATACAAACACAGGTGAAATATATAATCACCAAAGACCTACGGAATACCAAGGGAAGACTACTCAACATTCTGTCATAACGTACATGGGAAAAGGATCCCAGGAAGAACAGACATATGTATATGTGTAAAAGAAACACATCTTGCACACCTACAAAATGCCAAACGTTGTAATCAAACTTGCTGTAATAAAAAATTAAAAACTAAATTAAAAACACGAACAAGAAGTAGTGAGACAAACTTGAGGGGCTTTCTCCTGGCACATTCCGTTTTAAATTGCAATCTAGAACGCGACTTCCATTGAGGCTCTGCTGCCCTAGTAACCAGATTTGGTAAGGGAGAACTGCTGCCACCATGTGGCCGTTTCACACAACTGCAGCTTTAATCCCAGCCCTAATGGTCAGTGGATATTCAAAATCATTACAGGCCTGTAAATGACACCTGCCCTGAAAACAGTTCCTGGGGTCATATATCGACCAAAAAATTCAAAAGACGTCCATATTTCAAAACGACAATTTCAAGAGGCATATTTCACGAACATTAGTGTTCTGCTTCTTTTGCTTTCTTTCTTTCTTTGTTAAAAAAAAAGGGAATGGAAAAAGGCAACCCTCAGATGGGCGAAAACGTTCGCAAACGAATCAATGGACACAGGTTCAATCGCCAATATATATAAACAGCTCATGAAGCTTAATATTAATAAAACAAACAACCCAATACAAAAATGGGCAGAAGATCTAAAGAGACGTTTCTTCAAAGAAGACACAGAGATGGCCAAGACGCTCATGAAAAGGTGCTCAACATCACTAATTATTAGAGAAATGCAAATCAAAACTACAATGAGGTAAGACCTCACACCTGTTAGAATCGGCATCATCCGAAAATCTAGAAACAACAAATTCTGGGGAGGGTGTGGACAAAAGGAACCCCCTTCCACTATTGGTGGGAATGTAAATGGATACAGTCACTATGGAGAAGAGTATGGAGGTTCCTTGAAAAAACTAAAAGGAGAATTACCATAGGATCCAGCAATCCCACTTCTGGGCATATACCCAGAGAAAACCATAAATCACAAAGACACATTCACCACAATGTTCATTGCAGCACTGTTTACAATAGGCAGGTAATGGAAGCAACCTAAATGCCCACAGACAGGCGAATGGATAAAGATGTGGTACATATATAAAATGGAATATTACTCAGCCATAAAAAGGAATGAAACTGGGTCATTTGTAGAGAAGTGGATGGATCTAGAGACTGTCATACGGAATGAAGTAAGTCAGAAAGAGAAAAACAAATATTGTATATTAATGCCTATATGTGGAACCTAGAAAAATGGTACAGATGAACTGGTTTGCAGGGCAGAAATAGAGACACAGAGGTAGAGAACAAACGTATGGACACCAAGTGGGGGAAGCCATGGGGTGGTGGTGGTGGGATGAGTTGGGAGATTGGGATTGACCTGTATACATGTATATGCATAAAATAGATAACTAATAATAACCTGCTGTATAAAATAAATAAATAAACTTAAATTTCAAAATTTTTAAAAATAAAATTTAAAACTAAAACAGAAAAATGTTCTTCCATTCACACAGATGTATTTATATGAATGAATTTTTTCCATGCTTATATCTATAAATACATAAAAGAAGAACAGAATGTAACTGGGACCGAAAAAGAAAAAAAATACCTGAACCTAACAGTTATAGAGAGGAAAACCCTACCAAGGCACTTGCTCCAGTGGTAAACAATTCTGAAATTGGTCAGAGGTGGGGAATCATCTCCCATACTGCCAGCAGCCCCGCCCCCCCACGCAAGGAGCGTCCTCATTGCAATCCTGGGGGACCATGCCGAGGACTCTGTGAGTAAACGTGATCTGAGCCCCAGGCCAGCTGCTGCTGAACTGTTCCCACCCTTCCCAGGTAAAACACCTGAACATGTACAAGGGCTTGAAAGCCTAGAGGAAGGTCTTTGGAGCCACACCAGCGACAGTACGCAGGCCAACTTGGTGCCTGCAGGCCAGCCAGGATGGTCCTGGCCCCGGGCGCTCTTCTGGAAGCTTTCCATTTCCCTGCCTGAGATACCCCTCCTGTCCTGGCCCCCACTCCTTTTTTTCCTTCCTCACCTCAGCCCGGAGAGAAATTCCAGTGGAAGTTATGGGTGACACATCGTCTTCTTTACAGGTGGCAGCCTGGCAACTCCTGCAGAAAGTCCAGCAGAGCCCCACTCACACCAGGCCACCCACAAAGCCGTGGACCCTCACACCCTCCCTCCAGCACAGCCCCGAGACTGCTGACGGGGCAGAGAATATGGAGTCAGGCACAGCTGCAGGGGCTATTGCTGCCTGGAGTGCTGTTTATATTGACCTCAACACAGGCACACCTGGGGAGGGCTTGCGGGCAGGGTCAGGCTGCCCAGGTCAGCTAATCCTCAGCCCTCAGGGAATCACATTGCAGAAAATGGACCTCGCTAAGACAGAATATTCGCCAAGGAAAAAAAGGACACAATGCCATTTGTAGCCCCGTAGATGAGTCGAGAGGTAATCACGTGACTTGTAGTAAGTCAGAAAGTGAAAGACACATATCGTATCATATCACTTATAGGTGTTACCTAAAAATGGATACCATGGCAGATATTTCCACGGAGAAGGGCAATCACAGATTCATTAAACACACTTATGGTTCACCAATGGAAAGGTGTGAGGATTGGATTCATTACGATATTGGGGTTAACAGACATATACAAACACAGGTGAAATATATAATCACCAAAGACCTACGGAATACCAAGGGAAGACTACTCAACATTCTGTCATAACGTACATGTGAAAAGGATCCCAGGAAGAACAGACATATGTATATGTGTAAAAGAAACACATCTTGCACACCTACAAAAGGCCGAACGTTGTAATCAAACTTGCTGTAATGAAAAATAAAAAATTGAATTAAAAACACGAACAAGAAGTAGTGAGACAAACTTGAGGGGCTTTCTCCTGGCACATTCCTTTTTAAATTGCAATCTAGAACGCGACTTCCATTGAGGCTCTGCTGCCCTAGTAACCAGATTTGGTAAGGGAGAACTGCTGCCACCATGTGGCCGTTTCACACAACTGCAGCTTTAATCCCAGCCCTAATGGTCAGTGGATATTCAAAATCATTACAGGCCTGTAAATGACACCTGCCCTGAAAACAGTTCCTGGGGTCATATATCGACCAAAAAATTCAAAAGACGTCCATATTTCAAAACGACAATTTCAAGAGGCATATTTCACGAACATTAGTGTTCTGCTTCTTTTGCTTTCTTTCTTTCTTTGTTAAAAAAAAAGGGAATGGAAAAAGGCAACCCTCAGATGGGCGAAAACGTTCGCAAACGAATCAATGGACACAGGTTCAATCGCCAATATATATAAACAGCTCATGAAGCTTAATATTAATAAAACAAACAACCCAATACAAAAATGGGCAGAAGATCTAAAGAGACGTTTCTTCAAAGAAGACACAGAGATGGCCAAGACGCTCATGAAAAGGTGCTCAACATCACTAATTATTAGAGAAATGCAAATCAAAACTACAATGAGGTAAGACCTCACACCTGTTAGAATCGGCATCATCCGAAAATCTAGAAACAACAAATTCTGGGGAGGGTGTGGACAAAAGGAACCCCCTTCCACTATTGGTGGGAATGTAAATGGATACAGTCACTATGGAGAAGAGTATGGAGGTTCCTTGAAAAAACTAAAAGGAGAATTACCATAGGATCCAGCAATCCCACTTCTGGGCATATACCCAGAGAAAACCATAAATCACAAAGACACATTCACCACAATGTTCATTGCAGCACTATTTACAATAGCCAGGTAATGGAAGCAACCTAAATGCCCACAGACAGGCGAATGGATAAAGATGTGGTACATATATAAAATGGAATATTACTCAGCCATAAAAAGGAATGAAACTGGGTCATTTGTAGAGAAGTGGATGGATCTAGAGACTGTCATACGGAATGAAGTAAGTCAGAAAGAGAAAAACAAATATTGTATATTAATGCCTATATGTGGAACCTAGAAAAATGGTACAGATGAACTGGTTTGCAGGGCAGAAATAGAGACACAGAGGTAGAGAACAAACGTATGGACACCAAGTGGGGGAAGCCATGGGGTGGTGGTGGTGGGATGAGTTGGGAGATTGGGATTGACCTGTATACATGTATATGCATAAAATAGATAACTAATAATAACCTGCTGTATAAAATAAATAAATAAACTTAAATTTCAAAATTTTTAAAAATAAAATTTAAAACTAAAACAGAAAAATGTTCTTCCATTCACACAGATGTATTTATATGAATGAATTATTTCCATGCTTATATCTATAAATACATAAAAGAAGAACAGAATGTAACTGCAACCGAAAAAGAAAAAAAATACCTGAACCTAACAGTTATAGAGAGGAAAACCCTACCAAGGCACTTGCTCCAGTGGTAAACAATTCTGAAATTGGTCAGAGGTGGGGAATCATCTCCCATACTGCCAGCAGCCCCGCCCCCCCACGCAAGGAGCGTCCTCATTGCAATCCTGGGGGACCGTGCCAAGGACTCTGTGAGTAAACGTGATCTGAGCCCCAGGCCAGCTGCTGCTGAACTGTTCCCACCCTTCCCAGGTAAAACACCTGAACATGTACAAGGGCTTGAAAGCCTAGAGGAAGGTCTGTGGAGCCACACCAGCGACAGCACGCAGGCCAACTTGGTGCCTGCAGGCCAGCCAGGATGGTCCTGGCCCTGGGCGCTCTTCTGGAAGCTTTCCATTTCCCTGCCTGAGATACCCCTCCTGTCCTGGCCCCCACTCCTTTTTTTCCTTCCTCACCTCAGCCCGGAGAGAAATTCCAGTGGAAGTTATGGGTGACACATCGTCTTCTTTACAGGTGGCAGCCTGGCAACTCCTGCAGAAAGTCCAGCAGAGCCCCACTCACACCGGGCCACCCACAAAGCCGTGGACCCTCACACCCTCCCTCCAGCACAGCCCCGAGACTGCTGACGGGGCAGAGAATATGGAGTCAGGCACAGCTGCAGGGGCTATTGCTGCCTGGAGTGCTGTTTATATTGACCTCAACACAGGCACACCTGGGGAGGGCTTGCCGGCAGGGTCAGGCTGCCCAGGTCAGCTAATCCTCAGCCCTCAGGGAATCACATTGCAGAAAATGGACCTCGCTAAGACAGAATATTCGCCAAGGAAAAAAAGGACACAATGCCATTTGCAGCACCGTAGATGAGTCGAGAGGTAATCACGTGACTTGTAGTAAGTCAGAAAGTGAAAGACACATATCGTATCATATCACTTATAGGTGTTACCTAAAAATGGATACCAGGGCAGATATTTCCACGGAGAAGGGCAATCACAGATTCATTAAACACACTTATGGTTCACCAATGGAAAGGTGTGAGGATTGGATTCATTACGATATTGGGGTTAACAGACATATACAAACACAGGTGAAATATATAATCACCAAAGACCTACGGAATACCAAGGGAAGACTACTCAACATTCTGTCATAACGTACATGGGAAAAGGATCCCAGGAAGAACAGACATATGTATATGTGTAAAAGAAACACATCTTGCACACCTACAAAAGGCCAAATGTTGTAATCAAACTTGCTGTAATAAAAAATAAAAAATTAAATTAAAAACACGAACAAGAAGTAGTGAGACAAACTTGAGGGGCTTTCTCCTGGCACATTCCGTTTTAAATTGCAATCTAGAACGCGACTTCCATTGAGGCTCTGCTGCCCTAGTAACCAGATTTGGTAAGGGAGAACTGCTGCCACCATGTGGCCCTTTCACACAACTGCAGCTTTAATCCCAGCCCTAATGGTCAGTGGATATTCAAAATCATTACAGGCCTGTAAATGACACCTGCCCTGAAAACAGTTCCTGGGGTCATATATCGACCAAAAAATTCAAAAGACGTCCATATTTCAAAACGACAATTTCAAGAGGCATATTTCACGAACATTAGTGTTCTGCTTCTATTGCTTTCTTTCTTTCTTTGTTAAAAAAAAAGGGAATGGAAAAAGGCAACCCTCAGATGGGTGAAAACGTTCGCAAACGAATCAATGGACACAGGTTCAATCGCCAATATATATAAACAGCTCATGAAGCTTAATATTAATAAAACAAACAACCCAATACAAAAATGGGCAGAAGATCTAAAGAGACGTTTCTTCAAAGAAGACACAGAGATGGCCAAGACGCTCATGAAAAGGTGCTCAACATCACTAATTATTAGAGAAATGCAAATCAAAACTACAATGAGGTAAGACCTCACACCTGTTAGAATCGGCATCATCCGAAAATCTAGAAACAACAAATTCTGGGGAGGGTGTGGACAAAAGGAACCCCCTTCCACTATTGGTGGGAATGTAAATGGATACAGTCACTATGGAGAAGAGTATGGAGGTTCCTTGAAAAAACTAAAAGGAGAATTACCATAGGATCCAGCAATCCCACTTCTGGGCATATACCCAGAGAAAACCATAAATCACAAAGACACATTCACCACAATGTTCATTGCAGCACTATTTACAATAGCCAGGTAATGGAAGCAACCTAAATGCCCACAGACAGGCGAATGGATAAAGATGTGGTACATATATAAAATGGAATATTACTCAGCCACAAAAAGGAATGAAACTGGGTCATTTGTAGAGAAGTGGATGGATCTAGAGACTGTCATACGGAATGAAGTAAGTCAGAAAGAGAAAAACAAATATTGTATATTAATGCCTATATGTGGAACCTAGAAAAATGGTACAGATGAACTGGTTTGCAGGGCAGAAATAGAGACACAGAGGTAGAGAACAAACGTATGGACACCAAGTGGGGGAAGCCATGGGGTGGTGGTGGTGGGATGAGTTGGGAGATTGGGATTGACCTGTATACATGTATATGCATAAAATAGATAACTAATAATAACCTGCTGTATAAAATAAATAAATAAACTTAAATTTCAAAATTTTTAAAAATAAAATTTAAAACTAAAACAGAAAAATGTTCTTCCATTCACACAGATGTATTTATATGAATGAATTATTTCCATGCTTATATCTATAAATACATAAAAGAAGAACAGAATGTAACTGCAACCGAAAAAGAAAAAAAATACCTGAACCTAACAGTTATAGAGAGGAAAACCCTACCAAGGCACTTGCTCCAGTGGTAAACAATTCTGAAATTGGTCAGAGGTGGGGAATCATCTCCCATACTGCCAGCAGCCCCGCCCCCCCACGCAAGGAGCGTCCTCATTGCAATCCTGGGGGACCGTGCCGAGGACTCTGTGAGTAAACGTGATCTGAGCCCCAGGCCAGCTGCTGCTGAACTGTTCCCACCCTTCCCAGGTAAAACACCTGAACATGTACAAGGGCTTGAAAGCCTAGAGGAAGGTCTGTGGAGCCACACCAGCGACAGCACGCAGGCCAACTTGGTGCCTGCAGGCCAGCCAGGATGGTCCTGGCCCTGGGCGCTCTTCTGGAAGCTTTCCATTTCCCTGCCTGAGATACCCCTCCTGTCCTGGCCCCCACTCCTTTTTTTCCTTCCTCACCTCAGCCCGGAGAGAAATTCCAGGGAAGTTATGGGTGACATATCGTCTTCTTTACAGGTGGCAGCCTGGCAACTCCTGCAGAAAGTCCAGCAGAGCCCCACTCACACCGGGCCACCCACAAAGCCGTGGACCCTCACACCCTCCCTCCAGCACAGCCCCGAGACTGCTGACGGGGCAGAGAATATGGAGTCAGGCACAGCTGCAGGGGCTATTGCTGCCTGGAGTGCTGTTTATATTGACCTCAACACAGGCACACGTGGGGAGGGCTTGCCGGCAGGGTCAGGCTGCCCAGGTCAGGTAATCCTCAGCCCTCAGGGAATCACATTGCAGAAAATGGACCTCGCTAAGACAGAATATTCGCCAAGGAAAAAAAGGACACAATGCCATTTGCAGCACCGTAGATGAGTCGAGAGGTAATCACGTGACTTGTAGTAAGTCAGAAAGTGAAAGACACATATCGTATCATATCACTTATAGGTGTTACCTAAAAATGGATACCAGGGCAGATATTTCCACGGAGAACGGCAATCACAGATTCATTAAACACACTTATGGTTCACCAATGGAAAGGTGTGAGGATTAGATTCATTACGATATTGGGGTTAACAGACATATACAAACACAGGTGAAATATATAATCACCAAAGACCTACGGAATACCAAGGGAAGACTACTCAACATTCTGTCATAACGTACATGGGAAAAGGATCCCAGGAAGAACAGACATATGTATATGTGTAAAAGAAACACATCTTGCACACCTACATCAAGCCAAACGTTGTAATCAAACTTGCTGTAATAAAAAATAAAAAAATTAAATTAAAAACACGAACAAGAAGTAGTGAGACAAACTTGAGGGGCTTTCTCCTGGCACATTCCGTTTTAAATTGCAATCTAGAACGCGACTTCCATTGAGGCTCTGCTGCCCTAGTAACCAGATTTGGTAAGGGAGAACTGCTGCCACCATGTGGCCGTTTCACACAACTGCAGCTTTAATCCCAGCCCTAATGGTCAGTGGATGTTCAAAATCATTACAGGCCTGTAAATGACACCTGCCCTGAAAACAATTCCTGGGGTCATATATCGACCAAAAAATTCAAAAGACGTCCATATTTCAAAACGACAATTTCAAGAGGCACATTTCACGAACATTAGTGTTCTGCTTCTTTTGCTTTCTTTCTTTCTTTGTTAAAAAAAAAGGGCATGGAAAAAGGCAACCCTCAGATGGGCGAAAACGTTCGCAAACGAATCAATGGACACAGGTTCAATCGCCAATATATATAAACAGCTCATGAAGCTTAATATTAATAAAACAAACAACCCAATACAAAAATGGGCAGAAGATCTAAAGAGACGTTTCTTCAAAGAAGACACAGAGATGGCCAAGACGCTCATGAAAAGGTGCTCAACATCACTAATTATTAGAGAAATGCAAATCAAAACTACAATGAGGTAAGACCTCACACCTGTTAGAATCGGCATCATCCGAAAATCTAGAAACAACAAATTCTGGGGAGGGTGTGGACAAAAGGAACCCCCTTCCACTATTGGTGGGAATGTAAATGGATACAGTCACTATGGAGAAGAGTATGGAGGTTCCTTTAAAAAACTAAAAGGAGAATTACCATAGGATCCAGCAATCCCACTTCTGGGCATATACCCAGAGAAAACCATAAATCACAAAGACACATTCACCACAATGTTCATTGCAGCACTATTTACAATAGCCAGGTAATGGAAGCAACCTAAATGCCCACAGACAGGCGAATGGATAAAGATGTGGTACATATAAAAAATGGAATATTACTCAGCCATAAAAAGGAATGAAACTGGGTCATTTGTAGAGAAGTGGATGGATCTAGAGACTGTCATACGGAATGAAGTAAGTCAGAAAGAGAAAAACAAATATTGTATATTAATGCCTATATGTGGAACCTAGAAAAATGGTACAGATGAACTGGTTTGCAGGGCAGAAATAGAGACACAGAGGTAGAGAACAAACGTATGGACACCAAGTGGGGGAAGCCATGGGGTGGTGGTGGTGGGATGAGTTGGGAGATTGGGATTGACCTGTATACATGTATATGCATAAAATAGATAACTAATAATAACCTGCTGTATAAAATAAATAAACTTAAATTTCAAAATTTTTAAAAATAAAATTTAAAACTAAAACAGAAAAATGTTCTTCCATTCACACAGATGTATTTATATGAATGAATTATTTCCATGCTTATATCTATAAATACATAAAAGAAGAACAGAATGTAACTGCAACCGAAAAAGAAAAAAAATACCTGAACCTAACAGTTATAGAGAGGAAAACCCTACCAAGGCACTTGCTCCAGTGGTAAACAATTCTGAAATTGGTCAGAGGTGGGGAATCATCTCCCATACTGCCAGCAGCCCCGCCCCCCCACGCAAGGAGCGTCCTCATTGCAATCCTGGGGGACCGTGCCGAGGACTCTGTGAGTAAACGTGATCTGAGCCCCAGGCCAGCTGCTGCTGAACTGTTCCCACCCTTCCCAGGTAAAACACCTGAACATGTACAAGGGCTTGAAAGCCTAGAGGAAGGTCTGTGGAGCCACACCAGCGACAGCACGCAGGCCAACTTGGTGCCTGCAGGCCAGCCAGGATGGTCCTGGCCCTGGGCGCTCTTCTGGAAGCTTTCCATTTCCCTGCCTGAGATACCCCTCCTGTCCTGGCCCCCACTCCTTTTTTTCCTTCCTCACCTCAGCCCGGAGAGAAATTCCAGTGGAAGTTATGGGTGACATATCGTCTTCTTTACAGGTGGCAGCCTGGCAACTCCTGCAGAAAGTCCAGCAGAGCCCCACTCACACCAGGCCACCCACAAAGCCGTGGACCCTCACACCCTCCCTCCAGCACAGCCCCGAGACTGCTGACGGGGCAGAGAATATGGAGTCAGGCACAGCTGCAGGGGCTATTGCTGCCTGGAGTGCTGTTTATATTGACCTCAACACAGGCACACCTGGGGAGGGCTTGCCGGCAGGGTCAGGCTGCCCAGGTCAGCTAATCCTCAGCCCTCAGGGAATCACATTGCAGAAAATGGACCTCGCTAAGACAGAATATTCGCCAAGGAAAAAAAGGACACAATGCCATTTGCAGCCCCGTAGATGAGTCAAGAGGTAATCACGTGACTTGTAGTAAGTCAGAAAGTGAAAGACACATATCGTATCATATCACTTATAGGTGTTACCTAAAAATGGATACCAGGGCAGATATTTCCACGGAGAACGGCAATCACAGATTCATTAAACACACTTATGGTTCACCAATGGAAAGGTGTGAGGATTAGATTCATTACGATATTGGGGTTAACAGACATATACAAACACAGGTGAAATATATAATCACCAAAGACCTACGGAATACCAAGGGAAGACTACTCAACATTCTGTCATAACGTACATGGGAAAAGGATCCCAGGAAGAACAGACATATGTATATGTGTAAAAGAAACACATCTTGCACACCTACATCAAGCCAAACGTTGTAATCAAACTTGCTGTAATAAAAAATAAAAAAATTAAATTAAAAACACGAACAAGAAGTAGTGAGACAAACTTGAGGGGCTTTCTCCTGGCACATTCCGTTTTAAATTGCAATCTAGAACGCGACTTCCATTGAGGCTCTGCTGCCCTAGTAACCAGATTTGGTAAGGGAGAACTGCTGCCACCATGTGGCCGTTTCACACAACTGCAGCCTTAATCCCAGCCCTAATGGTCAGTGGATGTTCAAAATCATTACAGGCCTGTAAATGACACCTGCCCTGAAAACAATTCCTGGGGTCATATATCGACCAAAAAATTCAAAAGACGTCCATATTTCAAAACGACAATTTCAAGAGGCACATTTCACGAACATTAGTGTTCTGCTTCTTTTGCTTTCTTTCTTTCTTTGTTAAAAAAAAAGGGAATGGAAAAAGGCAACCCTCAGATGGGCGAAAACGTTCGCAAACGAATCAATGGACACAGGTTCAATCGCCAATATATATAAACAGCTCATGAAGCTTAATATTAATAAAACAAACAACCCAATACAAAAATGGGCAGAAGATCTAAAGAGACGTTTCTTCAAAGAAGACACAGAGATGGCCAAGACGCTCATGAAAAGGTGCTCAACATCACTAATTATTAGAGAAATGCAAATCAAAACTACAATGAGGTAAGACCTCACACCTGTTAGAATCGGCATCATCCGAAAATCTAGAAACAACAAATTCTGGGGAGGGTGTGGACAAAAGGAACCCCCTTCCACTATTGGTGGGAATGTAAATGGATACAGTCACTATGGAGAAGAGTATGGAGGTTCCTTGAAAAAACTAAAAGGAGAATTACCATAGGATCCAGCAATCCCACTTCTGGGCATATACCCAGAGAAAACCATAAATCACAAAGACACATTCACCACAATGTTCATTGCAGCACTATTTACAATAGCCAGGTAATGGAAGCAACCTAAATGCCCACAGACAGGCGAATGGATAAAGATGTGGTACATATATAAAATGGAATATTACTCAGCCATAAAAAGGAATGAAACTGGGTCATTTGTAGAGAAGTGGATGGATCTAGAGACTGTCATACGGAATGAAGTAAGTCAGAAAGAGAAAAACAAATATTGTATATTAATGCCTATATGTGGAACCTAGAAAAATGGTACAGATGAACTGGTTTGCAGGGCAGAAATAGAGACACAGAGGTAGAGAACAAACGTATGGACACCAAGTGGGGGAAGCCATGGGGTGGTGGTGGTGGGATGAGTTGGGAGATTGGGATTGACCTGTATACATGTATATGCATAAAATAGATAACTAATAATAACCTGCTGTATAAAATAAATAAACTTAAATTTCAAAATTTTTAAAAATAAAATTTAAAACTAAAACAGAAAAATGTTCTTCCATTCACACAGATGTATTTATATGAATGAATTATTTCCATGCTTATATCTATAAATACATAAAAGAAGAACAGAATGTAACTGCAACCGAAAAAGAAAAAAAATACCTGAACCTAACAGTTATAGAGAGGAAAACCCTACCAAGGCACTTGCTCCAGTGGTAAACAATTCTGAAATTGGTCAGAGGTGGGGAATCATCTCCCATACTGCCAGCAGCCCCGCCCCCCCACGCAAGGAGCGTCCTCATTGCAATCCTGGGGGACCGTGCCGAGGACTCTGTGAGTAAACGTGATCTGAGCCCCAGGCCAGCTGCTGCTGAACTGTTCCCACCCTTCCCAGGTAAAACACCTGAACATGTACAAGGGCTTGAAAGCCTAGAGGAAGGTCTGTGGAGCCACACCAGCGACAGCACGCAGGCCAACTTGGTGCCTGCAGGCCAGCCAGGATGGTCCTGGCCCTGGGCGCTCTTCTGGAAGCTTTCCATTTCCCTGCCTGAGATACCCCTCCTGTCCTGGCCCCCACTCCTTTTTTTCCTTCCTCACCTCAGCCCGGAGAGAAATTCCAGTGGAAGTTATGGGTGACATATCGTCTTCTTTACAGGTGGCAGCCTGGCAACTCCTGCAGAAAGTCCAGCAGAGCCCCACTCACACCGGGCCACCCACAAAGCCGTGGACCCTCACACCCTCCCTCCAGCACAGCCCCGAGACTGCTGACGGGGCAGAGAATATGGAGTCAGGCACAGCTGCAGGGGCTATTGCTGCCTGGAGTGCTGTTTATATTGACCTCAACACAGGCACACCTGGGGAGGGCTTGCCGGCAGGGTCAGGCTGCCCAGGTCAGCTAATCCTCAGCCCTCAGGGAATCACATTGCAGAAAATGGACCTCGCTAAGACAGAATATTCGCCAAGGAAAAAAAGGACACAATGCCATTTGCAGCCCCGTAGATGAGTCGAGAGGTAATCACGTGACTTGTAGTAAGTCAGAAAGTGAAAGACACATATCGTATCATATCACTTATAGGTGTTACCTAAAAATGGATACCAGGGCAGATATTTCCACGGAGAACGGCAATCACAGATTCATTAAACACACTTATGGTTCACCAATGGAAAGGTGTGAGGATTAGATTCATTACGATATTGGGGTTAACAGACATATACAAACACAGGTGAAATATATAATCACCAAAGACCTACGGAATACCAAGGGAAGACTACTCAACATTCTGTCATAACGTACATGGGAAAAGGATCCCAGGAAGAACAGACATATGTATATGTGTAAAAGAAACACATCTTGCACACCTACATCAAGCCAAACGTTGTAATCAAACTTGCTGTAATAAAAAATAAAAAAATTAAATTAAAAACACGAACAAGAAGTAGTGAGACAAACTTGAGGGGCTTTCTCCTGGCACATTCCTTTCTAAATTCCAATCTAGAACGGGACTTCCATTGAGGCTCTGCTGCCCTAGTAACCAGATTTGGTAAGGGAGAACTGCTGCCACCATGTGGCCGTTTCACACAACTGCAGCCTTAATCCCAGCCCTAATGGTCAGTGGATATTCAAAATCATTACAGGCCTGTAAATGACACCTGCCCTGAAAACAATTCCTGGGGTCATATATCGACCAAAAAATTCAAAAGACGTCCATATTTCAAAACGACAATTTCAAGAGGCATATTTCACGAACATTAGTGTTCTGCTTCTTTTGCTTTCTTTCTTTCTTTGTTAAAAAAAAGGGAATGGAAAAAGGCAACCCTCAGATGGGCGAAAACGTTCGCAAACGAATCAATGGACACAGGTTCAATCGCCAATATATATAAACAGCTCATGCATCTTAATATTAATAAAACAAACAACCCAATACAAAAATGGGCAGAAGATCTAAATAGACGTTTCTTCAAAGAAGACACAGAGATGGCCAAGAAGCTCATGAAAAGCTGCTCAACATCACTAATTATTAGAGAAATGCAAAACAAAACTACAATGAGGTAAGACCTCACACCTGTTAGAATCGGCATCATCCGAAAATCTAGAAACAACAAATTCTGGGGAGGGTGTGGACAAAAGGAACCCCCTTCCACTCTTGGTGGGAATGTAAATTGATACAATCACTATGGAGAAGAGTATGGAGGTTCCTTTAAAAAACTAAACGGAGAATTACCATAGGATCCAGCAATCCCACTTCTGGGCATATACCCAGAGAAAACCATAAATCACAAAGACACATTCACCACAATGTTCATTGCAGCACTATTTACAATAGCCAGGTAATGGAAGCAACCTAAATGCCCACAGACAGGCGAATGGATAAAGATGTGGTACATATATAAAATGGAACATTACTCAGCCATAAAAAGGAATGAAACTGGGTCATTTGTAGAGAAGTCGATGGATCTAGAGACTGTCATACGGAATGAAGTAAGTCAGAAAGAGAAAAACAAATATTGTATATTAGTGCCTATATGTGGAACCTAGAAAAATGGTACAGATGAACTGGTTTGCAGGGCAGAAATAGAGACACAGAGGTAGAGAACAAACGTATGGACACCAAGTGGGGGAAGCCATGGGGTGGTGGTGGTGGGATGAGTTGGGAGATTGGGATTGACCTGTATACATGTATATGCATAAAATAGATAACTAATAATAACCTGCTGTATAAAATAAATAAATAAACTTAAATTTCAAAATTTTTAAAAATAAAATTTAAAAATAAAACAGAAAAATGTTCTTCCATTCACACAGATGTATTTATATGAATGAATTTTTTCCATGCTTATATCTATAAATACATAAAAGAAGAACAGAATGTAACTGGGACCGAAAAAGAAAAAAAATACCTGAACCTAACAGTTATAGAGAGGAAAACCCTACCAAGGCACTTGCTCCAGTGGTAAACAATTCTGAAATTGGTCAGAGGTGGGGAATCATCTCCCATACTGCCAGCAGCCCCGCCCCCCCACGCAAGGAGCGTCCTCATTGCAATCCTGGGGGACCGTGCTGAGGACTCTGTGAGTAAACGTGATCTGAGCCCCAGGCCAGCTGCTGCTGAACTGTTCCCACCCTTCCCAGGTAAAACACCTGAACATGTACAAGGGCTTGAAAGCCTAGAGGAAGGTCTTTGGAGCCACACCAGCGACAGCACGCAGGCCAACTTGCTGCCTGCAGGCCAGCCAGGATGGTCCTGGCCCCGGGCGCTCTTCTGGAAGCTTTCCATTTCCCTGCCTGAGATACCCCTCCTGTCCTGGCCTCCACTCCTTTTTTTCCTTCCTCACCTCAGCCCGGAGAGAAATTCCAGTGGAAGTTATGGGTGACACATCGTCTTCTTTACAGGTGGCAGCCTGGCAACTCCTGCAGAAAGTCCAGCAGAGCCCCACTCACACCGGGCCACCCACAAAGCCGTGGACCCTCACACCCTCCCTCCAGCACAGCCCCGAGACTGCTGACGGGGCAGAGAATATGGAGTCAGGCACAGCTGCAGGGGCTATTGCTGCCTGGAGTGCTGTTTATATTGACCTCAACACAGGCACACCTGGGGAGGGCTTGCTGGCAGGGTCAGGCTGGCAGGGTCAGGCTGCCCAGGTCAGCTAATCCTCAGCCCTCAGGGAATCACATTGCAGAAAATGGACCTCGCTAAGACAGAATATTCGCCAAGGAAAAAAAGGACACAATGCCATTTGCAGCCCCGTAGATGAGTCGAGAGGTAATCACGTGACTTGTAGTAAGTCAGAAAGTGAAAGACACATATCGTATCATATCACTTATAGGTGTTACCTAAAAATGGATACCAGGGCAGATATTTCCACGGAGAAGGGCAATCACAGATTCATTAAACACACTTATGGTTCACCAATGGAAAGGTGTGAGGATTGGATTCATTACGATATTGGGGTTAACAGACATATACAAACACAGGTGAAATATATAATCACCAAAGACCTACGGAATACCAAGGGAAGACTACTCAACATTCTGTCATAACGTACATGGGAAAAGGATCCCAGGAAGAACAGACATATGTATATGTGTAAAAGAAACACATCTTGCACACCTACAAATGGCCAAACGTTGTAATCAAACTTGCTGTAATAAAAAATAAAAAAATAAATTAAAAACACGAACAAGAAGTAGTGAGACAAACTTGAGGGGCTTTCTCCTGGCACATTCCGTTTTAAATTGCAATCTAGAACGCGACTTCCATTGAGGCTCTGCTGCCCTAGTAACCAGATTTGGTAAGGGAGAACTGCTGCCACCATGTGGCCGTTTCACACAACTGCAGCTTTAATCCCAGCCCTAATGGCCAGTGGATATTCAAAATCATTACAGGCCTGTAAATGACACCTGCCCTGAAAACAGTTCCTGGGGTCATATATCGACCAAAAAATTCAAAAGACGTCCATATTTCAAAACGACAATTTCAAGAGGCATATTTCACGAACATTAGTGTTCTGCTTCTTTTGCTTTCTTTCTTTCTTTGTTAAAAAAAAAGGGAATGGAAAAAGGCAACCCTCAGATGGGCGAAAACGTTCGCAAACGAATCAATGGACACAGGTTCAATCGCCAATATATATAAACAGCTCATGAAGCTTAATATTAATAAAACAAACAACCCAATACAAAAATGGGCAGAAGATCTAAAGAGACGTTTCTTCAAAGAAGACACAGAGATGGCCAAGACACTCATGAAAAGCTGCTCAACATCACTAATTATTAGAGAAATGCAAATCAAAACTACAATGAGGTAAGACCTCACACCTGTTAGAATCGGCATCATCCGAAAATCTAGAAACAACAAAATCTGGGGAGGGTGTGGACAAAAGGAACCCCCTTCCACTATTGGTGGGAATGTAAATTGATACAGTCACTATGGAGAAGAGTATGGAGGTTCCTTTAAAAAACTAAAAGGAGAATTACCATAGGATCCAGCAATCCCACTTCTGGGCATATACCCAGAGAAAACCATAAATCACAAAGACACATTCACCACAATGTTCATTGCAGCACTATTTACAATAGCCAGGTAATGGAAGCAACCTAAATGCCCACAGACAGGCGAATGGATAAAGATGTGGTACATATATAAAATGGAATATTACTCAGCCACAAAAAGGAATGAAACTGGGTCATTTGTAGAGAAGTCGATGGATCTAGAGACTGTCATACGGAATGAAGTAAGTCAGAAAGAGAAAAACAAATATTGTATATTAATGCCTATATGTGGAACCTAGAAAAATGGTACAAATGAACTGGTTTGCAGGGCAGAAATAGAGACACAGAGGTAGAGAACAAACGTATGGACACCAAGTGGGGGAAGCCATGGGGTGGTGGTGGTGGGATGAGTTGGGAGATTGGGATTGACCTGTATACATGTATATGCATAAAATAGATAACTAATAATAACCTGCTGTATAAAATAAATAAATAAACTTAAATTTCAAAATTTTTAAAAATAAAATTTAAAAATAAAACAGAAAAATGTTCTTCCATTCACACAGATGTATTTATATGAATGAATTATTTCCATGCTTATATCTATAAATACATAAAAGAAGAACAGAATGTAACTGCAACCGAAAAAGAAAAAAAATACCAGAACCTAACAATTATAGAGAGGAAAACCCTACCAAGGCACTTGCTCCAGTGGTAAACAATTCTGAAATTGGTCAGAGGTGGGGAATCATCTCCCATACTGCCAGCAGCCCCGCCCCCCCACGCAAGGAGCGTCCTCATTGCAATCCTGGGGGACCGTGCCGAGGACTCTGTGAGTAAACGTGATCTGAGCCCCAGGCCAGCTGCTGCTGAACTGTTCCCACCCTTCCCAGGTAAAACACCTGAACATGTACAAGGGCTTGAAAGCCTAGAGGAAGGTCTGTGGAGCCACACCAGCGACAGCACGCAGGCCAACTTGCTGCCTGCAGGCCAGCCAGGATGGTCCTGGCCCCGGGCGCTCTTCTGGAAGCTTTCCATTTCCCTGCCTGAGATACCCCTCCTGTCCTGGCCCCCACTCCTTTTTTTCCTTCCTCACCTCAGCCCGGAGAGAAATTCCAGTGGAAGTTATGGGTGACACATCGTCTTCTTTACAGGTGGCAGCCTGGCAACTCCTGCAGAAAGTCCAGCAGAGCCCCACTCACACAGGGCCACCCACAAAGCCGTGGACCCTCACACCCTCCCTCCAGCACAGCCCCGAGACTGCTGACGGGGCAGAGAGTATGGAGTCAGGCACAGCTGCAGGGGCTATTGCTGCCTGGAGTGCTGTTTATATTGACCTCAACACAGGCACACCTGGGGAGGGCTTGCCGGCAGGGTCAGGCTGCCCAGGTCAGCTAATCCTCAGCCCTCAGGGAATCACATTGCAGAAAATGGACCTCGCTAAGACAGAATATTCGCCAAGGAAAAAAAGGACACAATGCCATTTGCAGCACCGTAGATGAGTCGAGAGGTAATCACGTGACTTGTAGTAAGTCAGAAAGTGAAAGACACATATCGTATCATATCACTTATAGGTGTTACCTAAAAATGGATACCAGGGCAGATATTTCCACGGAGAAGGGCAATCACAGATTCATTAAACACACTTATGGTTCACCAATGGAAAGGTGTGAGGATTGGATTCATTACGATATTGGGGTTAACAGACATATACAAACACAGGTGAAATATATAATCACCAAAGACCTACGGAATACCAAGGGAAGACTACTCAACATTCTGTCATAACGTACATGGGAAAAGGATCCCAGGAAGAACAGACATATGTATATGTGTAAAAGAAACACATCTTGCACACCTACATCAAGCCAAACGTTGTAATCAAACTTGCTGTAATAAAAAATAAAAAAATTAAATTAAAAACACGAACAAGAAGTAGTGAGACAAACTTGAGGGGCTTTCTCCTGGCACATTCCGTTTTAAATTGCAATCTAGAACGCGACTTCCATTGAGGCTCTGCTGCCCTAGTAACCAGATTTGGTAAGGGAGAACTGCTGCCACCATGTGGCCGTTTCACACAACTGCAGCTTTAATCCCAGCCCTAATGGTCAGTGGATATTCAAAATCATTACAGGCCTGTAAATGACACCTGCCCTGAAAACAGTTCCTGGGGTCATATATCGACCAAAAAATTCAAAAGACGTCCATATTTCAAAACGACAATTTCAAGAGGCATATTTCACGAACATTAGTGTTCTGCTTCTTTTGCTTTCTTTCTTTCTTTGTTAAAAAAAAAGGGAATGGAAAAAGGCAACCCTCAGATGGGCGAAAACGTTCGCAAACGAATCAATGGACACAGGTTCAATCGCCAATATATATAAACAGCTCATGAAGCTTAATATTAATAAAACAAACAACCCAATACAAAAATGGGCAGAAGATCTAAAGAGACGTTTCTTCAAAGAAGACACAGAGATGGCCAAGACGCTCATGAAAAGCTGCTCAACATCACTAATTATTAGAGAAATGCAAATCAAAACTACAATGAGGTAAGACCTCACACCTGTTAGAATCGGCATCATCCGAAAATCTAGAAACAACAAATTCTGGGGAGGGTGTGGACAAAAGGAACCCCCTTCCACTATTGGTGGGAATGTAAATGGATACAGTCACTATGGAGAAGAGTATGGAGGTTCCTTGAAAAAACTAAAAGGAGAATTACCATAGGATCCAGCAATCCCACTTCTGGGCATATACCCAGAGAAAACCATAAATCACAAAGACACATTCACCACAATGTTCATTGCAGCACTATTTACAATAGCCAGGTAATGGAAGCAACCTAAATGCCCACAGACAGGCGAATGGCTAAAGATGTGGTACATATATAAAATGGAATATTACTCAGCCATAAAAAGGAATGAAACTGGGTCATTTGTAGAGAAGTGGATGGATCTAGAGACTGTCATACGGAATGAAGTAAGTCAGAAAGAGAAAAACAAATATTGTATATTAATGCCTATATGTGGAACCTAGAAAAATGGTACAGATGAACTGGTTTGCAGGGCAGAAATAGAGACACAGAGGTAGAGAACAAACGTATGGACACCAAGTGGGGGAAGCCATGGGGTGGTGGTGGTGGGATGAGTTGGGAGATTGGGATTGACCTGTATACATGTATATGCATAAAATAGATAACTAATAATAACCTGCTGTATAAAATAAATAAATAAACTTAAATTTCAAAATTTTTAAAAATAAAATTTAAAAATAAAGCAGAAAAATGTTCTTCCATTCACACAGATGTATTTATATGAATGAATTATTTCCATGCTTATATCTATAAATACATAAAAGAAGAACAGAATGTAACTGCAACCGAAAAAGAAAAAAAATACCAGAACCTAACAGTTATAGAGAGGAAAACCCTACCAAGGCACTTGCTCCAGTGGTAAACAATTCTGAAATTGGTCAGAGGTGGGGAATCATCTCCCATACTGCCAGCAGCCCCGCCCCCCCACGCAAGGAGCGTCCTCATTGCAATCCTGGGGGACCGTGCCGAGGACTCTGTGAGTAAACGTGATCTGAGCCCCAGGCCAGCTGCTGCTGAACTGTTCCCACCCTTCCCAGGTAAAACACCTGAACATGTACAAGGGCTTGAAAGCCTAGAGGAAGGTCTGTGGAGCCACACCAGCGACAGCACGCAGGCCAACTTGCTGCCTGCAGGCCAGCCAGGATGGTCCTGGCCCCGGGCGCTCTTCTGGAAGCTTTCCATTTCCCTGCCTGAGATACCCCTCCTGTCCTGGCCCCCACTCCTTTTTTTCCTTCCTCACCTCAGCCCGGAGAGAAATTCCAGTGGAAGTTATGGGTGACACATCGTCTTCTTTACAGGTGGCAGCCTGGCAACTCCTGCAGAAAGTCCAGCAGAGCCCCACTCACACTGGGCCACCCACAAAGCCGTGGACCCTCACACCCTCCCTCCAGCACAGCCCCGAGACTGCTGACGGGGCAGAGAGTATGGAGTCAGGCACAGCTGCAGGGGCTATTGCTGCCTGGAGTGCTGTTTATATTGACCTCAACACAGGCACAACTGGGGAGGGCTTGCCGGCAGGGTCAGGCTGCCCAGGTCAGCTAATCCTCAGCCCTCAGGGAATCACATTGCAGAAAATGGACCTCGCTAAGACAGAATATTCGCCAAGGAAAAAAAGGACACAATGCCATTTGCAGCACCGTAGATGAGTCGAGAGGTAATCACGTGACTTGTAGTAAGTCAGAAAGTGAAAGACACATATCGTATCATATCACTTATAGGTGTTACCTAAAAATGGATACCAGGGCAGATATTTCCACGGAGAAGGGCAATCACAGATTCATTAAACACACTTATGGTTCACCAATGGAAAGGTGTGAGGATTGGATTCATTACGATATTGGGGTTAACAGACATATACAAACACAGGTGAAATATATAATCACCAAAGACCTACGGAATACCAAGGGAAGACTACTCAACATTCTGTCATAACGTACATGGGAAAAGGATCCCAGGAAGAACAGACATATGTATATGTGTAAAAGAAACACATCTTGCACACCTACATCAAGCCAAACGTTGTAATCAAACTTGCTGTAATAAAAAATAAAAAAATTAAATTAAAAACACGAACAAGAAGTAGTGAGACAAACTTGAGGGGCTTTCTCCTGGCACATTCCGTTTTAAATTGCAATCTAGAACGCGACTTCCATTGAGGCTCTGCTGCCCTAGTAACCAGATTTGGTAAGGGAGAACTGCTGCCACCATGTGGCCGTTTCACACAACTGCAGCTTTAATCCCAGCCCTAATGGTCAGTGGATATTCAAAATCATTACAGGCCTGTAAATGACACCTGCCCTGAAAACAGTTCCTGGGGTCATATATCGACCAAAAAATTCAAAAGACGTCCATATTTCAAAACGACAATTTCAAGAGGCATATTTCACGAACATTAGTGTTCTGCTTCTTTTGCTTTCTTTCTTTCTTTGTTAAAAAAAAAGGGAATGGAAAAAGGCAACCCTCAGATGGGCGAAAACGTTCGCAAACGAATCAATGGACACAGGTTCAATCGCCAATATATATAAACAGCTCATGAAGCTTAATATTAATAAAACAAACAACCCAATACAAAAATGGGCAGAAGATCTAAAGAGACGTTTCTTCAAAGAAGACACAGAGATGGCCAAGACGCTCATGAAAAGGTGCTCAACATCACTAATTATTAGAGAAATGCAAATCAAAACTACAATGAGGTAAGACCTCACACCTGTTAGAATCGGCATCATCCGAAAATCTAGAAACAACAAATTCTGGGGAGGGTGTGGACAAAAGGAACCCCCTTCCACTATTGGTGGGAATGTAAATGGATACAGTCACTATGGAGAAGAGTATGGAGGTTCCTTTAAAAAACTAAAAGGAGAATTACCATAGGATCCAGCAATCCCACTTCTGGGCATATACCCAGAGAAAACCATAAATCACAAAGACACATTCACCACAATGTTCATTGCAGCACTATTTACAATAGCCAGGTAATGGAAGCAACCTAAATGCCCACAGACAGGCGAATGGCTAAAGATGTGGTACATATATAAAATGGAATATTACTCAGCCATAAAAAGGAATGAAACTGGGTCATTTGTAGAGAAGTGGATGGATCTAGAGACTGTCATACGGAATGAAGTAAGTCAGAAAGAGAAAAACAAATATTGTATATTAATGCCTATATGTGGAACCTAGAAAAATGGTACAGATGAACTGGTTTGCAGGGCAGAAATAGAGACACAGAGGTAGAGAACAAACGTATGGACACCAAGTGGGGGAAGCCATGGGGTGGTGGTGGTGGGATGAGTTGGGAGATTGGGATTGACCTGTATACATGTATATGCATAAAATAGATAACTAATAATAACCTGCTGTATAAAATAAATAAATAAACTTAAATTTCAAAATTTTTAAAAATAAAATTTAAAAATAAAACAGAAAAATGTTCTTCCATTCACACAGATGTATTTATATGAATGAATTATTTCCATGCTTATATCTATAAATACATAAAAGAAGAACAGAATGTAACTGCAACCGAAAAAGAAAAAAAATACCAGAACCTAACAATTATAGAGAGGAAAACACTACCAAGGCACTTGCTCCAGTGGTAAACAATTCTGAAATTGGTCAGAGGTGGGGAATCATCTCCCATACTGCCAGCAGCCCCGCCCCCCCCACGCAAGGAGCGTCCTCATTGCAATCCTGGGGGACCGTGCCGAGGACTCTGTGAGTAAACGTGATCTGAGCCCCAGGCCAGCTGCTGCTGAACTGTTCCCACCCTTCCCAGGTAAAACACCTAAACATGTACAAGGGCTTGAAAGCCTAGAGGAAGGTCTGTGGAGCCACACCAGCGACAGCACGCAGGCCAACTTGCTGCCTGCAGGCCAGCCAGGATGGTCCTGGCCCCGGGCGCTCTTCTGGAAGCTTTCCATTTCCCTGCCTGAGATACCCCTCCTGTCCTGGCCCCCACTCCTTTTTTTCCTTCCTCACCTCAGCCCGGAGAGAAATTCCAGTGGAAGTTATGGGTGACACATCGTCTTCTTTACAGGTGGCAGCCTGGCAACTCCTGCAGAAAGTCCAGCAGAGCCCCACTCACACTGGGCCACCCACAAAGCCGTGGACCCTCACACCCTCCCTCCAGCACAGCCCCGAGACTGCTGACGGGGCAGAGAGTATGGAGTCAGGCACAGCTGCAGGGGCTATTGCTGCCTGGAGTGCTGTTTATATTGACCTCAACACAGGCACACCTGGGGAGGGCTTGCCGGCAGGGTCAGGCTGCCCAGGTCAGCTAATCCTCAGCCCTCAGGGAATCACATTGCAGAAAATGGACCTCGCTAAGACAGAATATTCGCCAAGGAAAAAAAGGACACAATGCCATTTGCAGCACCGTAGATGAGTCGAGAGGTAATCACGTGACTTGTAGTAAGTCAGAAAGTGAAAGACACATATCGTATCATATCACTTATAGGTGTTACCTAAAAATGGATACCAGGGCAGATATTTCCACGGAGAAGGGCAATCACAGATTCATTAAACACACTTATGGTTCACCAATGGAAAGGTGTGAGGATTGGATTCATTACGATATTGGGGTTAACAGACATATACAAGCACAGGTGAAATATATAATCACCAAAGACCTACGGAATACCAAGGGAAGACTACTCAACATTCTGTCATAACGTACATGGGAAAAGGATCCCAGGAAGAACAGACATATGTATATGTGTAAAAGAAACACATCTTGCACACCTACATCAAGCCAAACGTTGTAATCAAACTTGCTGTAATAAAAAATAAAAAAATTAAATTAAAAACACGAACAAGAAGTAGTGAGACAAACTTGAGGGGCTTTCTCCTGGCACATTCCGTTTTAAATTGCAATCTAGAACGCGACTTCCATTGAGGCTCTGCTGCCCTAGTAACCAGATTTGGTAAGGGAGAACTGCTGCCACCATGTGGCCGTTTCACACAACTGCAGCTTTAATCCCAGCCCTAATGGTCAGTGGATATTCAAAATCATTACAGGCCTGTAAATGACACCTGCCCTGAAAACAGTTCCTGGGGTCATATATCGACCAAAAAATTCAAAAGACGTCCATATTTCAAAACGACAATTTCAAGAGGCATATTTCACGAACATTAGTGTTCTGCTTCTTTTGCTTTCTTTCTTTCTTTGTTAAAAAAAAAGGGAATGGAAAAAGGCAACCCTCAGATGGGCGAAAACGTTCGCAAACGAATCAATGGACACAGGTTCAATCGCCAATATATATAAACAGCTCATGAAGCTTAATATTAATAAAACAAACAACCCAATACAAAAATGGGCAGAAGATCTAAAGAGACGTTTCTTCAAAGAAGACACAGAGATGGCCAAGACGCTCATGAAAAGCTGCTCAACATCACTAATTATTAGAGAAATGCAAATCAAAACTACAATGAGGTAAGACCTCACACCTGTTAGAATCGGCATCATCCGAAAATCTAGAAACAACAAATTCTGGGGAGGGTGTGGACAAAAGGAACCCCCTTCCACTATTGGTGGGAATGTAAATGGATACAGTCACTATGGAGAAGAGTATGGAGGTTCCTTTAAAAAACTAAAAGGAGAATTACCATAGGATCCAGCAATCCCACTTCTGGGCATATACCCAGAGAAAACCATAAATCACAAAGACACATTCACCACAATGTTCATTGCAGCACTATTTACAATAGCCAGGTAATGGAAGCAACCTAAATGCCCACAGACAGGCGAATGGCTAAAGATGTGGTACATATATAAAATGGAATATTACTCAGCCATAAAAAGGAATGAAACTGGGTCATTTGTAGAGAAGTGGATGGATCTAGAGACTGTCATACGGAATGAAGTAAGTCAGAAAGAGAAAAACAAATATTGTATATTAATGCCTATATGTGGAACCTAGAAAAATGGTACAGATGAACTGGTTTGCAGGGCAGAAATAGAGACACAGAGGTAGAGAACAAACGTATGGACACCAAGTGGGGGAAGCCATGGGGTGGTGGTGGTGGGATGAGTTGGGAGATTGGGATTGACCTGTATACATGTATATGCATAAAATAGATAACTAATAATAACCTGCTGTATAAAATAAATAAATAAACTTAAATTTCAAAATTTTTAAAAATAAAATTTAAAAATAAAGCAGAAAAATGTTCTTCCATTCACACAGATGTATTTATATGAATGAATTATTTCCATGCTTATATCTATAAATACATAAAAGAAGAACAGAATGTAACTGCAACCGAAAAAGAAAAAAAATACCAGAACCTAACAGTTATAGAGAGGAAAACCCTACCAAGGCACTTGCTCCAGTGGTAAACAATTCTGAAATTGGTCAGAGGTGGGGAATCATCTCCCATACTGCCAGCAGCCCCGCCCCCCCACGCAAGGAGCGTCCTCATTGCAATCCTGGGGGACCGTGCCGAGGACTCTGTGAGTAAACGTGATCTGAGCCCCAGGCCAGCTGCTGCTGAACTGTTCCCACCCTTCCCAGGTAAAACACCTGAACATGTACAAGGGCTTGAAAGCCTAGAGGAAGGTCTGTGGAGCCACACCAGCGACAGCACGCAGGCCAACTTGCTGCCTGCAGGCCAGCCAGGATGGTCCTGGCCCCGGGCGCTCTTCTGGAAGCTTTCCATTTCCCTGCCTGAGATACCCCTCCTGTCCTGGCCCCCACTCCTTTTTTTCCTTCCTCACCTCAGCCCGGAGAGAAATTCCAGTGGAAGTTATGGGTGACACATCGTCTTCTTTACAGGTGGCAGCCTGGCAACTCCTGCAGAAAGTCCAGCAGAGCCCCACTCACACTGGGCCACCCACAAAGCCGTGGACCCTCACACCCTCCCTCCAGCACAGCCCCGAGACTGCTGACGGGGCAGAGAGTATGGAGTCAGGCACAGCTGCAGGGGCTATTGCTGCCTGGAGTGCTGTTTATATTGACCTCAACACAGGCACACCTGGGGAGGGCTTGCCGGCAGGGTCAGGCTGCCCAGGTCAGCTAATCCTCAGCCCTCAGGGAATCACATTGCAGAAAATGGACCTCGCTAAGACAGAATATTCGCCAAGGAAAAAAAGGACACAATGCCATTTGCAGCACCGTAGATGAGTCGAGAGGTAATCACGTGACTTGTAGTAAGTCAGAAAGTGAAAGACACATATCGTATCATATCACTTATAGGTGTTACCTAAAAATGGATACCAGGGCAGATATTTCCACGGAGAAGGGCAATCACAGATTCATTAAACACACTTATGGTTCACCAATGGAAAGGTGTGAGGATTGGATTCATTACGATATTGGGGTTAACAGACATATACAAACACAGGTGAAATATATAATCACCAAAGACCTACGGAATACCAAGGGAAGACTACTCAACATTCTGTCATAACGTACATGGGAAAAGGATCCCAGGAAGAACAGACATATGTATATGTGTAAAAGAAACACATCTTGCACACCTACATCAAGCCAAACGTTGTAATCAAACTTGCTGTAATAAAAAATAAAAAAATTAAATTAAAAACACGAACAAGAAGTAGTGAGACAAACTTGAGGGGCTTTCTCCTGGCACATTCCGTTTTAAATTGCAATCTAGAACGCGACTTCCATTGAGGCTCTGCTGCCCTAGTAACCAGATTTGGTAAGGGAGAACTGCTGCCACCATGTGGCCGTTTCACACAACTGCAGCCTTAATCCCAGCCCTAATGGTCAGTGGATATTCAAAATCATTACAGGCCTGTAAATGACACCTGCCCTGAAAACAGTTCCTGGGGTCATATATCGACCAAAAAATTCAAAAGACGTCCATATTTCAAAACGACAATTTCAAGAGGCATATTTCACGAACATTAGTGTTCTGCTTCTTTTGCTTTCTTTCTTTCTTTGTTAAAAAAAAAGGGAATGGAAAAAGGCAACCCTCAGATGGGCGAAAACGTTCGCAAACGAATCAATGGACACAGGTTCAATCGCCAATATATATAAACAGCTCATGAAGCTTAATATTAATAAAACAAACAACCCAATACAAAAATGGGCAGAAGATCTAAAGAGACGTTTCTTCAAAGAAGACACAGAGATGGCCAAGACGCTCATGAAAAGCTGCTCAACATCACTAATTATTAGAGAAATGCAAATCAAAACTACAATGAGGTAAGACCTCACACCTGTTAGAATCGGCATCATCCGAAAATCTAGAAACAACAAATTCTGGGGAGGGTGTGGACAAAAGGAACCCCCTTCCACTATTGGTGGGAATGTAAATGGATACAGTCACTATGGAGAAGAGTATGGAGGTTCCTTGAAAAAACTAAAAGGAGAATTACCATAGGATCCAGCAATCCCACTTCTGGGCATATACCCAGAGAAAACCATAAATCACAAAGACACATTCACCACAATGTTCATTGCAGCACTATTTACAATAGCCAGGTAATGGAAGCAACCTAAATGCCCACAGACAGGCGAATGGCTAAAGATGTGGTACATATATAAAATGGAATATTACTCAGCCATAAAAAGGAATGAAACTGGGTCATTTGTAGAGAAGTGGATGGATCTAGAGACTGTCATACGGAATGAAGTAAGTCAGAAAGAGAAAAACAAATATTGTATATTAATGCCTATATGTGGAACCTAGAAAAATGGTACAAATGAACTGGTTTGCAGGGCAGAAATAGAGACACAGAGGTAGAGAACAAACGTATGGACACCAAGTGGGGGAAGCCATGGGGTGGTGGTGGTGGGATGAGTTGGGAGATTGGGATTGACCTGTATACATGTATATGCATAAAATAGATAACTAATAATAACCTGCTGTATAAAATAAATAAATAAACTTAAATTTCAAAATTTTTAAAAATAAAATTTAAAAATAAAACAGAAAAATGTTCTTCCATTCACACAGATGTATTTATATGAATGAATTTTTTCCATGCTTATATCTATAAATACATAAAAGAAGAACAGAATGTAACTGCAACCGAAAAAGAAAAAAAATACCTGAACCTAACAGTTATAGAGAGGAAAACCCTACCAAGGCACTTGCTCCAGTGGTAAACAATTCTGAAATTGGTCAGAGGTGGGGAATCATCTCCCATACTGCCAGCAGCCCCGCCCCCCCACGCAAGGAGCGTCCTCATTGCAATCCTGGGGGACCGTGCCGAGGACTCTGTGAGTAAACGTGATCTGAGCCCCAGGCCAGCTGCTGCTGAACTGTTCCCACCCTTCCCAGGTAAAACACCTGAACATGTACAAGGGCTTGAAAGCCTAGAGGAAGGTCTGTGGAGCCACACCAGCGACAGCACGCAGGCCAACTTGGTGCCTGCAGGCCAGCCAGGATGGTCCTGGCCCTGGGCGCTCTTCTGGAAGCTTTCCATTTCCCTGCCTGAGATACCCCTCCTGTCCTGGCCCCCACTCCTTTTTTTCCTTCCTCACCTCAGCCCGGAGAGAAATTCCAGTGGAAGTTATGGGTGACATATCGTCTTCTTTACAGGTGGCAGCCTGGCAACTCCTGCAGAAAGTCCAGCAGAGCCCCACTCACACCGGGCCACCCACAAAGCCGTGGACCCTCACACCCTCCCTCCAGCACAGCCCCGAGACTGCTGACGGGGCAGAGAATATGGAGTCAGGCACAGCTGCAGGGGCTATTGCTGCCTGGAGTGCTGTTTATATTGACCTCAACACAGGCACACCTGGGGAGGGCTTGCCGGCAGGGTCAGGCTGCCCAGGTCAGCTAATCCTCAGCCCTCAGGGAATCACATTGCAGAAAATGGACCTCGCTAAGACAGAATATTCGCCAAGGAAAAAAAGGACACAATGCCATTTGCAGCCCCGTAGATGAGTCGAGAGGTAATCACGTGACTTGTAGTAAGTCAGAAAGTGAAAGACACATATCGTATCATATCACTTATAGGTGTTACCTAAAAATGGATACCAGGGCAGATATTTCCACGGAGAAGGGCAATCACAGATTCATTAAACACACTTATGGTTCACCAATGGAAAGGTGTGAGGATTGGATTCATTACGATATTGGGGTTAACAGACATATACAAACACAGGTGAAATATATAATCACCAAAGACCTACGGAATACCAAGGGAAGACTACTCAACATTCTGTCATAACGTACATGGGAAAAGGATCCAAGGAAGAACAGACATATGTATACGTGTAAAAGAAACACATCTTGCACACCTACAAAAGGCCAAATGTTGTAATCAAACTTGCTGTAATAAAAAATAAAAAATTAAATTAAAAACACGAACAAGAAGTAGTGAGACAAACTTGAGGGGCTTTCTCCTGGCACATTCCGTTCTAAATTCCAATCTAGAACGGGACTTCCATTGAGGCTCTGCTGCCCTAGTAACCAGATTTGGTAAGGGAGAACTGCTGCCACCATGTTGCCTTTTCACACAACTGCAGCCTTAATCCCAGCCCTAATGGTCAGTGGATATTCAAAATCATTACAGGCCTGTAAATGACACCTGCCCTGAAAACAATTCCTGGGGTCATATATCGACCAAAAAATTCAAAAGACGTCCATATTTCAAAACGACAATTTCAAGAGGCATATTTCACGAACATTAGTGTTCTGCTTCTTTTGCTTTCTTTCTTTCTTTGTTGAAAAAAATGGAATGGAAAAAGGCAACCCTCAGATGGGCGAAAACGTTCGCAAACGAATCAATGGACACAGGTTCAATCGCCAATATATATAAACAGCTCATGCATCTTAATATTAATAAAACAAACAACCCAATACAAAAATGGGCAGAAGATCTAAAGAGACGTTTCTTCAAAGAAGACACAGAGATGGCCAAGACGCTCATGAAAAGGTGCTCAACATCACTAATTATTAGAGAAATGCAAATCAAAACTACAATGAGGTAAGACCTCACACCTGTTAGAATCGGCATCATCCGAAAATCTAGAAACAACAAATTCTGGGGAGGGTGTGGACAAAAGGAACCCCCTTCCACTATTGGTGGGAATGTAAATGGATACAGTCACTATGGAGAAGAGTATGGAGGTTCCTTTAAAAAACTAAAAGGAGAATTACCATAGGATCCAGCAATCCCACTTCTGGGCATATACCCAGAGAAAACCATAAATCACAAAGACACATTCACCACAATGTTCATTGCAGCACTATTTACAATAGCCAGGTAATGGAAGCAACCTAAATGCCCACAGACAGGCGAATGGCTAAAGATGTGGTACATATATAAAATGGAATATTACTCAGCCATAAAAAGGAATGAAACTGGGTCATTTGTAGAGAAGTGGATGGATCTAGAGACTGTCATACGGAATGAAGTAAGTCAGAAAGAGAAAAACAAATATTGTATATTAATGCCTATATGTGGAACCTAGAAAAATGGTACAGATGAACTGGTTTGCAGGGCAGAAATAGAGACACAGAGGTAGAGAACAAACGTAGGGACACCAAGTGGGGGAAGCCATGGGGTGGTGGTGGTGGGATGAGTTGGGAGATTGGGATTGACCTGTATACATGTATATGCATAAAATAGATAACTAATAATAACCTGCTGTATAAAATAAATAAATAAACTTAAATTTCAAAATTTTTAAAAATAAAATTTAAAAATAAAACAGAAAAATGTTCTTCCATTCACACAGATGTATTTATATGAATGAATTTTTTCCATGCTTATATCTATAAATACATAAAAGAAGAACAGAATGTAACTGGGACCGAAAAAGAAAAAAAATACCTGAACCTAACAGTTATAGAGAGGAAAACCCTACCAAGGCACTTGCTCCAGTGGTAAACAATTCTGAAATTGGTCAGATGTGGGGAATCATCTCCCATTCTGCCAGCAGCCCCGCCCCCCCACGCAAGGAGCGTCCTCATTGCAATCCTGGGGGACCGTGCCGAGGACTCTGTGAGTAAACGTGATCTGAGCCCCAGGCCAGCTGCTGCTGAACTGTTCCCACCCTTCCCAGGTAAAACACCTGAACATGTACAAGGGCTTGAAAGCCTAGAGGAAGGTCTGTGGAGCCACACCAGCGACAGCACGCAGGCCAACTTGGTGCCTGCAGGCCAGCCAGGATGGTCCTGGCCCCGGGCGCTCTTCTGGAAGCTTTCCATTTCCCTGCCTGAGATACCCCTCCTGTCCTGGCCCCCACTCCTTTTTTTCCTTCCTCACCTCAGCCCGGAGAGAAATTCCAGTGGAAGTTATGGGTGACACATCGTCTTCTTTACAGGTGGCAGCCTGGCAACTCCTGCAGAAATTCCAGCAGAGCCCCACTCACACCGGGCCACCCACAAAGCCGTGGACCCTCACACCCTCCCTCCAGCACAGCCCCGAGACTGCTGACGGGGCAGAGAATATGGAGTCAGGCACAGCTGCAGGGGCTATTGCTGCCTGGAGTGCTGTTTATATTGACCTCAACACAGGCACACCTGGGGAGGGCTTGCCGGCAGGGTCAGGCTGCCCAGGTCAGCTAATCCTCAGCCCTCAGGGAATCACATTGCAGAAAATGGACCTCGCTAAGACAGAATATTCGCCAAGGAAAAAAAGGACACAATGCCATTTGCAGCCCCGTAGATGAGTCGAGAGGTAATCACGTGACTTGTAGTAAGTCAGAAAGTGAAAGACACATATCGTATCATATCACTTATAGGTGTTACCTAAAAATGGATACCAGGGCAGATATTTCCACGGAGAAGGGCAATCACAGATTCATTAAACACACTTATGGTTCACCAATGGAAAGGTGTGAGGATTGGATTCATTACGATATTGGGGTTAACAGACATATACAAACACAGGTGAAATATATAATCACCAAAGACCTACGGAATACCAAGGGAAGACTACTCAACATTCTGTCATAACGTACATGGGAAAAGGATCCCAGGAAGAACAGACATATGTATATGTGTAAAAGAAACACATCTTGCACACCTACAAAATGCCAAACGTTGTAATCAAACTTGCTGTAATAAAAAATTAAAAATTAAATTAAAAACACGAACAAGAAGTAGTGAGACAAACTTGAGGGGCTTTCTCCTGGCACATTCCGTTTTAAATTGCAATCTAGAACGCGACTTCCATTGAGGCTCTGCTGCCCTAGTAACCAGATTTGGTAAGGGAGAACTGCTGCCACCATGTGGCCGTTTCACACAACTGCAGCTTTAATCCCAGCCCTAATGGTCAGTGGATATTCAAAATCATTACAGGCCTGTAAATGACACCTGCCCTGAAAACAATTCCTGGGGTCATATATCGACCAAAAAATTCAAAAGACGTCCATATTTCAAAACGACAATTTCAAGAGGCACATTTCACGAACATTAGTGTTCTGCTTCTTTTGCTTTCTTTCTTTCTTTGTTAAAAAAAAAGGGCATGGAAAAAGGCAACCCTCAGATGGGCGAAAACGTTCGCAAACGAATCAATGGACACAGGTTCAATCGCCAATATATATAAACAGCTCATGAAGCTTAATATTAATAAAACAAACAACCCAATACAAAAATGGGCAGAAGATCTAAAGAGACGTTTCTTCAAAGAAGACACAGAGATGGCCAAGACGCTCATGAAAAGCTGCTCAACATCACTAATTATTAGAGAAATGCAAATCAAAACTACAATGAGGTAAGACCTCACACCTGTTAGAATCGGCATCATCCGAAAATCTAGAAACAACAAATTCTGGGGAGGGTGTGGACAAAAGGAACCCCCTTCCACTATTGGTGGGAATGTAAATGGATACAGTCACTATGGAGAAGAGTATGGAGGTTCCTTGAAAAAACTAAAAGGAGAATTACCATAGGATCCAGCAATCCCACTTCTGGGCATATACCCAGAGAAAACCATAAATCACAAAGACACATTCACCACAATGTTCATTGCAGCACTATTTACAATAGCCAGGTAATGGAAGCAACCTAAATGCCCACAGACAGGCGAATGGCTAAAGATGTGGTACATATATAAAATGGAATATTACTCAGCCATAAAAAGGAATGAAACTGGGTCATTTGTAGAGAAGTGGATGGATCTAGAGACTGTCATACGGAATGAAGTAAGTCAGAAAGAGAAAAACAAATATTGTATATTAATGCCTATATGTGGAACCTAGAAAAATGGTACAGATGAACTGGTTTGCAGGGCAGAAATAGAGACACAGAGGTAGAGAACAAACGTATGGACACCAAGTGGGGGAAGCCATGGGGTGGTGGTGGTGGGATGAGTTGGGAGATTGGGATTGACCTGTATACATGTATATGCATAAAATAGATAACTAATAATAACCTGCTGTATAAAATAAATAAATAAACTTAAATTTCAAAATTTTTAAAAATAAAATTTAAAAATAAAACAGAAAAATGTTCTTCCATTCACACAGATGTATTTATATGAATGAATTTTTTCCATGCTTATATCTATAAATACATAAAAGAAGAACAGAATGTAACTGGGACCGAAAAAGAAAAAAAATACCTGAACCTAACAGTTATAGAGAGGAAAACCCTACCAAGGCACTTGCTCCAGTGGTAAACAATTCTGAAATTGGTCAGAGGTGGGGAATCATCTCCCATACTGCCAGCAGCCCCGCGCCCCCACGCAAGGAGCGTCCTCATTGCAATCCTGGGGGACCGTGCCGAGGACTCTGTGAGTAAACGTGATCTGAGCCCCAGGCCAGCTGCTGCTGGACTGTTCCCACCCTTCGCAGGTAAAACACCTGAACATGTACAAGGGCTTGAAAGCCTAGAGGAAGGTCTTCGGAGCCACACCAGCGACAGCACGCAGGCCAACTTGGTGCCTGCAGGCCAGCCAGGATGGTCCTGGCCCCGGGCGCTCTTCTGGAAGCTTTCCATTTCCCTGCCTGAGATACCCCTCCTGTCCTGGCCCCCACTCCTTTTTTTCCTTCCTCACCTCAGCCCGGAGAGAAATTCCAGTGGAAGTTATGGGTGACACATCGTCTTCTTTACAGGTGGCAGCCTGGCAACTCCTGCAGAAAGTCCAGCAGAGCCCCACTCACACCGGGCCACCCACAAAGCCGTGGACCCTCACACCCTCCCTCCAGCACAGCCCCGAGACTGCTGACGGGGCAGAGAATATGGAGTCAGGCACAGCTGCAGGGGCTATTGCTGCCTGGAGTGCTGTTTATATTGACCTCAAAACAGGCACACCTGGGGAGGGCTTGCTGGCAGGGTCAGGCTGCCCAGGTCAGCTAATCCTCAGCCCTCAGGTAATCACATTGCAGAAAATGGACCTCGCTAAGACAGAATATTCGCCAAGGAAAAAAAGGACACAATGCCATTTGCAGCACCATAGATGAGTCGAGAGGTAATCACGTGACTTGTAGTAAGTCAGAAAGTGAAAGACACATATAGTATCATATCACTTATAGGTGTTACCTAAAATTGGATACCAGGGCAGATATTTCCACGGAGAAGGGCAATCACAGATTCATTAAACACACTTATGGTTCACCAATGGAAAGGTGTGAGGATTGGATTCATTACGATATTGGGGTTAACAGACATATACAAACACAGGTGAAATATATAATCACCAAAGACCTACGGAATACCAAGGGAAGACTACTCAACATTCTGTCATAACGTACATGTGAAAAGGATCCCAGGAAGAACAGACATATGTATATGTGTAAAAGAAACACATCTTGCACACCTACAAAAGGCCAAATGTTGTAATCAAACTTGCTGTAATAAAAAATAAAAAATTAAATTAAAAACACGAACAAGAAGTAGTGAGACAAACTTGAGGGGCTTTCTCCTGGCACATTCCTTTCTAAATTCCAATCTAGAACGGGACTTCCATTGAGGCTCTGCTGCCCTAGTAACCAGATTTGGTAAGGGAGAACTGCTGCCACCATGTGGCCGTTTCACACAACTGCAGCCTTAATCCCAGCACTAATGGTCAGTGGATATTCAAAATTATTACAGGCCTGTAAATGACACCTGCCCTGAAAACAATTCCTGGGGTCATATATCGACCAAAAAATTCAAAAGACGTCCATTTTTCAAAACGACAATTTCAAGAGGCATATTTCACGAACATTAGTGTTCTGCTTCTTTTGCTTTCTTTCTTTCTTTGTTAAAAAAAAGGGAATGGAAAAAGGCAACCCTCAGATGGGCGAAAACGTTCGCAAACGAATCAATGGACACAGGTTCAATCGCCAATATATATAAACAGCTCATGCATCTTAATATTAATAAAACAAACAACCCAATACAAAAATGGGCAGAAGATCTAAATAGACGTTTCTTCAAAGAAGACACTGAGATGGCCAAGACGCTCATGAAAAGCTGCTCAACATCACTAATTATTAGAGAAATGCAAGTCAAAACTGCAATGAGGTAAGACCTCACACCTGTTAGAATCGGCATCATCCGAAAATCTACAAACAATAAATTCTGGGGAGGGTGTGGACAAAAGGAACCCCCTTCCACTATTGGTGGGAATGTAAATTGATACAGTCACTATGGAGAAGAGTATGGAGGTTCCTTTAAAAAACTAAAAGGAGAATTACCATAGGATCCAGCAATCCCACTTCTGGGCATATACCCAGAGAAAACCATAAATCACAAAGACACATTCACCACAATGTTCATTGCAGCACTATTTACAATAGCCAGGTAATGGAAGCAACCTAAATGCCCACAGACAGGCGAATGGCTAAAGATGTGGTACATATATAAAATGGAATATAACTCAGCCATAAAAAGGAATGAAACTGGGTCATTTGTAGAGAAGTCGATGGATCTAGAGACTGCCATACGGAATGAAGTAACTCAGAAAGAGAAAAACAAATATTGTATATTAATGCCTCTATGTGGAACCTAGGAAAATGGCACAGATGAACTGGTTTGCAGGGCAGAAATAGAGACACAGAGGTAGAGAACAAACGTATGGACACCAAGTGGGGGAAGCCATGGGGTGGTGGTGGTGGGATGAGTTGGGAGATTGGGATTGACCTGTGTACATGTATATGCATAAAATAGATAACTAATAATAACCTGCTGTATAAAATAAATAAATAAACTTAAATTTCAAAATTTTTAAAAATAAATTTTAAAAATAAAACAGAAAAAAGTACTTCCATTCACACAGATGTATTTATATGAATGAATTATTTCCATGCTTATATCTATAAATACATAAAAGAAGAACAGAATGTAACTGCAACCGAAAAAGAAAAAAAAATACCAGAACCTAACAGTTTTAGAGAGGAAAACCCTACCAAGGCACTTGCTCCAGTGCTAAACAATTCTGAAATTGGTCAGAGGTGGGGAATCATCTCCCATACTGCCAGCAGCCCCGCCCCCACACGCAAGGAGCGTCCTCATCGCAATCCTGGGGGACCGTGCCAAGGACTCTGTGAGTAAACGTGATCTGAGCCCCAGGCCAGCTGCTGCTGAACTGTTCCCACCCTTCCCAGGTAAAACACCTGAATATGTACAAGGGCTTGAAAGCCTAGAAGAAGGGCCGTGGAGCCACACCAGCGACAGCACGCAGGCCAACTTGGTGCCTGCAGGCCAGCCAGGATGGTCCTGGACCCGGACGCTCTTCTGGAAGCTTTCCATTTCCCTGCCTGAGATACCCCTCCTGTCCCGGCCCCCACTCCTTTTTTTCCTTCCTCACTTCAGCCCGGAGAGAAATTCCAGTGGAAGTTATGGGTGACACATCGTCTTCTTTACAGGTGGCAGCCTGGCAACTCCTGCAGAAAGTCCAGCAGAGCCTCACTCACACCGGGCCACCCACAAAGCCGTGGACCCTCACACCCTCCCTCCAGCACAGCCCCGAGACTGCTGACAGGGCAGAGAATATGGAGTCAGGCACAGCTGCAGGGGCTATTGCTGCCTGGAGTGCTGTTTATATTGACCTCAACACAGGCACACCTGGGGAGGGCTTGCCGGCAGGGTCAGGCTGCCCAGGTCAGCTAATCCTCAGCCCTCAGGGAATCACATTGCAGAAAATGGACCTCGCTAAGACAGAATATTCGCCAAGGAAAAAAAGGACACAATGCCATTTGCAGCCCCGTAGATGAGTCGAGAGGTAATCACGTGACTTGTAGTAAGTCAGAAAGTGAAAGACACATATCGTATCATATCACTTATAGGTGTTACCTAAAAATGGATACCAGGGCAGATATTTCCACGGAGAAGGGCAATCACAGATTCATTAAACACACTTATGGTTCACCAATGGAAAGGTGTGAGGATTGGATTCATTACGATATTGGGGTTAACAGACATATACAAACACAGGTGAAATATATAATCACCAAAGACCTACGGAATACCAAGGGAAGACTACTCAAAATTCTGTCATAACGTACATGGGAAAAGGATCCCAGGAAGAACAGACATATGTATATGTGTAAAAGAAACACATCTTGCACACCTACAAAATGCCAAACGTTGTAATCAAACTTGCTGTAATAAAAAATTAAAAACTAAATTAAAAACACGAACAAGAAGTAGTGAGACAAACTTGAGGGGCTTTCTCCTGGCACATTCCGTTTTAAATTGCAATCTAGAACGCGACTTCCATTGAGGCTCTGCTGCCCTAGTAACCAGATTTGGTAAGGGAGAACTGCTGCCACCATGTGGCCGTTTCACACAACTGCAGCTTTAATCCCAGCCCTAATGGTCAGTGGATGTTCAAAATCATTACAGGCCTGTAAATGACACCTGCCCTGAAAACAATTCCTGGGGTCATATATCGACCAAAAAATTCAAAAGACGTCCATATTTCAAAACGACAATTTCAAGAGGCACATTTCACGAACATTAGTGTTCTGCTTCTTTTGCTTTCTTTCTTTCTTTGTTAAAAAAAAAGGGAATGGAAAAAGGCAACCCTCAGATGGGCGAAAACGTTCGCAAACGAATCAATGGACACAGGTTCAATCGCCAATATATATAAACAGCTCATGAAGCTTAATATTAATAAAACAAACAACCCAATACAAAAATGGGCAGAAGATCTAAAGAGACGTTTCTTCAAAGAAGACACAGAGATGGCCAAGACGCTCATGAAAAGGTGCTCAACATCACTAATTATTAGAGAAATGCAAATCAAAACTACAATGAGGTAAGACCTCACACCTGTTAGAATCGGCATCATCCGAAAATCTAGAAACAACAAATTCTGGGGACGGTGTGGACAAAAGGAACCCCCTTCCACTATTGGTGGGAATGTAAATGGATACAGTCACTATGGAGAAGAGTATGGAGGTTCCTTGAAAAAACTAAAAGGAGAATTACCATAGGATCCAGCAATCCCACTTCTGGGCATATACCCAGAGAAAACCATAAATCACAAAGACACATTCACCACAATGTTCATTGCAGCACTATTTACAATAGCCAGGTAATGGAAGCAACCTAAATGCCCACAGACAGGCGAATGGATAAAGATGTGGTACATATATAAAATGGAATATTACTCAGCCACAAAAAGGAATGAAACTGGGTCATTTGTAGAGAAGTGGATGGATCTAGAGACTGTCATACGGAATGAAGTAAGTCAGAAAGAGAAAAACAAATATTGTATATTAATGCCTATATGTGGAACCTAGAAAAATGGTACAGATGAACTGGTTTGCAGGGCAGAAATAGAGACACAGAGGTAGAGAACAAACGTATGGACACCAAGTGGGGGAAGCCATGGGGTGGTGGTGGTGGGATGAGTTGGGAGATTGGGATTGACCTGTATACATGTATATGCATAAAATAGATAACTAATAATAACCTGCTGTATAAAATAAATAAACTTAAATTTCAAAATTTTTAAAAATAAAATTTAAAACTAAAACAGAAAAATGTTCTTCCATTCACACAGATGTATTTATATGAATGAATTATTTCCATGCTTATATCTATAAATACATAAAAGAAGAACAGAATGTAACTGCAACCGAAAAAGAAAAAAAATACCTGAACCTAACAGTTATAGAGAGGAAAACCCTACCAAGGCACTTGCTCCAGTGGTAAACAATTCTGAAATTGGTCAGAGGTGGGGAATCATCTCCCATACTGCCAGCAGCCCCGCCCCCCCACGCAAGGAGCGTCCTCATTGCAATCCTGGGGGACCGTGCCGAGGACTCTGTGAGTAAACGTGATCTGAGCCCCAGGCCAGCTGCTGCTGAACTGTTCCCACCCTTCCCAGGTAAAACACCTGAACATGTACAAGGGCTTGAAAGCCTAGAGGAAGGTCTGTGGAGCCACACCAGCGACAGCACGCAGGCCAACTTGGTGCCTGCAGGCCAGCCAGGATGGTCCTGGCCCTGGGCGCTCTTCTGGAAGCTTTCCATTTCCCTGCCTGAGATACCCCTCCTGTCCTGGCCCCCACTCCTTTTTTTCCTTCCTCACCTCAGCCCGGAGAGAAATTCCAGTGGAAGTTATGGGTGACATATCGTCTTCTTTACAGGTGGCAGCCTGGCAACTCCTGCAGAAAGTCCAGCAGAGCCCCACTCACACCGGGCCACCCACAAAGCCGTGGACCCTCACACCCTCCCTCCAGCACAGCCCCGAGACTGCTGACGGGGCAGAGAATATGGAGTCAGGCACAGCTGCAGGGGCTATTGCTGCCTGGAGTGCTGTTTATATTGACCTCAACACAGGCACACCTGGGGAGGGCTTGCCGGCAGGGTCAGGCTGCCCAGGTCAGCTAATCCTCAGCCCTCAGGGAATCACATTGCAGAAAATGGACCTCGCTAAGACAGAATATTCGCCAAGGAAAAAAAGGACACAATGCCATTTGCAGCCCCGTAGATGAGTCGAGAGGTAATCACGTGACTTGTAGTAAGTCAGAAAGTGAAAGACACATATCGTATCATATCACTTATAGGTGTTACCTAAAAATGGATACCAGGGCAGATATTTCCACGGAGAAGGGCAATCACAGATTCATTAAACACACTTATGGTTCACCAATGGAAAGGTGTGAGGATTGGATTCATTACGATATTGGGGTTAACAGACATATACAAACACAGGTGAAATATATAATCACCAAAGACCTACGGAATACCAAGGGAAGACTACTCAACATTCTGTCATAACGTACATGGGAAAAGGATCCCAGGAAGAACAGACATATGTATATGTGTAAAAGAAACACATCTTGCACACCTACATCAAGCCAAACGTTGTAATCAAACTTGCTGTAATAAAAAATAAAAAAATTAAATTAAAAACACGAACAAGAAGTAGTGAGACAAACTTGAGGGGCTTTCTCCTGGCACATTCCATTTTAAATTGCAATCTAGAACGCGACTTCCATTGAGGCTCTGCTGCCCTAGTAAACAGATTTGGTAAGGGAGAACTGCTGCCACCATGTGGCCGTTTCACACAACTGCAGCTTTAATCCCAGCCCTAATGGTCAGTGGATATTCAAAATCATTACAGGCCTGTAAATGACACCTGCCCTGAAAACAGTTCCTGGGGTCATATATCGACCAAAAAATTCAAAAGACGTCCATATTTCAAAACGACAATTTCAAGAGGCATATTTCACGAACATTAGTGTTCTGCTTCTATTGCTTTCTTTCTTTCTTAGTTAAAAAAAAAGGGAATGGAAAAAGGCAACCCTCAGATGGGCGAAAACGTTCGCAAACGAATCAATGGACACAGGTTCAATCGCCAATATATATAAACAGCTCATGAAGCTTAATATTAATAAAACAAACAACCCAATACAAAAATGGGCAGAAGATCTAAAGAGACGTTTCTTCAAAGAAGACACAGAGATGGCCAAGACGCTCATGAAAAGCTGCTCAACATCACTAATTATTAGAGAAATGCAAATCAAAACTACAATGAGGTAAGACCTCACACCTGTTAGAATCGGCATCATCCGAAAATCTAGAAACAACAAATTCTGGGGAGGGTGTGGACAAAAGGAACCCCCTTCCACTATTGGTGGGAATGTAAATGGATACAGTCACTATGGAGAAGAGTATGGAGGTTCCTTGAAAAAACTAAAAGGAGAATTACCATAGGATCCAGCAATCCCACTTCTGGGCATATACCCAGAGAAAACCATAAATCACAAAGACACATTCACCACAATGTTCATTGCAGCACTATTTACAATAGCCAGGTAATGGAAGCAACCTAAATGCCCACAGACAGGCGAATGGATAAAGATGTGGTACATATATAAAATGGAATATTACTCAGCCATAAAAAGGAATGAAACTGGGTCATTTGTAGAGAAGTGGATGGATCTAGAGACTGTCATACGGAATGAAGTAAGTCAGAAAGAGAAAAACAAATATTGTATATTAATGCCTATATGTGGAACCTAGAAAAATGGTACAGATGAACTGGTTTGCAGGGCAGAAATAGAGACACAGAGGTAGAGAACAAACGTATGGACACCAAGTGGGGGAAGCCATGGGGTGGTGGTGGTGGGATGAGTTGGGAGATTGGGATTGACCTGTATACATGTATATGCATAAAATAGATAACTAATAATAACCTGCTGTATAAAATAAATAAATAAACTTAAATTTCAAAATTTTTAAAAATAAAATTTAAAACTAAAACAGAAAAATGTTCTTCCATTCACACAGATGTATTTATATGAATGAATTATTTCCATGCTTATATCTATAAATACATAAAAGAAGAACAGAATGTAACTGCAACCGAAAAAGAAAAAAAATACCTGAACCTAACAGTTATAGAGAGGAAAACCCTACCAAGGCACTTGCTCCAGTGGTAAACAATTCTGAAATTGGTCAGAGGTGGGGAATCATCTCCCATACTGCCAGCAGCCCCGCCCCCCCACGCAAGGAGCGTCCTCATTGCAATCCTGGGGGACCGTGCCGAGGACTCTGTGAGTAAACGTGATCTGAGCCCCAGGCCAGCTGCTGCTGAACTGTTCCCACCCTTCCCAGGTAAAACACCTGAACATGTACAAGGGCTTGAAAGCCTAGAGGAAGGTCTGTGGAGCCACACCAGCGACAGCACGCAGGCCAACTTGGTGCCTGCAGGCCAGCCAGGATGGTCCTGGCCCTGGGCGCTCTTCTGGAAGCTTTCCATTTCCCTGCCTGAGATACCCCTCCTGTCCTGGCCCCCACTCCTTTTTTTCCTTCCTCACCTCAGCCCGGAGAGAAATTCCAGGGAAGTTATGGGTGACATATCGTCTTCTTTACAGGTGGCAGCCTGGCAACTCCTGCAGAAAGTCCAGCAGAGCCCCACTCACACCGGGCCACCCACAAAGCCGTGGACCCTCACACCCTCCCTCCAGCACAGCCCCGAGACTGCTGACGGGGCAGAGAATATGGAGTCAGGCACAGCTGCAGGGGCTATTGCTGCCTGGAGTGCTGTTTATATTGACCTCAACACAGGCACACGTGGGGAGGGCTTGCCGGCAGGGTCAGGCTGCCCAGGTCAGGTAATCCTCAGCCCTCAGGGAATCACATTGCAGAAAATGGACCTCGCTAAGACAGAATATTCGCCAAGGAAAAAAAGGACACAATGCCATTTGCAGCACCGTAGATGAGTCGAGAGGTAATCACGTGACTTGTAGTAAGTCAGAAAGTGAAAGACACATATCGTATCATATCACTTATAGGTGTTACCTAAAAATGGATACCAGGGCAGATATTTCCACGGAGAACGGCAATCACAGATTCATTAAACACACTTATGGTTCACCAATGGAAAGGTGTGAGGATTAGATTCATTACGATATTGGGGTTAACAGACATATACAAACACAGGTGAAATATATAATCACCAAAGACCTACGGAATACCAAGGGAAGACTACTCAACATTCTGTCATAACGTACATGGGAAAAGGATCCCAGGAAGAACAGACATATGTATATGTGTAAAAGAAACACATCTTGCACACCTACATCAAGCCAAACGTTGTAATCAAACTTGCTGTAATAAAAAATAAAAAAATTAAATTAAAAACACGAACAAGAAGTAGTGAGACAAACTTGAGGGGCTTTCTCCTGGCACATTCCGTTTTAAATTGCAATCTAGAACGCGACTTCCATTGAGGCTCTGCTGCCCTAGTAACCAGATTTGGTAAGGGAGAACTGCTGCCACCATGTGGCCGTTTCACACAACTGCAGCTTTAATCCCAGCCCTAATGGTCAGTGGATGTTCAAAATCATTACAGGCCTGTAAATGACACCTGCCCTGAAAACAATTCCTGGGGTCATATATCGACCAAAAAATTCAAAAGACGTCCATATTTCAAAACGACAATTTCAAGAGGCACATTTCACGAACATTAGTGTTCTGCTTCTTTTGCTTTCTTTCTTTCTTTGTTAAAAAAAAAGGGCATGGAAAAAGGCAACCCTCAGATGGGCGAAAACGTTCGCAAACGAATCAATGGACACAGGTTCAATCGCCAATATATATAAACAGCTCATGAAGCTTAATATTAATAAAACAAACAACCCAATACAAAAATGGGCAGAAGATCTAAAGAGACGTTTCTTCAAAGAAGACACAGAGATGGCCAAGACGCTCATGAAAAGGTGCTCAACATCACTAATTATTAGAGAAATGCAAATCAAAACTACAATGAGGTAAGACCTCACACCTGTTAGAATCGGCATCATCCGAAAATCTAGAAACAACAAATTCTGGGGAGGGTGTGGACAAAAGGAACCCCCTTCCACTATTGGTGGGAATGTAAATGGATACAGTCACTATGGAGAAGAGTATGGAGGTTCCTTTAAAAAACTAAAAGGAGAATTACCATAGGATCCAGCAATCCCACTTCTGGGCATATACCCAGAGAAAACCATAAATCACAAAGACACATTCACCACAATGTTCATTGCAGCACTATTTACAATAGCCAGGTAATGGAAGCAACCTAAATGCCCACAGACAGGCGAATGGATAAAGATGTGGTACATATAAAAAATGGAATATTACTCAGCCATAAAAAGGAATGAAACTGGGTCATTTGTAGAGAAGTGGATGGATCTAGAGACTGTCATACGGAATGAAGTAAGTCAGAAAGAGAAAAACAAATATTGTATATTAATGCCTATATGTGGAACCTAGAAAAATGGTACAGATGAACTGGTTTGCAGGGCAGAAATAGAGACACAGAGGTAGAGAACAAACGTATGGACACCAAGTGGGGGAAGCCATGGGGTGGTGGTGGTGGGATGAGTTGGGAGATTGGGATTGACCTGTATACATGTATATGCATAAAATAGATAACTAATAATAACCTGCTGTATAAAATAAATAAACTTAAATTTCAAAATTTTTAAAAATAAAATTTAAAACTAAAACAGAAAAATGTTCTTCCATTCACACAGATGTATTTATATGAATGAATTATTTCCATGCTTATATCTATAAATACATAAAAGAAGAACAGAATGTAACTGCAACCGAAAAAGAAAAAAAATACCTGAACCTAACAGTTATAGAGAGGAAAACCCTACCAAGGCACTTGCTCCAGTGGTAAACAATTCTGAAATTGGTCAGAGGTGGGGAATCATCTCCCATACTGCCAGCAGCCCCGCCCCCCCACGCAAGGAGCGTCCTCATTGCAATCCTGGGGGACCGTGCCGAGGACTCTGTGAGTAAACGTGATCTGAGCCCCAGGCCAGCTGCTGCTGAACTGTTCCCACCCTTCCCAGGTAAAACACCTGAACATGTACAAGGGCTTGAAAGCCTAGAGGAAGGTCTGTGGAGCCACACCAGCGACAGCACGCAGGCCAACTTGGTGCCTGCAGGCCAGCCAGGATGGTCCTGGCCCTGGGCGCTCTTCTGGAAGCTTTCCATTTCCCTGCCTGAGATACCCCTCCTGTCCTGGCCCCCACTCCTTTTTTTCCTTCCTCACCTCAGCCCGGAGAGAAATTCCAGTGGAAGTTATGGGTGACATATCGTCTTCTTTACAGGTGGCAGCCTGGCAACTCCTGCAGAAAGTCCAGCAGAGCCCCACTCACACCAGGCCACCCACAAAGCCGTGGACCCTCACACCCTCCCTCCAGCACAGCCCCGAGACTGCTGACGGGGCAGAGAATATGGAGTCAGGCACAGCTGCAGGGGCTATTGCTGCCTGGAGTGCTGTTTATATTGACCTCAACACAGGCACACCTGGGGAGGGCTTGCCGGCAGGGTCAGGCTGCCCAGGTCAGCTAATCCTCAGCCCTCAGGGAATCACATTGCAGAAAATGGACCTCGCTAAGACAGAATATTCGCCAAGGAAAAAAAGGACACAATGCCATTTGCAGCCCCGTAGATGAGTCAAGAGGTAATCACGTGACTTGTAGTAAGTCAGAAAGTGAAAGACACATATCGTATCATATCACTTATAGGTGTTACCTAAAAATGGATACCAGGGCAGATATTTCCACGGAGAACGGCAATCACAGATTCATTAAACACACTTATGGTTCACCAATGGAAAGGTGTGAGGATTAGATTCATTACGATATTGGGGTTAACAGACATATACAAACACAGGTGAAATATATAATCACCAAAGACCTACGGAATACCAAGGGAAGACTACTCAACATTCTGTCATAACGTACATGGGAAAAGGATCCCAGGAAGAACAGACATATGTATATGTGTAAAAGAAACACATCTTGCACACCTACATCAAGCCAAACGTTGTAATCAAACTTGCTGTAATAAAAAATAAAAAAATTAAATTAAAAACACGAACAAGAAGTAGTGAGACAAACTTGAGGGGCTTTCTCCTGGCACATTCCGTTTTAAATTGCAATCTAGAACGCGACTTCCATTGAGGCTCTGCTGCCCTAGTAACCAGATTTGGTAAGGGAGAACTGCTGCCACCATGTGGCCGTTTCACACAACTGCAGCCTTAATCCCAGCCCTAATGGTCAGTGGATGTTCAAAATCATTACAGGCCTGTAAATGACACCTGCCCTGAAAACAATTCCTGGGGTCATATATCGACCAAAAAATTCAAAAGACGTCCATATTTCAAAACGACAATTTCAAGAGGCACATTTCACGAACATTAGTGTTCTGCTTCTTTTGCTTTCTTTCTTTCTTTGTTAAAAAAAAAGGGAATGGAAAAAGGCAACCCTCAGATGGGCGAAAACGTTCGCAAACGAATCAATGGACACAGGTTCAATCGCCAATATATATAAACAGCTCATGAAGCTTAATATTAATAAAACAAACAACCCAATACAAAAATGGGCAGAAGATCTAAAGAGACGTTTCTTCAAAGAAGACACAGAGATGGCCAAGACGCTCATGAAAAGGTGCTCAACATCACTAATTATTAGAGAAATGCAAATCAAAACTACAATGAGGTAAGACCTCACACCTGTTAGAATCGGCATCATCCGAAAATCTAGAAACAACAAATTCTGGGGAGGGTGTGGACAAAAGGAACCCCCTTCCACTATTGGTGGGAATGTAAATGGATACAGTCACTATGGAGAAGAGTATGGAGGTTCCTTGAAAAAACTAAAAGGAGAATTACCATAGGATCCAGCAATCCCACTTCTGGGCATATACCCAGAGAAAACCATAAATCACAAAGACACATTCACCACAATGTTCATTGCAGCACTATTTACAATAGCCAGGTAATGGAAGCAACCTAAATGCCCACAGACAGGCGAATGGATAAAGATGTGGTACATATATAAAATGGAATATTACTCAGCCATAAAAAGGAATGAAACTGGGTCATTTGTAGAGAAGTGGATGGATCTAGAGACTGTCATACGGAATGAAGTAAGTCAGAAAGAGAAAAACAAATATTGTATATTAATGCCTATATGTGGAACCTAGAAAAATGGTACAGATGAACTGGTTTGCAGGGCAGAAATAGAGACACAGAGGTAGAGAACAAACGTATGGACACCAAGTGGGGGAAGCCATGGGGTGGTGGTGGTGGGATGAGTTGGGAGATTGGGATTGACCTGTATACATGTATATGCATAAAATAGATAACTAATAATAACCTGCTGTATAAAATAAATAAATAAACTTAAATTTCAAAATTTTTAAAAATAAAATTTAAAACTAAAACAGAAAAATGTTCTTCCATTCACACAGATGTATTTATATGAATGAATTATTTCCATGCTTATATCTATAAATACATAAAAGAAGAACAGAATGTAACTGCAACCGAAAAAGAAAAAAAATACCTGAACCTAACAGTTATAGAGAGGAAAACCCTACCAAGGCACTTGCTCCAGTGGTAAACAATTCTGAAATTGGTCAGAGGTGGGGAATCATCTCCCATACTGCCAGCAGCCCCGCCCCCCCACGCAAGGAGCGTCCTCATTGCAATCCTGGGGGACCGTGCCGAGGACTCTGTGAGTAAACGTGATCTGAGCCCCAGGCCAGCTGCTGCTGAACTGTTCCCACCCTTCCCAGGTAAAACACCTGAACATGTACAAGGGCTTGAAAGCCTAGAGGAAGGTCTGTGGAGCCACACCAGCGACAGCACGCAGGCCAACTTGGTGCCTGCAGGCCAGCCAGGATGGTCCTGGCCCTGGGCGCTCTTCTGGAAGCTTTCCATTTCCCTGCCTGAGATACCCCTCCTGTCCTGGCCCCCACTCCTTTTTTTCCTTCCTCACCTCAGCCCGGAGAGAAATTCCAGTGGAAGTTATGGGTGACATATCGTCTTCTTTACAGGTGGCAGCCTGGCAACTCCTGCAGAAAGTCCAGCAGAGCCCCACTCACACCAGGCCACCCACAAAGCCGTGGACCCTCACACCCTCCCTCCAGCACAGCCCCGAGACTGCTGACGGGGCAGAGAATATGGAGTCAGGCACAGCTGCAGGGGCTATTGCTGCCTGGAGTGCTGTTTATATTGACCTCAACACAGGCACACCTGGGGAGGGCTTGCCGGCAGGGTCAGGCTGCCCAGGTCAGCTAATCCTCAGCCCTCAGGGAATCACATTGCAGAAAATGGACCTCGCTAAGACAGAATATTCGCCAAGGAAAAAAAGGACACAATGCCATTTGCAGCCCCGTAGATGAGTCAAGAGGTAATCACGTGACTTGTAGTAAGTCAGAAAGTGAAAGACACATATCGTATCATATCACTTATAGGTGTTACCTAAAAATGGATACCAGGGCAGATATTTCCACGGAGAACGGCAATCACAGATTCATTAAACACACTTATGGTTCACCAATGGAAAGGTGTGAGGATTAGATTCATTACGATATTGGGGTTAACAGACATATACAAACACAGGTGAAATATATAATCACCAAAGACCTACGGAATACCAAGGGAAGACTACTCAACATTCTGTCATAACGTACATGGGAAAAGGATCCCAGGAAGAACAGACATATGTATATGTGTAAAAGAAACACATCTTGCACACCTACATCAAGCCAAACGTTGTAATCAAACTTGCTGTAATAAAAAATAAAAAAATTAAATTAAAAACACGAACAAGAAGTAGTGAGACAAACTTGAGGGGCTTTCTCCTGGCACATTCCGTTTTAAATTGCAATCTAGAACGCGACTTCCATTGAGGCTCTGCTGCCCTAGTAACCAGATTTGGTAAGGGAGAACTGCTGCCACCATGTGGCCGTTTCACACAACTGCAGCCTTAATCCCAGCCCTAATGGTCAGTGGATGTTCAAAATCATTACAGGCCTGTAAATGACACCTGCCCTGAAAACAATTCCTGGGGTCATATATCGACCAAAAAATTCAAAAGACGTCCATATTTCAAAACGACAATTTCAAGAGGCACATTTCACGAACATTAGTGTTCTGCTTCTTTTGCTTTCTTTCTTTCTTTGTTAAAAAAAAAGGGAATGGAAAAAGGCAACCCTCAGATGGGCGAAAACGTTCGCAAACGAATCAATGGACACAGGTTCAATCGCCAATATATATAAACAGCTCATGAAGCTTAATATTAATAAAACAAACAACCCAATACAAAAATGGGCAGAAGATCTAAAGAGACGTTTCTTCAAAGAAGACACAGAGATGGCCAAGACGCTCATGAAAAGGTGCTCAACATCACTAATTATTAGAGAAATGCAAATCAAAACTACAATGAGGTAAGACCTCACACCTGTTAGAATCGGCATCATCCGAAAATCTAGAAACAACAAATTCTGGGGAGGGTGTGGACAAAAGGAACCCCCTTCCACTATTGGTGGGAATGTAAATGGATACAGTCACTATGGAGAAGAGTATGGAGGTTCCTTGAAAAAACTAAAAGGAGAATTACCATAGGATCCAGCAATCCCACTTCTGGGCATATACCCAGAGAAAACCATAAATCACAAAGACACATTCACCACAATGTTCATTGCAGCACTATTTACAATAGCCAGGTAATGGAAGCAACCTAAATGCCCACAGACAGGCGAATGGATAAAGATGTGGTACATATATAAAATGGAATATTACTCAGCCATAAAAAGGAATGAAACTGGGTCATTTGTAGAGAAGTGGATGGATCTAGAGACTGTCATACGGAATGAAGTAAGTCAGAAAGAGAAAAACAAATATTGTATATTAATGCCTATATGTGGAACCTAGAAAAATGGTACAGATGAACTGGTTTGCAGGGCAGAAATAGAGACACAGAGGTAGAGAACAAACGTATGGACACCAAGTGGGGGAAGCCATGGGGTGGTGGTGGTGGGATGAGTTGGGAGATTGGGATTGACCTGTATACATGTATATGCATAAAATAGATAACTAATAATAACCTGCTGTATAAAATAAATAAACTTAAATTTCAAAATTTTTAAAAATAAAATTTAAAACTAAAACAGAAAAATGTTCTTCCATTCACACAGATGTATTTATATGAATGAATTATTTCCATGCTTATATCTATAAATACATAAAAGAAGAACAGAATGTAACTGGGACCGAAAAAGAAAAAAAATACCTGAACCTAACAGTTATAGAGAGGAAAACCCTACCAAGGCACTTGCTCCAGTGGTAAACAATTCTGAAATTGGTCAGAGGTGGGGAATCATCTCCCATACTGCCAGCAGCCCCGCCCCCCCACGCAAGGAGCGTCCTCATTGCAATCCTGGGGGACCGTGCCGAGGACTCTGTGAGTAAACGTGATCTGAGCCCCAGGCCAGCTGCTGCTGAACTGTTCCCACCCTTCCCAGGTAAAACACCTGAACATGTACAAGGGCTTGAAAGCCTAGAGGAAGGTCTGTGGAGCCACACCAGCGACAGCACGCAGGCCAACTTGGTGCCTGCAGGCCAGCCAGGATGGTCCTGGCCCTGGGCGCTCTTCTGGAAGCTTTCCATTTCCCTGCCTGAGATACCCCTCCTGTCCTGGCCCCCACTCCTTTTTTTCCTTCCTCACCTCAGCCCGGAGAGAAATTCCAGTGGAAGTTATGGGTGACATATCGTCTTCTTTACAGGTGGCAGCCTGGCAACTCCTGCAGAAAGTCCAGCAGAGCCCCACTCACACCAGGCCACCCACAAAGCCGTGGACCCTCACACCCTCCCTCCAGCACAGCCCCGAGACTGCTGACGGGGCAGAGAATATGGAGTCAGGCACAGCTGCAGGGGCTATTGCTGCCTGGAGTGCTGTTTATATTGACCTCAACACAGGCACACCTGGGGAGGGCTTGCCGGCAGGGTCAGGCTGCCCAGGTCAGCTAATCCTCAGCCCTCAGGGAATCACATTGCAGAAAATGGACCTCGCTAAGACAGAATATTCGCCAAGGAAAAAAAGGACACAATGCCATTTGCAGCCCCGTAGATGAGTCGAGAGGTAATCACGTGACTTGTAGTAAGTCAGAAAGTGAAAGACACATATCGTATCATATCACTTATAGGTGTTACCTAAAAATGGATACCAGGGCAGATATTTCCACGGAGAACGGCAATCACAGATTCATTAAACACACTTATGGTTCACCAATGGAAAGGTGTGAGGATTAGATTCATTACGATATTGGGGTTAACAGACATATACAAACACAGGTGAAATATATAATCACCAAAGACCTACGGAATACCAAGGGAAGACTACTCAACATTCTGTCATAACGTACATGGGAAAAGGATCCCAGGAAGAACAGACATATGTATATGTGTAAAAGAAACACATCTTGCACACCTACATCAAGCCAAACGTTGTAATCAAACTTGCTGTAATAAAAAATAAAAAAATTAAATTAAAAACACGAACAAGAAGTAGTGAGACAAACTTGAGGGGCTTTCTCCTGGCACATTCCGTTTTAAATTGCAATCTAGAACGCGACTTCCATTGAGGCTCTGCTGCCCTAGTAACCAGATTTGGTAAGGGAGAACTGCTGCCACCATGTGGCCGTTTCACACAACTGCAGCCTTAATCCCAGCCCTAATGGTCAGTGGATGTTCAAAATCATTACAGGCCTGTAAATGACACCTGCCCTGAAAACAATTCCTGGGGTCATATATCGACCAAAAAATTCAAAAGACGTCCATATTTCAAAACGACAATTTCAAGAGGCACATTTCACGAACATTAGTGTTCTGCTTCTTTTGCTTTCTTTCTTTCTTTGTTAAAAAAAAAGGGAATGGAAAAAGGCAACCCTCAGATGGGCGAAAACGTTCGCAAACGAATCAATGGACACAGGTTCAATCGCCAATATATATAAACAGCTCATGAAGCTTAATATTAATAAAACAAACAACCCAATACAAAAATGGGCAGAAGATCTAAAGAGACGTTTCTTCAAAGAAGACACAGAGATGGCCAAGACGCTCATGAAAAGGTGCTCAACATCACTAATTATTAGAGAAATGCAAATCAAAACTACAATGAGGTAAGACCTCACACCTGTTAGAATCGGCATCATCCGAAAATCTAGAAACAACAAATTCTGGGGAGGGTGTGGACAAAAGGAACCCCCTTCCACTATTGGTGGGAATGTAAATGGATACAGTCACTATGGAGAAGAGTATGGAGGTTCCTTGAAAAAACTAAAAGGAGAATTACCATAGGATCCAGCAATCCCACTTCTGGGCATATACCCAGAGAAAACCATAAATCACAAAGACACATTCACCACAATGTTCATTGCAGCACTATTTACAATAGCCAGGTAATGGAAGCAACCTAAATGCCCACAGACAGGCGAATGGATAAAGATGTGGTACATATATAAAATGGAATATTACTCAGCCATAAAAAGGAATGAAACTGGGTCATTTGTAGAGAAGTGGATGGATCTAGAGACTGTCATACGGAATGAAGTAAGTCAGAAAGAGAAAAACAAATATTGTATATTAATGCCTATATGTGGAACCTAGAAAAATGGTACAGATGAACTGGTTTGCAGGGCAGAAATAGAGACACAGAGGTAGAGAACAAACGTATGGACACCAAGTGGGGGAAGCCATGGGGTGGTGGTGGTGGGATGAGTTGGGAGATTGGGATTGACCTGTATACATGTATATGCATAAAATAGATAACTAATAATAACCTGCTGTATAAAATAAATAAACTTAAATTTCAAAATTTTTAAAAATAAAATTTAAAACTAAAACAGAAAAATGTTCTTCCATTCACACAGATGTATTTATATGAATGAATTATTTCCATGCTTATATCTATAAATACATAAAAGAAGAACAGAATGTAACTGCAACCGAAAAAGAAAAAAAATACCTGAACCTAACAGTTATAGAGAGGAAAACCCTACCAAGGCACTTGCTCCAGTGGTAAACAATTCTGAAATTGGTCAGAGGTGGGGAATCATCTCCCATACTGCCAGCAGCCCCGCCCCCCCACGCAAGGAGCGTCCTCATTGCAATCCTGGGGGACCGTGCCGAGGACTCTGTGAGTAAACGTGATCTGAGCCCCAGGCCAGCTGCTGCTGAACTGTTCCCACCCTTCCCAGGTAAAACACCTGAACATGTACAAGGGCTTGAAAGCCTAGAGGAAGGTCTGTGGAGCCACACCAGCGACAGCACGCAGGCCAACTTGGTGCCTGCAGGCCAGCCAGGATGGTCCTGGCCCTGGGCGCTCTTCTGGAAGCTTTCCATTTCCCTGCCTGAGATACCCCTCCTGTCCTGGCCCCCACTCCTTTTTTTCCTTCCTCACCTCAGCCCGGAGAGAAATTCCAGTGGAAGTTATGGGTGACATATCGTCTTCTTTACAGGTGGCAGCCTGGCAACTCCTGCAGAAAGTCCAGCAGAGCCCCACTCACACCGGGCCACCCACAAAGCCGTGGACCCTCACACCCTCCCTCCAGCACAGCCCCGAGACTGCTGACGGGGCAGAGAATATGGAGTCAGGCACAGCTGCAGGGGCTATTGCTGCCTGGAGTGCTGTTTATATTGACCTCAACACAGGCACACCTGGGGAGGGCTTGCCGGCAGGGTCAGGCTGCCCAGGTCAGCTAATCCTCAGCCCTCAGGGAATCACATTGCAGAAAATGGACCTCGCTAAGACAGAATATTCGCCAAGGAAAAAAAGGACACAATGCCATTTGCAGCCCCGTAGATGAGTCGAGAGGTAATCACGTGACTTGTAGTAAGTCAGAAAGTGAAAGACACATATCGTATCATATCACTTATAGGTGTTACCTAAAAATGGATACCAGGGCAGATATTTCCACGGAGAACGGCAATCACAGATTCATTAAACACACTTATGGTTCACCAATGGAAAGGTGTGAGGATTAGATTCATTACGATATTGGGGTTAACAGACATATACAAACACAGGTGAAATATATAATCACCAAAGACCTACGGAATACCAAGGGAAGACTACTCAACATTCTGTCATAACGTACATGGGAAAAGGATCCCAGGAAGAACAGACATATGTATATGTGTAAAAGAAACACATCTTGCACACCTACATCAAGCCAAACGTTGTAATCAAACTTGCTGTAATAAAAAATAAAAAAATTAAATTAAAAACACGAACAAGAAGTAGTGAGACAAACTTGAGGGGCTTTCTCCTGGCACATTCCTTTCTAAATTCCAATCTAAAATGGGACTTCCATTGAGGCTCTGCTGCCCTAGTAACCAGATTTGGTAAGGGAGAACTGCTGCCACCATGTGGCCGTTTCACACAACTGCAGCCTTAATCCCAGCCCTAATGGTCAGTGGATATTCAAAATCATTACAGGCCTGTAAATGACACCTGCCCTGAAAACAATTCCTGGGGTCATATATCGACCAAAAAATTCAAAAGACGTCCATATTTCAAAACGACAATTTCAAGAGGCATATTTCACGAACATTAGTGTTCTGCTTCTTTTGCTTTCTTTCTTTCTTTGTTAAAAAAAAGGGAATGGAAAAAGGCAACCCTCAGATGGGCGAAAACGTTCGCAAACGAATCAATGGACACAGGTTCAATCGCCAATATATATAAACAGCTCATGCATCTTAATATTAATAAAACAAACAACCCAATACAAAAATGGGCAGAAGATCTAAATAGACGTTTCTTCAAAGAAGACACAGAGATGGCCAAGACGCTCATGAAAAGCTGCTCAACATCACTAATTATTAGAGAAATGCAAAACAAAACTACAATGAGGTAAGACCTCACACCTGTTAGAATCGGCATCATCCGAAAATCTAGAAACAACAAATTCTGGGGAGGGTGTGGACAAAAGGAACCCCCTTCCACTCTTGGTGGGAATGTAAATTGATACAGTCACTATGGAGAAGAGTATGGAGGTTCCTTTAAAAAACTAAACGGAGAATTACCATAGGATCCAGCAATCCCACTTCTGGGCATATACCCAGAGAAAACCATAAATCACAAAGACACATTCACCACAATGTTCATTGCAGCACTATTTACAATAGCCAGGTAATGGAAGCAACCTAAATGCCCACAGACAGGCGAATGGATAAAGATGTGGTACATATATAAAATGGAACATTACTCAGCCATAAAAAGGAATGAAACTGGGTCATTTGTAGAGAAGTCGATGGATCTAGAGACTGTCATACGGAATGAAGTAAGTCAGAAAGAGAAAAACAAATATTGTATATTAGTGCCTATATGTGGAACCTAGAAAAATGGTACAGATGAACTGGTTTGCAGGGCAGAAATAGAGACACAGAGGTAGAGAACAAACGTATGGACACCAAGTGGGGGAAGCCATGGGGTGGTGGTGGTGGGATGAGTTGGGAGATTGGGATTGACCTGTATACATGTATATGCATAAAATAGATAACTAATAATAACCTGCTGTATAAAATAAATAAATAAACTTAAATTTCAAAATTTTTAAAAATAAAATTTAAAAATAAAACAGAAAAATGTTCTTCCATTCACACAGATGTATTTATATGAATGAATTTTTTCCATGCTTATATCTATAAATACATAAAAGAAGAACAGAATGTAACTGGGACCGAAAAAGAAAAAAAATACCTGAACCTAACAGTTATAGAGAGGAAAACCCTACCAAGGCACTTGCTCCAGTGGTAAACAATTCTGAAATTGGTCAGAGGTGGGGAATCATCTCCCATACTGCCAGCAGCCCCGCCCCCCCACGCAAGGAGCGTCCTCATTGCAATCCTGGGGGACCGTGCTGAGGACTCTGTGAGTAAACGTGATCTGAGCCCCAGGCCAGCTGCTGCTGAACTGTTCCCACCCTTCCCAGGTAAAACACCTGAACATGTACAAGGGCTTGAAAGCCTAGAGGAAGGTCTTTGGAGCCACACCAGCGACAGCACGCAGGCCAACTTGCTGCCTGCAGGCCAGCCAGGATGGTCCTGGCCCCGGGCGCTCTTCTGGAAGCTTTCCATTTCCCTGCCTGAGATACCCCTCCTGTCCTGGCCTCCACTCCTTTTTTTCCTTCCTCACCTCAGCCCGGAGAGAAATTCCAGTGGAAGTTATGGGTGACACATCGTCTTCTTTACAGGTGGCAGCCTGGCAACTCCTGCAGAAAGTCCAGCAGAGCCCCACTCACACCGGGCCACCCACAAAGCCGTGGACCCTCACACCCTCCCTCCAGCACAGCCCCGAGACTGCTGACGGGGCAGAGAATATGGAGTCAGGCACAGCTGCAGGGGCTATTGCTGCCTGGAGTGCTGTTTATATTGACCTCAACACAGGCACACCTGGGGAGGGCTTGCTGGCAGGGTCAGGCTGGCAGGGTCAGGCTGCCCAGGTCAGCTAATCCTCAGCCCTCAGGGAATCACATTGCAGAAAATGGACCTCGCTAAGACAGAATATTCGCCAAGGAAAAAAAGGACACAATGCCATTTGCAGCCCCGTAGATGAGTCGAGAGGTAATCACGTGACTTGTAGTAAGTCAGAAAGTGAAAGACACATATCGTATCATATCACTTATAGGTGTTACCTAAAAATGGATACCAGGGCAGATATTTCCACGGAGAAGGGCAATCACAGATTCATTAAACACACTTATGGTTCACCAATGGAAAGGTGTGAGGATTGGATTCATTACGATATTGGGGTTAACAGACATATACAAACACAGGTGAAATATATAATCACCAAAGACCTACGGAATACCAAGGGAAGACTACTCAACATTCTGTCATAACGTACATGGGAAAAGGATCCCAGGAAGAACAGACATATGTATATGTGTAAAAGAAACACATCTTGCACACCTACAAATGGCCAAACGTTGTAATCAAACTTGCTGTAATAAAAAATAAAAAAATAAATTAAAAACACGAACAAGAAGTAGTGAGACAAACTTGAGGGGCTTTCTCCTGGCACATTCCGTTTTAAATTGCAATCTAGAACGCGACTTCCATTGAGGCTCTGCTGCCCTAGTAACCAGATTTGGTAAGGGAGAACTGCTGCCACCATGTGGCCGTTTCACACAACTGCAGCTTTAATCCCAGCCCTAATGGCCAGTGGATATTCAAAATCATTACAGGCCTGTAAATGACACCTGCCCTGAAAACAGTTCCTGGGGTCATATATCGACCAAAAAATTCAAAAGACGTCCATATTTCAAAACGACAATTTCAAGAGGCATATTTCACGAACATTAGTGTTCTGCTTCTTTTGCTTTCTTTCTTTCTTTGTTAAAAAAAAAGGGAATGGAAAAAGGCAACCCTCAGATGGGCGAAAACGTTCGCAAACGAATCAATGGACACAGGTTCAATCGCCAATATATATAAACAGCTCATGAAGCTTAATATTAATAAAACAAACAACCCAATACAAAAATGGGCAGAAGATCTAAAGAGACGTTTCTTCAAAGAAGACACAGAGATGGCCAAGACACTCATGAAAAGCTGCTCAACATCACTAATTATTAGAGAAATGCAAATCAAAACTACAATGAGGTAAGACCTCACACCTGTTAGAATCGGCATCATCCGAAAATCTAGAAACAACAAATTCTGGGGAGGGTGTGGACAAAAGGAACCCCCTTCCACTATTGGTGGGAATGTAAATTGATACAGTCACTATGGAGAAGAGTATGGAGGTTCCTTTAAAAAACTAAAAGGAGAATTACCATAGGATCCAGCAATCCCACTTCTGGGCATATACCCAGAGAAAACCATAAATCACAAAGACACATTCACCACAATGTTCATTGCAGCACTATTTACAATAGCCAGGTAATGGAAGCAACCTAAATGCCCACAGACAGGCGAATGGATAAAGATGTGGTACATATATAAAATGGAATATTACTCAGCCACAAAAAGGAATGAAACTGGGTCATTTGTAGAGAAGTCGATGGATCTAGAGACTGTCATACGGAATGAAGTAAGTCAGAAAGAGAAAAACAAATATTGTATATTAATGCCTATATGTGGAACCTAGAAAAATGGTACAAATGAACTGGTTTGCAGGGCAGAAATAGAGACACAGAGGTAGAGAACAAACGTATGGACACCAAGTGGGGGAAGCCATGGGGTGGTGGTGGTGGGATGAGTTGGGAGATTGGGATTGACCTGTATACATGTATATGCATAAAATAGATAACTAATAATAACCTGCTGTATAAAATAAATAAATAAACTTAAATTTCAAAATTTTTAAAAATAAAATTTAAAAATAAAACAGAAAAATGTTCTTCCATTCACACAGATGTATTTATATGAATGAATTATTTCCATGCTTATATCTATAAATACATAAAAGAAGAACAGAATGTAACTGCAACCGAAAAAGAAAAAAAATACCAGAACCTAACAATTATAGAGAGGAAAACCCTACCAAGGCACTTGCTCCAGTGGTAAACAATTCTGAAATTGGTCAGAGGTGGGGAATCATCTCCCATACTGCCAGCAGCCCCGCCCCCCCACGCAAGGAGCGTCCTCATTGCAATCCTGGGGGACCGTGCCGAGGACTCTGTGAGTAAACGTGATCTGAGCCCCAGGCCAGCTGCTGCTGAACTGTTCCCACCCTTCCCAGGTAAAACACCTGAACATGTACAAGGGCTTGAAAGCCTAGAGGAAGGTCTGTGGAGCCACACCAGCGACAGCACGCAGGCCAACTTGCTGCCTGCAGGCCAGCCAGGATGGTCCTGGCCCCGGGCGCTCTTCTGGAAGCTTTCCATTTCCCTGCCTGAGATACCCCTCCTGTCCTGGCCCCCACTCCTTTTTTTCCTTCCTCACCTCAGCCCGGAGAGAAATTCCAGTGGAAGTTATGGGTGACACATCGTCTTCTTTACAGGTGGCAGCCTGGCAACTCCTGCAGAAAGTCCAGCAGAGCCCCACTCACACAGGGCCACCCACAAAGCCGTGGACCCTCACACCCTCCCTCCAGCACAGCCCCGAGACTGCTGACGGGGCAGAGAGTATGGAGTCAGGCACAGCTGCAGGGGCTATTGCTGCCTGGAGTGCTGTTTATATTGACCTCAACACAGGCACACCTGGGGAGGGCTTGCCGGCAGGGTCAGGCTGCCCAGGTCAGCTAATCCTCAGCCCTCAGGGAATCACATTGCAGAAAATGGACCTCGCTAAGACAGAATATTCGCCAAGGAAAAAAAGGACACAATGCCATTTGCAGCACCGTAGATGAGTCGAGAGGTAATCACGTGACTTGTAGTAAGTCAGAAAGTGAAAGACACATATCGTATCATATCACTTATAGGTGTTACCTAAAAATGGATACCAGGGCAGATATTTCCACGGAGAAGGGCAATCACAGATTCATTAAACACACTTATGGTTCACCAATGGAAAGGTGTGAGGATTGGATTCATTACGATATTGGGGTTAACAGACATATACAAACACAGGTGAAATATATAATCACCAAAGACCTACGGAATACCAAGGGAAGACTACTCAACATTCTGTCATAACGTACATGGGAAAAGGATCCCAGGAAGAACAGACATATGTATATGTGTAAAAGAAACACATCTTGCACACCTACATCAAGCCAAACGTTGTAATCAAACTTGCTGTAATAAAAAATAAAAAAATTAAATTAAAAACACGAACAAGAAGTAGTGAGACAAACTTGAGGGGCTTTCTCCTGGCACATTCCGTTTTAAATTGCAATCTAGAACGCGACTTCCATTGAGGCTCTGCTGCCCTAGTAACCAGATTTGGTAAGGGAGAACTGCTGCCACCATGTGGCCGTTTCACACAACTGCAGCTTTAATCCCAGCCCTAATGGTCAGTGGATATTCAAAATCATTACAGGCCTGTAAATGACACCTGCCCTGAAAACAGTTCCTGGGGTCATATATCGACCAAAAAATTCAAAAGACGTCCATATTTCAAAACGACAATTTCAAGAGGCATATTTCACGAACATTAGTGTTCTGCTTCTTTTGCTTTCTTTCTTTCTTTGTTAAAAAAAAAGGGAATGGAAAAAGGCAACCCTCAGATGGGCGAAAACGTTCGCAAAGGAATCAATGGACACAGGTTCAATCGCCAATATATATAAACAGCTCATGAAGCTTAATATTAATAAAACAAACAACCCAATACAAAAATGGGCAGAAGATCTAAAGAGACGTTTCTTCAAAGAAGACACAGAGATGGCCAAGACGCTCATGAAAAGCTGCTCAACATCACTAATTATTAGAGAAATGCAAATCAAAACTACAATGAGGTAAGACCTCACACCTGTTAGAATCGGCATCATCCGAAAATCTAGAAACAACAAATTCTGGGGAGGGTGTGGACAAAAGGAACCCCCTTCCACTATTGGTGGGAATGTAAATGGATACAGTCACTATGGAGAAGAGTATGGAGGTTCCTTTAAAAAACTAAAAGGAGAATTACCATAGGATCCAGCAATCCCACTTCTGGGCATATACCCAGAGAAAACCATAAATCACAAAGACACATTCACCACAATGTTCATTGCAGCACTATTTACAATAGCCAGGTAATGGAAGCAACCTAAATGCCCACAGACAGGCGAATGGCTAAAGATGTGGTACATATATAAAATGGAATATTACTCAGCCATAAAAAGGAATGAAACTGGGTCATTTGTAGAGAAGTGGATGGATCTAGAGACTGTCATACGGAATGAAGTAAGTCAGAAAGAGAAAAACAAATATTGTATATTAATGCCTATATGTGGAACCTAGAAAAATGGTACAGATGAACTGGTTTGCAGGGCAGAAATAGAGACACAGAGGTAGAGAACAAACGTATGGACACCAAGTGGGGGAAGCCATGGGGTGGTGGTGGTGGGATGAGTTGGGAGATTGGGATTGACCTGTATACATGTATATGCATAAAATAGATAACTAATAATAACCTGCTGTATAAAATAAATAAATAAACTTAAATTTCAAAATTTTTAAAAATAAAATTTAAAAATAAAGCAGAAAAATGTTCTTCCATTCACACAGATGTATTTATATGAATGAATTATTTCCATGCTTATATCTATAAATACATAAAAGAAGAACAGAATGTAACTGCAACCGAAAAAGAAAAAAAATACCAGAACCTAACAGTTATAGAGAGGAAAACCCTACCAAGGCACTTGCTCCAGTGGTAAACAATTCTGAAATTGGTCAGAGGTGGGGAATCATCTCCCATACTGCCAGCAGCCCCGCCCCCCCACGCAAGGAGCGTCCTCATTGCAATCCTGGGGGACCGTGCCGAGGACTCTGTGAGTAAACGTGATCTGAGCCCCAGGCCAGCTGCTGCTGAACTGTTCCCACCCTTCCCAGGTAAAACACCTGAACATGTACAAGGGCTTGAAAGCCTAGAGGAAGGTCTGTGGAGCCACACCAGCGACAGCACGCAGGCCAACTTGCTGCCTGCAGGCCAGCCAGGATGGTCCTGGCCCCGGGCGCTCTTCTGGAAGCTTTCCATTTCCCTGCCTGAGATACCCCTCCTGTCCTGGCCCCCACTCCTTTTTTTCCTTCCTCACCTCAGCCCGGAGAGAAATTCCAGTGGAAGTTAAGGGTGACACATCGTCTTCTTTACAGGTGGCAGCCTGGCAACTCCTGCAGAAAGTCCAGCAGAGCCCCACTCACACTGGGCCACCCACAAAGCCGTGGACCCTCACACCCTCCCTCCAGCACAGCCCCGAGACTGCTGACGGGGCAGAGAGTATGGAGTCAGGCACAGCTGCAGGGGCTATTGCTGCCTGGAGTGCTGTTTATATTGACCTCAACACAGGCACACCTGGGGAGGGCTTGCCGGCAGGGTCAGGCTGCCCAGGTCAGCTAATCCTCAGCCCTCAGGGAATCACATTGCAGAAAATGGACCTCGCTAAGACAGAATATTCGCCAAGGAAAAAAAGGACACAATGCCATTTGCAGCACCGTAGATGAGTCGAGAGGTAATCACGTGACTTGTAGTAAGTCAGAAAGTGAAAGACACATATCGTATCATATCACTTATAGGTGTTACCTAAAAATGGATACCAGGGCAGATATTTCCACGGAGAAGGGCAATCACAGATTCATTAAACACACTTATGGTTCACCAATGGAAAGGTGTGAGGATTGGATTCATTACGATATTGGGGTTAACAGACATATACAAACACAGGTGAAATATATAATCACCAAAGACCTACGGAATACCAAGGGAAGACTACTCAACATTCTGTCATAACGTACATGGGAAAAGGATCCCAGGAAGAACAGACATATGTATATGTGTAAAAGAAACACATCTTGCACACCTACATCAAGCCAAACGTTGTAATCAAACTTGCTGTAATAAAAAATAAAAAAATTAAATTAAAAACACGAACAAGAAGTAGTGAGACAAACTTGAGGGGCTTTCTCCTGGCACATTCCGTTTTAAATTGCAATCTAGAACGCGACTTCCATTGAGGCTCTGCTGCCCTAGTAACCAGATTTGGTAAGGGAGAACTGCTGCCACCATGTGGCCGTTTCACACAACTGCAGCCTTAATCCCAGCCCTAATGGTCAGTGGATATTCAAAATCATTACAGGCCTGTAAATGACACCTGCCCTGAAAACAGTTCCTGGGGTCATATATCGACCAAAAAATTCAAAAGACGTCCATATTTCAAAACGACAATTTCAAGAGGCATATTTCACGAACATTAGTGTTCTGCTTCTTTTGCTTTCTTTCTTTCTTTGTTAAAAAAAAAGGGAATGGAAAAAGGCAACCCTCAGATGGGCGAAAACGTTCGCAAACGAATCAATGGACACAGGTTCAATCGCCAATATATATAAACAGCTCATGAAGCTTAATATTAATAAAACAAACAACCCAATACAAAAATGGGCAGAAGATCTAAAGAGACGTTTCTTCAAAGAAGACACAGAGATGGCCAAGACGCTCATGAAAAGCTGCTCAACATCACTAATTATTAGAGAAATGCAAATCAAAACTACAATGAGGTAAGACCTCACACCTGTTAGAATCGGCATCATCCGAAAATCTAGAAACAACAAATTCTGGGGAGGGTGTGGACAAAAGGAACCCCCTTCCACTATTGGTGGGAATGTAAATGGATACAGTCACTATGGAGAAGAGTATGGAGGTTCCTTGAAAAAACTAAAAGGAGAATTACCATAGGATCCAGCAATCCCACTTCTGGGCATATACCCAGAGAAAACCATAAATCACAAAGACACATTCACCACAATGTTCATTGCAGCACTATTTACAATAGCCAGGTAATGGAAGCAACCTAAATGCCCACAGACAGGCGAATGGATAAAGATGTGGTACATATATAAAATGGAATATTACTCAGCCATAAAAAGGAATGAAACTGGGTCATTTGTAGAGAAGTGGATGGATCTAGAGACTGTCATACGGAATGAAGTAAGTCAGAAAGAGAAAAACAAATATTGTATATTAATGCCTATATGTGGAACCTAGAAAAATGGTACAGATGAACTGGTTTGCAGGGCAGAAATAGAGACACAGAGGTAGAGAACAAACGTATGGACACCAAGTGGGGGAAGCCATGGGGTGGTGGTGGTGGGATGAGTTGGGAGATTGGGATTGACCTGTATACATGTATATGCATAAAATAGATAACTAATAATAACCTGCTGTATAAAATAAATAAATAAACTTAAATTTCAAAATTTTTAAAAATAAAATTTAAAACTAAAACAGAAAAATGTTCTTCCATTCACACAGATGTATTTATATGAATGAATTATTTCCATGCTTATATCTATAAATACATAAAAGAAGAACAGAATGTAACTGCAACCGAAAAAGAAAAAAAATACCTGAACCTAACAGTTATAGAGAGGAAAACCCTACCAAGGCACTTGCTCCAGTGGTAAACAATTCTGAAATTGGTCAGAGGTGGGGAATCATCTCCCATACTGCCAGCAGCCCCGCCCCCCCACGCAAGGAGCGTCCTCATTGCAATCCTGGGGGACCGTGCCGAGGACTCTGTGAGTAAACGTGATCTGAGCCCCAGGCCAGCTGCTGCTGAACTGTTCCCACCCTTCCCAGGTAAAACACCTGAACATGTACAAGGGCTTGAAAGCCTAGAGGAAGGTCTGTGGAGCCACACCAGCGACAGCACGCAGGCCAACTTGGTGCCTGCAGGCCAGCCAGGATGGTCCTGGCCCTGGGCGCTCTTCTGGAAGCTTTCCATTTCCCTGCCTGAGATACCCCTCCTGTCCTGGCCCCCACTCCTTTTTTTCCTTCCTCACCTCAGCCCGGAGAGAAATTCCAGTGGAAGTTATGGGTGACATATCGTCTTCTTTACAGGTGGCAGCCTGGCAACTCCTGCAGAAAGTCCAGCAGAGCCGCACTCACACCGGGCCACCCACAAAGCCGTGGACCCTCACACCCTCCCTCCAGCACAGCCCCGAGACTGCTGACGGGGCAGAGAATATGGAGTCAGGCACAGCTGCAGGGGCTATTGCTGCCTGGAGTGCTGTTTATATTGACCTCAACACAGGCACACCTGGGGAGGGCTTGCCGGCAGGGTCAGGCTGCCCAGGTCAGCTAATCCTCAGCCCTCAGGGAATCACATTGCAGAAAATGGACCTCGCTAAGACAGAATATTCGCCAAGGAAAAAAAGGACACAATGCCATTTGCAGCCCCGTAGATGAGTCGAGAGGTAATCACGTGACTTGTAGTAAGTCAGAAAGTGAAAGACACATATCGTATCATATCACTTATAGGTGTTACCTAAAAATGGATACCAGGGCAGATATTTCCACGGAGAAGGGCAATCACAGATTCATTAAACACACTTATGGTTCACCAATGGAAAGGTGTGAGGATTGGATTCATTACGATATTGGGGTTAACAGACATATACAAACACAGGTGAAATATATAATCACCAAAGACCTACGGAATACCAAGGGAAGACTACTCAACATTCTGTCATAACGTACATGGGAAAAGGATCCCAGGAAGAACAGACATATGTATATGTGTAAAAGAAACACATCTTGCACACCTACATCAAGCCAAACGTTGTAATCAAACTTGCTGTAATAAAAAATAAAAAAATTAAATTAAAAACACGAACAAGAAGTAGTGAGACAAACTTGAGGGGCTTTCTCCTGGCACATTCCATTTTAAATTGCAATCTAGAACGCGACTTCCATTGAGGCTCTGCTGCCCTAGTAAACAGATTTGGTAAGGGAGAACTGCTGCCACCATGTGGCCGTTTCACACAACTGCAGCTTTAATCCCAGCCCTAATGGTCAGTGGATATTCAAAATCATTACAGGCCTGTAAATGACACCTGCCCTGAAAACAGTTCCTGGGGTCATATATCGACCAAAAAATTCAAAAGACGTCCATATTTCAAAACGACAATTTCAAGAGGCATATTTCACGAACATTAGTGTTCTGCTTCTTTTGCTTTCTTTCTCTCTTAGTTAAAAAAAAAGGGAATGGAAAAAGGCAACCCTCAGATGGGCGAAAACGTTCGCAAACGAATCAATGGACACAGGTTCAATCGCCAATATATATAAACAGCTCATGAAGCTTAATATTAATAAAACAAACAACCCAATACAAAAATGGGCAGAAGATCTAAAGAGACGTTTCTTCAAAGAAGACACAGAGATGGCCAAGACGCTCATGAAAAGCTGCTCAACATCACTAATTATTAGAGAAATGCAAATCAAAACTACAATGAGGTAAGACCTCACACCTGTTAGAATCGGCATCATCCGAAAATCTAGAAACAACAAATTCTGGGGAGGGTGTGGACAAAAGGAACCCCCTTCCACTATTGGTGGGAATGTAAATGGATACAGTCACTATGGAGAAGAGTATGGAGGTTCCTTGAAAAAACTAAAAGGAGAATTACCATAGGATCCAGCAATCCCACTTCTGGGCATATACCCAGAGAAAACCATAAATCACAAAGACACATTCACCACAATGTTCATTGCAGCACTATTTACAATAGCCAGGTAATGGAAGCAACCTAAATGCCCACAGACAGGCGAATGGATAAAGATGTGGTACATATATAAAATGGAATATTACTCAGCCACAAAAAGGAATGAAACTGGGTCATTTGTAGAGAAGTGGATGGATCTAGAGACTGTCATACGGAATGAAGTAAGTCAGAAAGAGAAAAACAAATATTGTATATTAATGCCTATATGTGGAACCTAGAAAAATGGTACAGATGAACTGGTTTGCAGGGCAGAAATAGAGACACAGAGGTAGAGAACAAACGTATGGACACCAAGTGGGGGAAGCCATGGGGTGGTGGTGGTGGGATGAGTTGGGAGATTGGGATTGACCTGTATACATGTATATGCATAAAATAGATAACTAATAATAACCTGCTGTATAAAATAAATAAACTTAAATTTCAAAATTTTTAAAAATAAAATTTAAAACTAAAACAGAAAAATGTTCTTCCATTCACACAGATGTATTTATATGAATGAATTATTTCCATGCTTATATCTATAAATACATAAAAGAAGAACAGAATGTAACTGCAACCGAAAAAGAAAAAAAATACCTGAACCTAACAGTTATAGAGAGGAAAACCCTACCAAGGCACTTGCTCCAGTGGTAAACAATTCTGAAATTGGTCAGAGGTGGGGAATCATCTCCCATACTGCCAGCAGCCCCGCCCCCCCACGCAAGGAGCGTCCTCATTGCAATCCTGGGGGACCGTGCCGAGGACTCTGTGAGTAAACGTGATCTGAGCCCCAGGCCAGCTGCTGCTGAACTGTTCCCACCCTTCCCAGGTAAAACACCTGAACATGTACAAGGGCTTGAAAGCCTAGAGGAAGGTCTGTGGAGCCACACCAGCGACAGCACGCAGGCCAACTTGGTGCCTGCAGGCCAGCCAGGATGGTCCTGGCCCTGGGCGCTCTTCTGGAAGCTTTCCATTTCCCTGCCTGAGATACCCCTCCTGTCCTGGCCCCCACTCCTTTTTTTCCTTCCTCACCTCAGCCCGGAGAGAAATTCCAGTGGAAGTTATGGGTGACATATCGTCTTCTTTACAGGTGGCAGCCTGGCAACTCCTGCAGAAAGTCCAGCAGAGCCCCACTCACACCGGGCCACCCACAAAGCCGTGGACCCTCACACCCTCCCTCCAGCACAGCCCCGAGACTGCTGACGGGGCAGAGAATATGGAGTCAGGCACAGCTGCAGGGGCTATTGCTGCCTGGAGTGCTGTTTATATTGACCTCAACACAGGCACACCTGGGGAGGGCTTGCCGGCAGGGTCAGGCTGCCCAGGTCAGGTAATCCTCAGCCCTCAGGGAATCACATTGCAGAAAATGGACCTCGCTAAGACAGAATATTCGCCAAGGAAAAAAAGGACACAATGCCATTTGCAGCCCCGTAGATGAGTCGAGAGGTAATCACGTGACTTGTAGTAAGTCAGAAAGTGAAAGACACATATCGTATCATATCACTTATAGGTGTTACCTAAAAATGGATACCAGGGCAGATATTTCCACGGAGAACGGCAATCACAGATTCATTAAACACACTTATGGTTCACCAATGGAAAGGTGTGAGGATTAGATTCATTACGATATTGGGGTTAACAGACATATACAAACACAGGTGAAATATATAATCACCAAAGACCTACGGAATACCAAGGGAAGACTACTCAACATTCTGTCATAACGTACATGGGAAAAGGATCCCAGGAAGAACAGACATATGTATATGTGTAAAAGAAACACATCTTGCACACCTACATCAAGCCAAACGTTGTAATCAAACTTGCTGTAATAAAAAATAAAAAAATTAAATTAAAAACACGAACAAGAAGTAGTGAGACAAACTTGAGGGGCTTTCTCCTGGCACATTCCGTTTTAAATTGCAATCTAGAACGCGACTTCCATTGAGGCTCTGCTGCCCTAGTAACCAGATTTGGTAAGGGAGAACTGCTGCCACCATGTGGCCGTTTCACACAACTGCAGCTTTAATCCCAGCCCTAATGGTCAGTGGATGTTCAAAATCATTACAGGCCTGTAAATGACACCTGCCCTGAAAACAATTCCTGGGGTCATATATCGACCAAAAAATTCAAAAGACGTCCATATTTCAAAACGACAATTTCAAGAGGCACATTTCACGAACATTAGTGTTCTGCTTCTTTTGCTTTCTTTCTTTCTTTGTTAAAAAAAAAGGGCATGGAAAAAGGCAACCCTCAGATGGGCGAAAACGTTCGCAAACGAATCAATGGACACAGGTTCAATCGCCAATATATATAAACAGCTCATGAAGCTTAATATTAATAAAACAAACAACCCAATACAAAAATGGGCAGAAGATCTAAAGAGACGTTTCTTCAAAGAAGACACAGAGATGGCCAAGACGCTCATGAAAAGGTGCTCAACATCACTAATTATTAGAGAAATGCAAATCAAAACTACAATGAGGTAAGACCTCACACCTGTTAGAATCGGCATCATCCGAAAATCTAGAAACAACAAATTCTGGGGAGGGTGTGGACAAAAGGAACCCCCTTCCACTATTGGTGGGAATGTAAATGGATACAGTCACTATGGAGAAGAGTATGGAGGTTCCTTGAAAAAACTAAAAGGAGAATTACCATAGGATCCAGCAATCCCACTTCTGGGCATATACCCAGAGAAAACCATAAATCACAAAGACACATTCACCACAATGTTCATTGCAGCACTATTTACAATAGCCAGGTAATGGAAGCAACCTAAATGCCCACAGACAGGCGAATGGATAAAGATGTGGTACATATATAAAATGGAATATTACTCAGCCATAAAAAGGAATGAAACTGGGTCATTTGTAGAGAAGTGGATGGATCTAGAGACTGTCATACGGAATGAAGTAAGTCAGAAAGAGAAAAACAAATATTGTATATTAATGCCTATATGTGGAACCTAGAAAAATGGTACAGATGAACTGGTTTGCAGGGCAGAAATAGAGACACAGAGGTAGAGAACAAACGTATGGACACCAAGTGGGGGAAGCCATGGGGTGGTGGTGGTGGGATGAGTTGGGAGATTGGGATTGACCTGTATACATGTATATGCATAAAATAGATAACTAATAATAACCTGCTGTATAAAATAAATAAACTTAAATTTCAAAATTTTTAAAAATAAAATTTAAAACTAAAACAGAAAAATGTTCTTCCATTCACACAGATGTATTTATATGAATGAATTATTTCCATGCTTATATCTATAAATACATAAAAGAAGAACAGAATGTAACTGCAACCGAAAAAGAAAAAAAATACCTGAACCTAACAGTTATAGAGAGGAAAACCCTACCAAGGCACTTGCTCCAGTGGTAAACAATTCTGAAATTGGTCAGAGGTGGGGAATCATCTCCCATACTGCCAGCAGCCCCACCCCCCACGCAAGGAGCGTCCTCATTGCAATCCTGGGGGACCGTGCCGAGGACTCTGTGAGTAAACGTGATCTGAGCCCCAGGCCAGCTGCTGCTGAACTGTTCCCACCCTTCCCAGGTAAAACACCTGAACATGTACAAGGGCTTGAAAGCCTAGAGGAAGGTCTGTGGAGCCACACCAGCGACAGCACGCAGGCCAACTTGGTGCCTGCAGGCCAGCCAGGATGGTCCTGGCCCTGGGCGCTCTTCTGGAAGCTTTCCATTTCCCTGCCTGAGATACCCCTCCTGTCCTGGCCCCCACTCCTTTTTTTCCTTCCTCACCTCAGCCCGGAGAGAAATTCCAGTGGAAGTTATGGGTGACATATCGTCTTCTTTACAGGTGGCAGCCTGGCAACTCCTGCAGAAAGTCCAGCAGAGCCCCACTCACACCGGGCCACCCACAAAGCCGTGGACCCTCACACCCTCCCTCCAGCACAGCCCCGAGACTGCTGACGGGGCAGAGAATATGGAGTCAGGCACAGCTGCAGGGGCTATTGCTGCCTGGAGTGCTGTTTATATTGACCTCAACACAGGCACACCTGGGGAGGGCTTGCCGGCAGGGTCAGGCTGCCCAGGTCAGCTAATCCTCAGCCCTCAGGGAATCACATTGCAGAAAATGGACCTCGCTAAGACAGAATATTCGCCAAGGAAAAAAAGGACACAATGCCATTTGCAGCCCCGTAGATGAGTCGAGAGGTAATCACGTGACTTGTAGTAAGTCAGAAAGTGAAAGACACATATCGTATCATATCACTTATAGGTGTTACCTAAAAATGGATACCAGGGCAGATATTTCCACGGAGAAGGGCAATCACAGATTCATTAAACACACTTATGGTTCACCAATGGAAAGGTGTGAGGATTGGATTCATTACGATATTGGGGTTAACAGACATATACAAACACAGGTGAAATATATAATCACCAAAGACCTACGGAATACCAAGGGAAGACTACTCAACATTCTGTCATAACGTACATGGGAAAAGGATCCCAGGAAGAACAGACATATGTATATGTGTAAAAGAAACACATCTTGCACACCTACATCAAGCCAAACGTTGTAATCAAACTTGCTGTAATAAAAAATAAAAAAATTAAATTAAAAACACGAACAAGAAGTAGTGAGACAAACTTGAGGGGCTTTCTCCTGGCACATTCCATTTTAAATTGCAATCTAGAACGCGACTTCCATTGAGGCTCTGCTGCCCTAGTAAACAGATTTGGTAAGGGAGAACTGCTGCCACCATGTGGCCGTTTCACACAACTGCAGCTTTAATCCCAGCCCTAATGGTCAGTGGATATTCAAAATCATTACAGGCCTGTAAATGACACCTGCCCTGAAAACAGTTCCTGGGGTCATATATCGACCAAAAAATTCAAAAGACGTCCATATTTCAAAACGACAATTTCAAGAGGCATATTTCACGAACATTAGTGTTCTGCTTCTTTTGCTTTCTTTCTTTCTTTGTTAAAAAAAAGGGAATGGAAAAAGGCAACCCTCAGATGGGCGAAAACGTTCGCAAATGAATCAATGGACACAGGTTCAATCGCCAATATATATAAACAGCTCATGAAGCTTAATATTAATAAAACAAACAACCCAATACAAAAATGGGCAGAAGATCTAAAGTGAAGTTTCTTCAAAGAAGACACAGAGATGGCCAAGACGCTCATGAAAAGGTGCTCAACATCACTAATTATTAGAGAAATGCAAATCAAAACTACAATGAGGTAAGACCTCACGCCTGTTAGAATCGGCATCATCCGAAAATCTAGAAACAACAAATTCTGGGGAGGGTGTGGACAAAAGGAACCCCCTTCCACTATTGGTGGGAATGTAAATGGATACAGTCACTATGGAGAAGAGTATGGAGGTTCCTTGAAAAAACTAAAAGGAGAATTACCATAGGATCCAGCAATCCCACTTCTGGGCATATACCCAGAGAAAACCATAAATCACAAAGACACATTCACCACAATGTTCATTGCAGCACTATTTACAATAGCCAGGTAATGGAAGCAACCTAAATGCCCACAGACAGGCGAATGGCTAAAGATGTGGTACATATATAAAATGGAATATTACTCAGCCATAAAAAGGAATGAAACTGGGTCATTTGTAGAGAAGTGGATGGATCTAGAGACTGTCATACGGAATGAAGTAAGTCAGAAAGAGAAAAACAAATATTGTATATTAATGCCTATATGTGGAACCTAGAAAAATGGTACAGATGAACTGGTTTGCAGGGCAGAAATAGAGACACAGAGGTAGAGAACAAACGTATGGACACCAAGTGGGGGAAGCCATGGGGTGGTGGTGGTGGGATGAGTTGGGAGATTGGGATTGACCTGTATACATGTATATGCATAAAATAGATAACTAATAATAACCTGCTGTATAAAATAAATAAATAAACTTAAATTTCAAAATTTTTAAAAATAAAATTTAAAAATAAAACAGAAAAATGTTCTTCCATTCACACAGATGTATTTATATGAATGAATTTTTTCCATGCTTATACCTATAAATACATAAAAGAAGAACAGAATGTAACTGCAACCGAAAAAGAAAAAAAATACCTGAACCTAACAGTTATAGAGAGGAAAACCCTACCAAGGCACTTGCTCCAGTGGTAAACAATTCTGAAATTGGTCAGAGGTGGGGAATCATCTCCCATACTGCCAGCAGCCCCGCCCCCCCACGCAGGGGCGTCCTCATTGCAATCCTGTGGGACCGTGCCGAGGACTCTGTGAGTAAACGTGATCTGAGCCCCAGGCCAGCTGCTGCTGAACTGTTCCCACCCTTCCCAGGTAAAACACCTGAACATGTACAAGGGCTTGAAAGCCTAGAGGAAGGTCTGTGGAGCCACACCAGCGACAGCACGCAGGCCAACTTGCTGCCTGCAGGCCAGCCAGGATGGTCCTGGCCCTGGGCGCTCTTCTGGAAGCTTTCCATTTCCCTGCCTGAGATACCCCTCCTGTCCTGGCCCCCACTCCTTTTTTTCCTTCCTCACCTCAGCCCGGAGAGAAATTCCAGTGGAAGTTATGGGTGACACATCGTCTTCTTTACAGGTGGCAGCCTGGCAACTCCTGCAGAAAGTCCAGCAGAGCCCCACTCACACCGGGCCACCCACAAAGCCGTGGACCCTCACACCCTCCCTCCAGCACAGCCCCGAGACTGCTGACGGGGCAGAGAGTATGGAGTCAGGCACAGCTGCAGGGGCTATTGCTGCCTGGAGTGCTGTTTATATTGACCTCAACACAGGCACACCTGGGGAGGGCTTGCCGGCAGGGTCAGGCTGCCCAGGTCAGGTAATCCTCAGCCCTCAGGGAATCACATTGCAGAAAATGGACCTCGCTAAGACAGAATATTCGCCAAGGAAAAAAAGGACACAATGCCATTTGCAGCCCCGTAGATGAGTCGAGAGGTAATCACGTGACTTGTAGTAAGTCAGAAGTGAAAGACACATACCGTATCATATCACTTACCTTACCTTACGCGGTACCCTACTCCTGGCCCGTACGCTGGCACTGACCCGTACGTCAGCACGTAGCCTGACCCTCCCAAGTTTCCGTACCCTCACCTGTGCCCTAAGCCTTGCCGTTCCCTAACCCTTACCCTAGCCCGGAACGGAAACCCACCACCAGCCCTACACCTTACCTTACGCCGTTCCCTATTCCTGGCCCGTACGCTGGCACTGAACCGTGCGTCAGCACGTAGCCTGACCCTCCCACGTTTCCGTACCCTCACCTGTGCCCTAAGCCTTGCCGTTCCCTAACCCTAACCCTAGCCTGGAATAGAAACCCACCACCAGCCCTACACCTTACCTTACGCCATACCCTACTCCTGACCCGTACGCTGGCAATGACCCGTGCGTCAGCACGTAGCCTGACCCTCCCACGTTTCCGTACCCTCACCTGTGCCCTAAGCCTTGCCGTTCCCTAACCCTAACCCTAGCCCAGAACGCAAATCCACCACCAGCCCTACAATTTATCCTACGCCGTTGCCAACTCCTGGCCCGTACGCTGGCACTGACCCGTGCGTCAGCACGTAGCCCGACCCTCCCACGTTTCCGTACCCTCACCTGTGCCCTAAGCCTTGCCGTTCCCTAACACTAACCCTAGCCTGGAACGGAAACGAACCACCAGCCCTACACCTTACCTTACGCCGTTGCCTACTCCTGGCCCGTACGCTGGCACTGACCCGTTCATCAGCACGTAGCCTGACCCTCCCACGTTTCCGTACTCTCAACTGTGCAATAAGCCTTGCCGTTCCCTAACCCTATCCCTAGCCCGGAACGGAAACCCACCACCAGCCCAACACCTTACCTTACGCCGTACCCTACTCCTGGCCCGTACGCTGGCACTGACTCGTACGTCAGCACGTAGCCTGACCCTCCCACGTTTCCGTACCCTCACCTGTGCCCTAAGCCTTGCCGTTCCCTAACCCTAACCCTAGCCCGAAACGGAAACCCACCACCAGCCCTTCACCTTACCTTACGCCGTTCCCTATTCCTGGCCCGTACGCTGGCTCTGAACCATGCGTCAGCACGTAGCCTGACCCTCCCACGTTTCCGTACCCTCACCTGTGCCCTAAGCCTTGCCGTTCCCTAAACCTAACCCTAGCCCGGAATAGAAACCCACCACCAGGCCTACACCTTACCTTACGCCGTACCCTACGCCTGAACCGTATGCTGGCACTGACACGTGCGTCAGCACATAGCCTGACCCTCCCACGTTTCCGTACCCTCACCTGTGCCCTAAGCCTTGCCGTTCCCTAAACCTAATCCTAGCCCGGAACGCAAATCCACCACCAGCCCTAAACTTTATCCTACGCCGTTTCCTACTCCTGGCCCGTACGCTGGCACTGACGCGTGCGTCAGCACGTAGCCCGACCCTCCAACGTTTCCGTACCCTCACCTGTGCCCTAAGCCTTGCCGTTCCCTAACCCTAACCCTAGCCCGGAACGGAAACCCACCACCAGCCCTACACCTTACCCTATGCCGTTGCCTACTCCTGGCCTGTACTCTGGCACTGACCCGTGCATCAGCACGTAGCCTTACCCTCACGCGTTTCCGTACCCTGACCTGTGCCCTAAGCCTTGCCGTACCCTAACCCTAACCCTTGCCCAGAACGCAAATCCACCACCAGCCCTACACTATATCCTACGCCGGTGCCTACTCCTGGCCCGTACGCTGGCACTGACCCGTGTGTCAGCACGTAGCCCGACCTTCCCACGTTTCCGTACCCTCACCTGTGCCCTAAGCCTTGCCGTTCCCTAACCCTAACCCGAGCCTGGAACGGAAATCAACCACAAGCCCTACGCCTTACCTTACGCCGTACCCTACTCCTGGCCCGTACGCTGGCACTGACCCGTGCGTCAGCACATGGCCTGACCCTCCCACGTTTCCGTACCCTCACCTGTGACCTAAGCCTTGCCGTTCCCTAACCCTAACCCTAGCCCGGAACGGAAACCCACCACCAGCCCTACACCTTACCTTACGCCGTTCCCTATTCCTGGCCCGTACGCTGGCACTGAACCATGCGTCAGCACGTAGCCTGACCCTCCCACGTTTCCGTACCCTCACCTGTGCCCTAAGCCTTGCCGTTCCCTAACCCTAACCCTAGCCTGGAATAGAAACCCACCACCAGCCCTACACCTTAACTTACGCTGTAGACTACTCCTGACCCGTAAGCTGGCAATGACACATGCGTCAGCACGTAGCCTGACCCTCCCACGTTTCCGTACCCTCACCTGTGGCCTAAGCCTTGCCGTTCCCTAACCCTAAACCTAGCCCGGAACGGAAATCCACCACAAGCCCTACACTTTATCCTACGCGGTTGCCTACTCCTGGCCCATACGCTGACACTGACCCGAGCGTCAGCACGTAGCCCGACCCTCCCACGTTTCCGTACCCTCACCTGAGCCCTAAGCCTTGCCGTTCCCTATCCCTAAGCCTAGCCTGGAACGAAAACCAACCACCAGCCCTACACCTTACCTTACGCCGTTGCCTACTCCTGGGCCGTATGCTGGCATTGACCCGTGCGTCAGCACGTAGCCTGACCCTCCCACGTTACCGTACCCTCACCTGTGCCCTAAGCCTTGCCGTTCCCTAACCCTAACCCTAGCCCGTAACGGAAACCCACCACCAGCCCTACACCTTAACTTACGCCGTTCCCTATTCCTGGCCCGTACGCTGGCACTGAACCGTGCGTGAGCACGTAGCCTGACCCTCCCACGTTTCCGTTCCCTCACCTGTGCCCTAAGCCTTGCCGTTCCCTAACCCTAACCCTAGCCCGGAACGCAAATCCACCACCAACCCTAAACTTAATCCTACGCAGTTGCCTACTCCTGGCCTGTACGCTGGCACTGACACGTGCGTCAGCACGTAGCCCGACCCTCCCACGTTTCCGTACCCTCACCTGTGCCCTAAGACTTGCCGTTCCCTAACCCTAACCCTAGCCTGTAATGGAAACCAAACACCAGCCCTATACCTTACCATACCCCGTTGCCTACTCCTGGCCTGTACCCTGGCACTAACCCGTGCATCAGCACGTAGCCTTACCCTCCCGCGTTTCCGTACCCTGACCTGTGCCTAAGCCTTGCCGTTTCCTAACCCTAACCCTAGCCCGGATCGCAAATCCACCACCAGCCCTACACTGTATCCAACGCCGTTGCCTACTCCTGGCCCGTACGCTGGCACTGACCCGTGCGTCAGCACGTAGCCCGACCCTCCCACGTTTCCGTACCCTCACCAGTGCACTAAGCCTTGCCGTTCCCTAACCCTAACACTAGCCCGGAATGGAAACCCACCACCAGCTCTAAACCTTACCTTACGCCGTACCCTATTCCTGGCCCGTACGCTGGCACGGAACCGTGCGTCAGAACGTAGCTTGGCCCTCGCATGTTTCCGTCCCCTCACCTGTGCCCTAAGCCTAGCTGTTCCCTAACCCTAACACTAGCCCGGAACGCAAACCCACCACCAGCCCTACACCTTACCTTACGCCGTACCCTACTCCTGACCCGTACGCTGGCACTGACCCGTGCGTGAGCACGTAGCCTGACCCTCCCACGTTTCCGGACCCTCACCTGTGCCCTAAGCCTTGCCGTTCCCTAACCCTAACCCTATCCCTGAACCCAAAACCAACACCAGCCCTACACCTTATCCTACGCGGTAGCCCATTCCTTGCCCGTACGCTGGCACAGGCCCGTGCATCAGCACGTAACCTGACCCTCCCACGTATCCGTAACCACACCTCTGCCCTAAGCCTTGCCGTTCCTTAACCATAATCCAAGCCCGGAACGCAAACCCACCACCAGTCCTACACCTTACCCTACGCCGTTGCCTACTCCTGGTCCGTACGCTGGCACTGACTTGTGCGTCAGCACATAGCCTTATCCTCCCACGTTTCCGTACCCTCACCTGTTCCCTAAGCCTTACCATTACCTAACAATGACCCTACACCGGAACGCAAATCCACCACCAGCCCTACACCATACACTACGCCGTTGCCTACTCCTGGCTCGTACGCTGGCACTGACCCGTGCGTCACCACGTAGCCTGACCCTCCCACGTTTCCGTACCCTCACCTGTGCCCTAAGCCTTGCCGTTCCCTAACCCTAACCCTAGCCCGGAACGCAAACCCACCAGAAACCCTACACTTTACCCTACGCCGTAGCCTACTCCTGGACCGTACGCTGGCACTGACCCGTGCGTCAGCACGTAGCCTGACCCTCGCACGTTTCCGTACCCTCACCTGTGCCCTAAGCCTTTCCGTTCCCTAACCCTAACCCTAGCCCTGAGCGCAAAACCACCACCAGCCCTACACCATACCTTACGCCGTACCCAACTCCTGGCCCGTACGCTGGCACTGACCCGTGCGTCAGCACGTAGCCTGACCCTCCCACGATTCCGTACACTCACCTGTGCCCTAAGACTTGCCGTTCCCTAACCCTAACCCTAGCCCGGTACGGAAACCCACCCCCAGCCCTACACCTTACCCTACGCCGTTGCCTACTCCTGGTCCGTACGTTAGCACTGACCTGTGCATCAGCACGTAGCCTTACCTTCCCGCGTTTCCGTACCCTCACCTGTGCCCTAAGCCTTGCCGTTCCCTAACCCTAACCTCAGACCGGAACGGAAACCCCCCTCCAGCCCTACACATTACCCTAGGCCGTTGCCTACTCCTGGCCTGTACGCTGGCACTGACCCGTGCATCAGCACGTAGCCTTACACTCCCGCGTTTCCGTACCCTGACCTGTGCCCTAAGCCTTGCCGTTCCGTAACCCTAACCCTAGCCCGGAACGCAAATCCACCACCAGCCCTACACTTTATCCTAGGCCATTCCCTACTCCTGGCCCGTACGCTGGCACTGACCCGTGCGTCAGCACATAGCCTGACCCTCCCACGTTTCCGTACACTCACCTGTGCCCTAAGCCTTGCCGTTCCCTAACCCTAACCCTAGCCCGGAACGCAAACCCACCACAAACCCTACACCTTACCCTACGCCGTAGCCTACTCCTGGACCGTACGCTGGCACTGACCCGTGCGTCAGCACGTAGCCTGACCCTGGCACGTTTCCGAACCCTCACCTGTGCCCTAAGCCTTGCCGTTCCCTAACCCTAACCCTAGCCCTGAGCGCAAAACCACCACCAGCCCTACACCTTACTTTACGCCGTACCCAACTCCTGGCCCGTACGCTGGCACTGACCCGTTGGTCAGCACGTAGCCTGACCCTCCCACGTTTCCGTACCCTCACCTGTGCCCTAAGCCTTGCCCTTCCCTAACCCTAACCCTAGCCCGGAACGCACAACCACCACCAGCCGTGCACCTTACCTTACGCCGTACCCTACTCCTGGCCCGTACGCTGCCACTGACCCGTGCGTCAGCACGTAGCCTGACCCTCCCACGTTTCCCTACCTTCACCTGTGCCCTAAGCCTTGCCGTTCCCTAACCCTAACCCTAGCCCAGAACGCAAATCCCCACCAGACCTACACCTTACCCTACGCCGTTGCCTACTCCTGGCCCGTACGCTGGCACTAACCCGTGCGACAGCACGTAGCCTGACCCTCCCACGTTGCTGTACCCTCACCTGTGCCCTAAGCCTTGCCGTTCCCTAACCCTAACCCTAGCCTGGTACGGAAAACCACCCCCAGCCGTACACCTTACCCTACGCCGTTGCCTACTCCTGGCCTGTACGATAGCACTGACCCGTGGATCAGCACTTATCCTTACCCTGCCGCGTTTCCATACCCTGACTTCTGCCCTAAGCCTTGCCATTCCCTAACCCTAACCCTAGCCCGGAACGCAAATGCACCACCATCCCTACACATTACCCTACGCCGTTGCCAAATCCTGGCCCGTACGCTGGCACTGACCCGTGCGTCAGCACGTAGCCTGACCCTCCCACGTTTCCGTACCCTCACCTGTGCCCTAAGCCTTGCCGTTCCATAACCCTAACCCTAGCCCGGAACGGAAACCCACCACCAGCCCTACACATTACCTTACGCCGTACCATACTCCTGGCCCGTACGCTGGCACTGACCCGTGCGTCAGCACGTAGACTGACACTCCCACGTTTCCGTACGTTCACCTGTGCCCTAAGCCTTGGATTCCCTAACCCTAACCCTAGCCCGGAATAGAAACCCACCACCAGCCCTACACCTTATCTTACGCCGTAACCTACTCCTGGCCCGTACGCTGGCACTGACACGTGCGTCAGCACGTAGCCTGACCCTCACATGTTTTCCTACCCTCACCTGTGCCCTAAGCCTTGCCTTTCCCTAACCGTAACCCTAGCCCAGAGTGCAAATCCACCACCAGCCCTACACCTTACCCTACGCCGTTGCCTACTCCTGGTCCGTACGGTGGCACTGACCCGTGTGTCAGCACATAGCCTTATCCTCCCACGTTTCCGTAACCTCACCTGTGCCCTAAGCCTTACCATTACGTAACCCTGACCCTACTCCGGAACGCAAATCCACCACCAGCCCTACACCTTACCCTACGCCGTTGCCTACTCCTGGCCTGTACGCTGGCACTGACCAATGCATCAGCACGTAGCCTTACACTCCCGCGTTTCCGTACCCTGACCTGTGCCCTAAGCCTTGCCGTTCCCTAACCCTATCCCTAGCCCGGAACTCAAATCCACCACCAGCCCTACACTTTATCCTACGCCGTTGCCTACTCCTGGCCCGTACGCTGGCACTGACCCGTGCGTCAGCACATAGCCTGACGCTCCCACGTTTCCGTACACTCACCTGTGCCCTAAGCCTTGCCGTTCCCTAACCCTAACCCTAGCCCGGAACGCAAACCCACGACAAACCCTACACTTTACCCTACGCCGTACCCTACTCCTGGCTCGTACGCTGGCACTGACCCGTGCTTCAGCACGTAGCCTGACCCACCCACGTTTCCGTACCCTCACCTGTGCCCTAAGCCTTGCCGTTCCCTAACCCTAACCCTAGCCCAGAACGGAAAACCACCACCAGCCCTACACATTACCTTACGCCGTACCCTATTCCTGGACCATACGCTGGCACTCAACCGTGCGTCAGCACGTAGCCTGACCCGCCCACGTTTCCGTACCCTCACCTGTGCCCTAAGCCTTGCCGTTCCCTAACCCTAACCCGAACCCAGAATAGAAACCCACCACCTGCCCTACACCTTGCCTTACGCCGTACCCTACTCCTGACCCGTACGCTGGCACTGACCCGTGCGTCAGCACGTAGCCTGACCCTCCCACGTTTCCCTACCCTCACCTGTGCCCTAAGCCTTGCCGTTCCCTAACCCTAAACCTAGCCCGGAACGCAAATCCACCACCAGCCCTACACTTTATCCTACGCCGTTGCCTACTCCTGGCCCGTACGCTGGCACTGACCCGTGCGTTAGCAAGTAGCCCGACCCTCCCACGTTTCCGTACCCTCACCTGTGCCCTAAGCCTTCCCGTTCCCTAACCCTAACCCTAGCCTTGAACGGAAACCAACCACCAGCCCTACACCTTACCTTACGCCGTTGCCTACTCCTGGCCCGTACGCTGGCACTGACCCGTGCGTCAGCACGTAGCCTGACCCTCCCACGTTTCCGTACCCTCACCTGTGCCCTAAGCCTTGACGTTCCCTAACACTAACCCTAGCCCGGAACGGAAACCCACCACCAGCCCTACACCTTACCCTACGCCGTTGCCTACTCCTGGCCTGTACTCTGGCACTGACCCGTGCATCAGCACGTAGCCTTACCCTCCCGCGTTTCTGTACCCTGACCTGTGCCCTAAGCCTTGCCGTTCCCTAACCCTAACCCTAGCCCAGAACGCAAATCCACCACCAGCCCTACACTATATCCTACGCCGTTGCCTACTCCTGGCCCGTACGCTGGCACTGACTCGTGCAGCAGCACGTAGCCCGACCTTCCCACGTTTCCGTACCCTCACCTTTGCCCTAAGCCTTGCCGTTCCCTAACACTAACCCTAGCCCTGAACGCAAATCTACCACAAGCCCTACACCTTACCTTACGCCGTACCCTCCTCCTGGCCCGTACGCTGGCACTGACCCATGCGTCAGCACGTAGCCTGACCCTCCCACGTTTCCGTACACTCACCTAGGCCCTAAGCCTTGCCTTTCCCTATTCCTAACCCTAGCCCGGAACGGAAACCCACCACAAACCCTACACCTTACCTTACGTCATACCCTACTCCTGGCCCGAACGCTGTCACTGAACCGTGCGTCAGCACGTAGCCTGACCCTCCCACGTTTCCGTACCCTCACCTGTACCCTAAGCCTTGCCGTTCCCTAACCCTAACCCTAGCCCGGAATAGAAACCCACCACCAGCCCTACACCTTACCTTACGCCATACGCTACTCCTGACCCGTACGCTGGCAATGACCCGTGCGTCAGCACGTAGCCTGACCCACCCACTTTTCCGTACCATCACCTGTGCCCTAAGCTTTGCCGTTCCCTAACCCTAACCCTAGCCCGGAACGCAAATCCACCACCAGCCCTACACTTTACCCTACGCCGTTGCCTACTCCTGGCCCGTACGCTGGCACTGACGCGTGCGTCAGCACGTAGCCCGAACTTCCCACGTTTCCGTACCCTCACCTGTGCCCTAAGCCTTGCCGTTCCCTAACCCTAACCCTAGCCTGGAATGGAAACCAACCACCAGCCCTACACCTTACCTTACGCCGTTGCCTAATCCTGGCCCGTACGCTGGCACTGACCCGTGCGTCAGCACGTAGCCCGACCCTCCCACGTTTCCGTACCCTCACCTGTGCCCTAAGCCTTGCCATTCCCTAACCCTAACCCTAGCCCGGAATAGAAACCCACCACCAGCCCTACACCTTATCTTACGCCGTAACCTACTCCTGGCCCGTACGCTGGCACTGACACGTGCGTCAGCACGTAGCCTGACCCTCACATGTTTTCCTACCCTCACCTGTGCCCTAAGCCTTGCCTTTCCCTAACCGTAACCCTAGCCCAGAGTGCAAATCCACCACCAGCCCTACACCTTACCCTACGCCGTTGCCTACTCCTGGTCCGTACGGTGGCACTGACCCGTGTGTCAGCACATAGCCTTATCCTCCCACGTTTCCGTAACCTCACCTGTGCCCTAAGCCTTACCATTACGTAACCCTGACCCTACTCCGGAACGCAAATCCACCACCAGCCCTACACCTTACCCTACGCCGTTGCCTACTCCTGGCCTGTACGCTGGCACTGACCAATGCATCAGCACGTAGCCTTACACTCCCGCGTTTCCGTACCCTGACCTGTGCCCTAAGCCTTGCCGTTCCCTAACCCTATCCCTAGCCCGGAACTCAAATCCACCACCAGCCCTACACTTTATCCTACGCCGTTGCCTACTCCTGGCCCGTACGCTGGCACTGACCCGTGCGTCAGCACATAGCCTGACGCTCCCACGTTTCCGTACACTCACCTGTGCCCTAAGCCTTGCCGTTCCCTAACCCTAACCCTAGCCCGGAACGCAAACCCACGACAAACCCTACACTTTACCCTACGCCGTACCCTACTCCTGGCTCGTACGCTGGCACTGACCCGTGCGTCAGCACGTAGCCTGACCCACCCACGTTTCCGTACCCTCACCTGTGCCCTAAGCCTTGCCGTTCCCTAACCCTAACCCTAGCCCAGAACGGAAAACCACCACCAGCCCTACACATTACCTTACGCCGTACCCTATTCCTGGACCATACGCTGGCACTCAACCGTGCGTCAGCACGTAGCCTGACCCGCCCACGTTTCCGTACCCTCACCTGTGCCCTAAGCCTTGCCGTTCCCTAACCCTAACCCGAACCCAGAATAGAAACCCACCACCTGCCCTACACCTTGCCTTACGCCGTACCCTACTCCTGACCCGTACGCTGGCACTGACCCGTGCGTCAGCACGTAGCCTGACCCTCCCACGTTTCCCTACCCTCACCTGTGCCCTAAGCCTTGCCGTTCCCTAACCCTAAACCTAGCCCGGAACGCAAATCCACCACCAGCCCTACACTTTATCCTACGCCGTTGCCTACTCCTGGCCCGTACGCTGGCACTGACCCGTGCGTTAGCAAGTAGCCCGACCCTCCCACGTTTCCGTACCCTCACCTGTGCCCTAAGCCTTCCCGTTCCCTAACCCTAACCCTAGCCTTGAACGGAAACCAACCACCAGCCCTACACCTTACCTTACGCCGTTGCCTACTCCTGGCCCGTACGCTGGCACTGACCCGTGCATCAGCACGTAGCCTGACCCTCCCACGTTTCCGTACCCTCACCTGTGCCCTAAGCCTTGACGTTCCCTAACACTAACCCTAGCCCGGAACGGAAACCCACCACCAGCCCTACACCTTACCCTACGCCGTTGCCTACTCCTGGCCTGTACTCTGGCACTGACCCGTGCATCAGCACGTAGCCTTACCCTCCCGCGTTTCTGTACCCTGACCTGTGCCCTAAGCCTTGCCGTTCCCTAACCCTAACCCTAGCCCAGAACGCAAATCCACAACCAGCCCTACACTATATCCTACGCCGTTGCCTACTCCTGGCCCGTACGCTGACACTGACTCGTGCATCAGCACGTAGCCCGACCTTCCCACGTTTCCGTACCCTCACCTTTGCCCTAAGCCTTGCCGTTCCCTAACACTAACCCTAGCCCTGAACGCAAATCTACCACAAGCCCTACACCTTACCTTACGCCGTACCCTCCTCCTGGCCCGTACGCTGGCACTGACCCATGCGTCAGCACGTAGCCTGACCCTCCCACGTTTCCGTACACTCACCTAGGCCCTAAGCCTTGCCTTTCCCTATTCCTAACCCTAGCCCGGAACGGAAACCCACCACAAACCCTACACCTTACCTTACGTCATACCCTACTCCTGGCCCGAACGCTGTCACTGAACCGTGCGTCAGCACGTAGCCTGACCCTCCCACGTTTCCGTACCCTCACCTGTACCCTAAGCCTTGCCGTTCCCTAACCCTAACCCTAGCCCGGAATAGAAACCCACCACCAGCCCTACACCTTACCTTACGCCATACGCTACTCCTGACCCGTACGCTGGCAATGACCCGTGCGTCAGCACGTAGCCTGACCCACCCACTTTTCCGTACCATCACCTGTGCCCTAAGCTTTGCCGTTCCCTAACCCTAACCCTAGCCCGGAACGCAAATCCACCACCAGCCCTACACTTTACCCTACGCCGTTGCCTACTCCTGGCCCGTACGCTGGCACTGACGCGTGCGTCAGCACGTAGCCCGACCTTCCCACGTTTCCGTACCCTCACCTGTGCCCTAAGCCTTGCCGTTCCCTAACCCTAACCCTAGCCTGGAATGGAAACCAACCACCAGCCCTACACCTTACCTTACGCCGTTGCCTAATCCTGGCCCGTACGCTGGCACTGACCCGTGCGTCAGCACGTAGCCCGACCCTCCCACGTTTCCGTACCCTCACCTGTGCCCTAAGCCTTGCCGTTCCCTAACCCTAACACTAGCCCGGAATAGAAACCCACCACCAGCCCTACACCTTATCTTACGCCGTAACCTACTCCTGGCCCGTACGCTGGCACTGACACGTGCGTCAGCACGTAGCCTGACCCTCACATGTTTTCCTACCCTCACCTGTGCCCTAAGCCTTGCCTTTCCCTAACCGTAACCCTAGCCCAGAGTGCAAATCCACCACCAGCCCTACACCTTACCCTACGCCGTTGCCTACTCCTGGTCCGTACGGTGGCACTGACCCGTGTGTCAGCACATAGCCTTATCCTCCCACGTTTCCGTAACCTCACCTGTGCCCTAAGCCTTACCATTACGTAACCCTGACCCTACTCCGGAACGCAAATCCACCACCAGCCCTACACCTTACCCTACGCCGTTGCCTACTCCTGGCCTGTACGCTGGCACTGACCAATGCATCAGCACGTAGCCTTACACTCCCGCGTTTCCGTACCCTGACCTGTGCCCTAAGCCTTGCCGTTCCCTAACCCTATCCCTAGCCCGGAACTCAAATCCACCACCAGCCCTACACTTTATCCTACGCCGTTGCCTACTCCTGGCCCGTACGCTGGCACTGACCCGTGCGTCAGCACATAGCCTGACGCTCCCACGTTTCCGTACACTCACCTGTGCCCTAAGCCTTGCCGTTCCCTAACCCTAACCCTAGCCCGGAACGCAAACCCACGACAAACCCTACACTTTACCCTACGCCGTACCCTACTCCTGGCTCGTACGCTGGCACTGACCCGTGCGTCAGCACGTAGACTGACCCACCCACGTTTCCGTACCCTCACCTGTGCCCTAAGCCTTGCCGTTCCCTAACCCTAACCCTAGCCCAGAACGGAAACCCACCACCAGCCCTACACATTACCTTACGCCGTACCCTATTCCTGGACCATACGCTGGCACTCAACCGTGCGTCAGCACGTAGCCTGACCCGCCCACGTTTCCGTACCCTCACCTGTGCCCTAAGCCTTGCCGTTCCCTAACCCTAACCCGAACCCAGAATAGAAACCCACCACCTGCCCTACACCTTGCCTTACGCCGTACCCTACTCCTGACCCGTACGCTGGCACTGACCCGTGCGTCAGCACGTAGCCTGACCCTCCCACGTTTCCCTACCCTCACCTGTGCCCTAAGCCTTGCCGTTCCCTAACCCTAACCCTAGCCCGGAACGCAAATCCACCACCAGCCCTACACTTTATCCTACGCCGTTACCTACTCCTGGCCCGTACGCTGGCACTGACCCGTGCGTTAGCAAGTAGCCCGACCCTCCCACGTTTCCGTACCCTCACCTGTGCCCTAAGCCTTCCCGTTCCCTAACCCTAACCCTAGCCTTGAACGGAAACCAACCACCAGCCCTACACCTTACCTTACGCCGTTGCCTACTCCTGGCCCGTACGCTGGCACTGACCCGTGCGTCAGCACGTAGCCTGACCCTCCCACGTTTCCGTACCCTCACCTGTGCCCTAAGCCTTGACGTTCCCTAACCCTAACCCTAGCCCGGAACGGAAACCCACCACCAGCCCTACACCTTACCCTACGCCGTTGCCTACTCCTGGCCTGTACTCTGGCACTGACCCGTGCATCAGCACGTAGCCTTACCCTCCCGCGTTTCTGTACCCTGACCTGTGCCCTAAGCCTTGCCGTTCCCTAACCCTAACCCTAGCCCAGAACGCAAATCCACCACCAGCCCTACACTATATCCTACGCCGTTGCCTACTCCTGGCCCGTACGCTGGCACTGACTCGTGCATCAGCACGTAGCCCGACCTTCCCACGTTTCCGTACCCTCACCTTTGCCCTAAGCCTTGCCGTTCCCTAACACTAACCCTAGCCCTGAACGCAAATCTACCACAAGCCCTACACTTTACCTTACGCCGTACCCTCCTCCTGGCCCGTACGCTGGCACTGACCCATGCGTCAGCACGTAGCCTGACCCTCCCACGTTTCCGTACACTCACCTATGCCCTAAGCCTTGCCTTTCCCTATTCCTAACCCTAGCCCGGAACGGAAACCCACCACAAACCCTACACCTTACCTTACGTCATACCCTACTCCTGGCCCGAACGCTGTCACTGAACCGTGCGTCAGCACGTAGCCTGAACCTCCCACGTTTCCGTACCCTCACCTGTACCCTAAGCCTTGCCGTTCCCTAACCCTAACCCTAGCCCGGAATAGAAACCCACCACCAGCCCTACACCTTACCTTACGCCATACGCTACTCCTGACCCGTACGCTGGCAATGACCCGTGCGTCAGCACGTAGCCTGACCCACCCACTTTTCCGTACCATCACCTGTGCCCTAAGCCTTGCCGTTCCCTAACCCTAACCCTAGCCCGGAACGCAAATCCACCACCAGCCCTACACTTTACCCTACGCCGTTGCCTACTCCTGGCCCGTACGCTGGCACTGACGCGTGCGTCAGCACGTAGCCCGACCCTCCCACGTTTCCGTACCCTCACCTGTGCCCTAAGCCTTGCCGTTCCCTAACCCTAACACTAGCCCGGAACGGAAACCCACCACCAGCCCTACACCTTACCCTACGCCGTTGCCTACTCCTGGCCTGTACTCTGGCACTGACCCGTGCATCAGCACGTAGCCTTACCCTCCCGCGTTTCTGTACCCTGACCTGTGCCCTAAGCCTTGCCGTTCCCTAACCCTAACCCTAGCCCAGAACGCAAATCCACCACCAGCCCTACACTATATCGTACGCCGTTGCCTACTCCTGGCCCGTACGCTGGCACTGACCCGTGCATCAGCACGTAGCCCGACCTTCCCACGTTTCCGTACCCTCAACTTTGCCCTAAGCCTTGCCGTTCCCTAACACTAACCCTAGCCCGGAACGCAAATCTACCACAAGGCCTACACCTTACCTTACGCCGTACACTCCTCCTGGCCCGTACGCTGGCACTGACCCGTGCGTCAGCACGTAGCCTGACCCTCCCACGTTTCCGTACCCTCACCTGTGCCCTAAGCCTTGCCTTTCCTTATTCCTAACCCTAGCCCGGAACGGAAACCCACCACAAACCCTACACCTTACCTTACGCCATACCCTACTCCTGGCACGAACGCTATCACTGAACCGTGCGTCAGCACGTAGCCTGACCCTCGCACGTTTCCGTACCCTCACCTGTACCCTAAGCCTTGCCGTTCCCTAACCCTAACCCTAGCCCGGAATAGAAACCCACCACCAGCGCTACACCTTACCTTACGCCATACCCTACTCCTGACCCGTACGCTGGCAATGACCCGTGCGTCAGCACGAAGCCTGACCCTCCCACGTTTCCGTAACCTCACCTGTGCCCTAAGCCTTGCCGTTCCCTAACCCTAACCCTAGCCCAGAACGGAAACCCACCACCAGCCCTACACCATACCCTACGCCGTTGCCTACTCCTGGCCTGTACTCTGTCACTGACCAGTGCATCAGCACGTAGCCTTACCCTCCCACGTTTCCGTACCCTTACCTGTGCCCTAAGCCTTTCCGTTCCCTAACACTAACCCTAGCCCAGAACGCAAATCCACCACCAGCCCTACACTTTATCCTACGCCGTTGCCTACTCCTGACCCGTACGCTGGCACTGACCCGTGCGTCAGCACGTAGCCCGACCCTCCCACGTTTCCGTACCCTCACCTGTGCCCTAATCCTTGCCATTCCCTAACCCTAACCCTAGCCTGGAACGGAAATCAACCACAAGCCCTACACCTTACCTTACGCCGTACCCTATTCCTGGACCATACGCTGGCACTGAACCGTGCGTCAGCACGTAGCCTGACCCGCCCACGTTTCCGTACCCTCACCTGTGCCCTAAGCCTTGCCGTTCCCTAACCCTAACCCGAACCCAGAATAGAAACCCACCACCTGCCCTACACCTTACCTTACGCCGTACCCTACTCCTGACCCGTACGCTGGCACTGACCCGTGCGTCAGCACGTAGCCTGACCCTCCCACTTTTCCATACCCTCACCTGTGCCCTAAGCTTTGCCGTTCCCTAACCCTAACCCTAGCCCGGAACGCAAATCCACCACCAGCCCTACACTTTATCCTACGCCGTTGCCTACTCCTGGCCCGTACGCTGGCACTGACCCGTGCGTCAGCACGTAGCCCGACCTTCCCACGTTTCCGTACCCTCACCTGTGCCCTAAGCCTTGCCGTTCCCTAACCCTTACCCTAGCCTGGAATGGAAACCAACCACCAGCCCTACACCTTACCTTACGCCGTTGCCTACTCCTGGCCCGTACGCTGGCACTGACCCGTGCGTCAGCACGTAGCCCGACCCTCCCACGTTTCCGTACCCTCACCTGTGCCCTAAGCCTTGCCGTTCCCTAACCCTAACACTAGCCCGGAACGGAAACCCACCACCAGCCCTACACCTTACCCTACGCCGTTGCCTACTCCTGGCCTGTATTCTGGCACTGACCTATGCATCAGCACGTAGCCTTACCCTCCCGCGTTTCCATACCCTCACCTGTGCCTTAAGCCTTGCCGTTCCCTAACCCTAACCCTAGACCGGAACGCAAATCCACCACCAGCCCTACACTTTATCCTACGCCGTTGCCTACTACTGGCTCGTACGCTGGCACTGACCCGTGCGTCTGCACGTAGCCCGAACCTCCCACGTTTCCGTACCCTCACCTGTGCCCTAAGCCTTGCCGTTCCCTTACCCTAACCCTAACCTGGAACGGAAACCATCCACCATCCCTACACCTTACCTTACGCCGTTGACAACTCCTGGCCCATACGCTGGCACTGACCCGTGCGTCAGCACGTAGCCCGACCCTCCCACGTTTCCGTACCCTCACATGTGCCCTAAGACTTGCTGTTCCCTAACCCTAACACTAGCCCGGAACGGAAACACACCACCAGCCCTACACCTTACCCTACGCCATTGCCTACTCCTGGCCTGTACTCACACTGACCCGTGCATCAGCACGTAGCCTTACCCTCCCACGTTTCCGTACCCTGACCTGTGCCCTAAGCCTTGCCGTTCCCTAACCCTAACCCTAGCCCGGAACGCAAATCCACCACCATCCTTACACTTTATGCTACGCCGTTGCCTACTATTGGCCTGTACGCTGGCACTGACACGTGCGTAAGCACGTAGCCTGACCCTCCCACGTTTCCGTACCCTCACCTGTGCCCTAAGCCTTGCCGTTCCCTAACCCTAAACCTAGCCCGGAACGGAAACCCACCACCAGCCCTACACATTACCTTACGCCGTACCATACTCCTGGCCCGTACGCTGGCACTGACCCGTGCATCAGCACGTAGCCTTACACTCCCGCGTTTCCGTACCCTGACCTGTGCCCTAAGCCTTGCCGTTCCCTAACCCTATCCCTAGCCGGGAACGCAAATCCACCACCAGCCCTACACTTTAACCTACGCCGTTGCCTACTCCTGGCCCGTACGCTGGCACTGACCCGTGCGTCAGCACATAGCCTGACCCTCCCACGTTTCCGTACACTCACCTGTGCCCTAAGCCTTGCCGTTCCCTAACCCTAACCCTAGCCCGGAACGCAAATCCATCACCAGCCCTACACTTTATCCTACGCCGTTGCCTACTCCTGGCCCGTACGCTGGCACTGACCCGTGCGTCAGCACGTAGCCCGAACCTCCCACGTTTCCGTACCCTCACCTGTGCCCTAATCCTTGCCGTTCCCTAACCCTAACCCTAGCCTGGAACGGAAACCAACCACCTGCCCTACACCTTACCTTACGCTGTTGCCTACTCCTGGCCCGTACGCTGGCACTGACCCGTGCGTCAGCACGTAGCCTGACCCTCCCACGTTTCCGTACCCTCACCTGTGCCCTAAGCCTTGCCGTACCCTAACCCTAACCCTAGCCCGGAACGGAAACCCACCACCAGCCCTACACCTTACCGTACGCCGTTGCCTACTCCTTGCCTGTACTCTGTCACTGACCAGTGCATCAGCACGTAGCCTTACCCTCCCGAGTTTCCGTACCCTGACCTGTGCCCTAAGCCTTGCCGTTCCCTAACACTAACCCTAGCCCAGAACGCAAATCCACCACCAGCCCTACACTTTATCCTACGCCGTTGCCTACTCCTGGCCCGTACGCTGGCACTGACCCGTGCGTCAGCACGTAGCCCGACCCTCCCACGTTTCCGTACCCTCACCTGTGCCCTAATCCTTGCCGTTCCCAAACCCTAACCCTAGCCTGGAACGGAAATCAACCACAAGCCCTACACCTTACCTTACGCCGTACCCTACTCCTGGCTCGTACGCTGGCCCTGACCCGTGCGTCAGCACGTAGCCTGACCCTCCCACGTTTCCGTACCCTCACCTGTGCCCTAAGCCTTGCCGTTCCCTAACCCTAACCCTAGCCCAGAACGGAAACCCACCACCAGCCCTAAACCTCACCTTACGCCGTACCCTATTCCTGGAGCATACGCTGGCACTGAACCGTGCGTCAGCACGTAGCCTGACCCGCCCACGTTTCCGTACACTCACCTGTGCCCTAAGCCTTGCCGTTCCCTAACCTTAGCCCCGAACGGAAACGCACCACCAGCCCTACAACTTACCTTACGCCGTACCCTACTCCTAGCGCGTACGCTGGCACTGACCCGTGCGTCAGCACGTAGCCTGACCCTCGCACGTTTCTGTACCCTCACCTGTGCCCTAAGCCTTGCCGTTCCCTAACCCTAACACTAGCCCGGAACGCAAATCCACCACCAGCCCTACACTTTATCCTACGCCGTTGCCTACTCCTGGCCCGTACGCTGGCACTGACCTGTGCGTCAGCACGTAGCCTTACCCTCCCGCATTTCCGTACCCTCACCTGTGCCGTAAGCCTTGCCGTTCCCTAACCTTAACCCTAGCCCCGAACGGAAACCAACAACCAGCCCTACACCTTACTCTACGCCGTTGCCTACTCCTGACTCATACGCTGGCACTGACCCATGCGTCAGCACGTAGCCTGACCCTCCCACTTTTCCGAACCCTCACCTGTGCCCTAAGCCTTGCCGTTCCCTAACCCTAACCCTAGCCCGGAACGCAAATCCACCACCAGCCCTACACTTTATCCTACGCCGTTGCCTACTCCTGGCCCGTACGCTGGCACTGACCCGTGCGTCAGCACATAGCGTGACCCTCCCACGTTTCCGTACACTCACCTGTACCCTAAGCCTTGCCGTTCCCTAACCCTAACCCTAGCCCGGTTCGGAAACCCACGCCCAGCCCTACACCTTACCCTACGCCGTTGCCTACTCCTGCTCCATACGCTAGCACTGACCTGTGCATCAGCACGTAGCCCGACCCTCCCACGTTTCCGTACCCTCACCTGTGCCCTAAGCCTTGCCTTTCCTTATTCCTAACCCTAGCCCGGAACGGAAACCCACCACAAACCCTACACCTTACCTTACGCCATACCCTACTCCTGGCACGAACGCTATCACTGAACCGTGCGTCAGCACGTAGCCTGACCCTCCCACGTTTCCGTACCCTCACCTGTACCCTAAGCCTTGCCGTTCCATAACCCTAACCCTAGCCCGGAATAGAAACCCACCACCAGCCCTACACCTTACCTTACGCCATACCCTCCTCCTGGCCCGTACGCTGGCACTGAACCGTGCGTCAGCATGTAGCCTGACCCTCCCACGTTTCCGTACCCTCAACTTTGCCCTAAGCCTTGCCGTTCCCTAACACTAACCCTAGCCCGGAACGCAAATCTACCACAAGGCCTACACCTTACCTTACGCCGTACACTCCTCCTGGCCCGTACGCTGGCACTGACCCGTGCGTCAGCACGTAGCCTGACCCTCGCACGTTTCTGTACCCTCACCTGTGCCCTAAGCCTTGCCGTTCCCTAACCCTAACACTAGCCCGGAACGCAAATCCACCACCAGCCCTACACTTTATCCTACGCCGTTGCCTACTCCTGGCCCGTACGCTGGCACTGACCTGTGCGTCAGCACGTATCCTTACCCTCCCGCATTTCCGTACCCTCACCTGTGCCGTAAGCCTTGCCGTTCCCTAACCTTAACCCTAGCCCCGAACGGAAACCAACCACAAGCCCTACACCTTACTCTACGCCGTTGCCTACTCCTGACTCATACGCTGGCACTGACCCATGCGTCAGCACGTAGCCTGACCCTCCCACTTTTCCGAACCCTCACCTGTGCCCTAAGCCTTGCCGTTCCCTAACCCTAACCCTAGCCCGGAACGCAAATCCACCACCAGCCCTACACTTTATCCTACGCCGTTGCCTACTCCTGGCCCGTACGCTGGCACTGACCCGTGCGTCAGCACATAGCCTGACCCTCCCACGTTTCCGTACACTCACCTGTACCCTAAGCCTTGCCGTTCCCTAACCCTAACCCTAGCCCGGTTCGGAAACCCACGCCCAGCCCTACACCTTACCCTATGCCGTTGCCTACTCCTGCTCCATACGCTAGCACTGACCTGTGCATCAGCACGTAGCCTTACCCTCCCGCGTTTCCGTACCCTCACCTGTGCCCTAAGCCTTGCCGTTCCCTAATCCTAACCCTAGCCCGGAACGGAAACCCACCACCAGCCCTACACCTTACCCTACGCCGTTGCCTACTCCTGGCCTGTACGCTGGCACTGACCCCTGCATCAGCACGTAGCCTTACACTCCCGCGTTTCCGTACCCTGACCTGTTCCCTAAGCCTTGCCGTTCCCTAACCCTAACCCTAGCCCGGAACGCAAATCCACCACCAGCCCTACACTTTATTCTACGCCATTGCCTACTCCTGGCCTGTACGCTGGCACTGACCCGTGCGTCAGCACGTAGCCTGACCCTCCCACGTTTCCGTACACTCACCTATGCCCTAAGCCTTGCCTTTCCCTATTCCTAACCCTAGCCCGGAACGGAAACCCACCACAAACCCTACACCTTACCTTACGCCATACCCTACTCCTGGCCCGAACGCTGTCACTGAACCGTGCGTCAGCACGTAGCCTGACCCTCCCACGTTTCCGTACCCTCACCTGTACCCTAAGCCTTGCCGTTCCCTAACCCTAACCCTAGCCCGGAATAGAAACCCACCACCAGCCCTACACCTTACCTTACGCCATACCCTACTCCTGACCCGTACGCTGGCAATGACCCGTGCGTCAGCACATAGCCTGACCCTCCCACGTTTCTGTACCCTCACCTGTGCCCTAAGCCTTGCCGTTCCCTAACCCTAACCCTAGCCCGGAACGCAAATCCACCACCAGCCCTACACTTTATCCTACGCCGTTGCCTACTCCTGGCCCGTACGCTGGCACTGACGCGTGCGTCAGCACGTAGCCCGACCTTCCCACGTTTCCGTACCCTCACCTGTGCCCTAAGCCTTGCCGTTCCCTAACCCTAACCCTAGCCTGGAATGGAAACCAACCACCAGCCCTACACCTTACCTTACGCCGTTGCCTACTCCTGGCCCGTACGCTGGCACTGACCCGTGCGTCAGCACGTAGCCCGACCCTCCCACGTTTCCGTACCCTCACCTGTGCCCTAAGCCTTGCCGTTCCCTAACCCTAACCCTAGCCCGGAACGGAAACCCACCACCAGCCCTACACATTACCCTACGCCGTTGCCTACTCCTGGCCTGTACTCTGGCACTGACCCGTGCATCAGCACGTAGCCTTACCCTCCCGCGTTTCTGTACCCTGACCTGTGCCTTAAGCCTTGCCGTTCCCTAACCCTAACCCTAGCCCAGAACGCAAATCCACCACCAGCCCTACACTATATCCTACGCCGTTGCCTACTCCTGGCCCGTACGCTGGCACTGACCCGTGCATCAGCACGTAGCCCGACCTTCCCACGTTTCCGTACCCTCACCTTTGCCCTAAGCCTTGCCGTTCGCTAACACTAACCCTAGCCCGGAAAGCAAATCTACCACAAGCCCTACACCTTACCTTACGCCGTACACTCCTCCTGGCCCGTACGCTGGCACTGAACCGTGCGTCAGCACGTAGCCTGACCCTACCACGTTTCCGTACCCTCACCTGTGCCCTAAGCCTTGCCTTTCCTTATTCCTAACCCTAGCCCGGAACGGAAACCCACCACAAACCCTACACCTTACCTTACGCCATACCCTACTCCTGGCACGAACGCTATCACTGAACCGTGCGTCAGCACGTAGCCTGACCCTCCCACGTTTCCGTACCCTCACCTGTACCCTAAGCCTTGCCGTTCCCTAACCCTAACCCTAGCCCAGAATAGAAACCCACCACCAGCCCTACACCTTACCTTACGCCATACCCTACTCCTGACCCGTACGCTGGCAATGACCCGTGCGTCAGCACGTAGCCTGACCCTCCCACGTTTCCGTACCCTCACCTGTGCCCTAAGCCTTGCCGTTCCCTAACCCTAACCCTAGCCCAGAACGGAAACCCACCACCAGCCCTACACCTTACCCTACGCCGTTGCCTACTCCTGGCCTGTACTCTGTCACTGACCAGTGCATCAGCACATAGCCTTACCCTCCCACGTTTCCGTACCCTTACCTGTGCCCTAAGCCTTGCCGTTCCCTAACACTAACCCTAGCCCAGAACGCAAATCCACCACCAGCCCTACACTTTATCCTACGCCGTTGCCTACTCCTGACCCGTACGCTGGCACTGACCCGTGCGTCAGCACGTAGCCCGACCCTCCCACGTTTCCGTACCCTCACCTGTGCCCTAATCCTTGCCGTTCCCTAACCCTAAACCTAGCCCGGAACGGAAATCAACCACAAGCCCTACACATTACCTTACGCCGTACCCTACTCCTGGCTCGTACTCTGGCACTGACCCGTGCGTCAGGACGTAGCCTGACCCTCCCACGTTTCCGTACCCTCACCTGTGCCCTAAGCCTTGCCGTTCCCTAACCCTAACCCTAGCCCAGAACGGAAACCCACGGCAAGCCCTACACCTTACCTTACGCCGTACCCTTTTCCTGGACCATACGATGGCACTGAACCGTGCGTCAGCACGTAGCCTGACCCGCCCACGTTTCCGTACCCTCACCTGTGCCCTAAGCCTTGCCGTTCCCTAACCCTAACCCGAACCCAGAATAGAAACCCACCACCTCCCCTACACCTTACCTTACGCCGTACCCTACTCCTGACCCGTACGCTGGCACTGACCCGTGCGTCAGCACGTAGCCTGACCCTCCCACTTTTCTGTACCCTCACCTGTGCCCTAAGCCTTGCCGTTCCCTAACCCTAACCCTAGCCCGGAACGCAAATCCACCACCAGCCCTACACTTTATCCTACGCCGTTGCCTACTCCTGGCCCGTACGCTGGCACTGACCCGTGCGTCAGCACGTAGTCCGACCTTCCCACGTTTCCGTACCCTCACCTGTGCCCTAAGCCTTGCCGTTCCCTAACCCTTACCCTAGCCTGGAATGGAAACCAACCACCAGCCCTACACCTTAGCTTACGCCGTTGCCTACTCCTGGCCCGTACGCTGGCACTGACCCGTGCGTCAGCACGTAGCCCGACCCTCCCACGTTTCCGTACCCTCACCTGTGCCCTAAGCCTTGCCGTTCCCTAACCCTAACCCTAGCCCGGAACGGAAACCCACCACCAGCCCTACACCTTACCCTACGCCGTTGCCTACTCCTGGCCTGTAATCTGGCACTGACCTATGCATCAGCACGTAGCCTTACCCTCCCGCGTTTCCGTACCCTGACCTGTGCCCTAAGCCTTGCCTTTCCCTAACCCTAACCCTAGACCTGAACGCAAATCCACCACCAGCACTGCACTTTATCCTACGCCGTTGCCTACTCCTGGCCTGTAGGCTGGCACTGACCCGTGCGTCAGCACGTAGCCCGACCCTCCCACGTTTCCATACCCTCACCTGTGCCTTAAGCCTTGCCGTTCCCTAACCCTAACCCTAGCCTGGAACGGAAATCAACCACAAGCCCTACACCTTACTTTACGCCGTACCCTACTCCTGGCCCGTACGCTGGCACTGACCCGTGCGTCACCACGTAGCCCGACCCTCCCACGTTTCCGTACCCTCACCTGTGCCCTAAGCCTTGCCGTTCCCTAAACCTAACCCTAGCCCGGAACGGAAACCCACCACCAGCCCTACACCTTACCTTACGCCGTACCCTACTCCAGACTCGTACGCAGGCACTGACCCGTGTGTCAGCACGTAGCCTGACCCTCCCACATTTCCGTACCCTCACCTGTGCCCTAAGCCTTGCCGTTCCCTAACCCTAACCCTAGACCGGAACGCAAATCCACCACCAGCCCTACACTTTATCCTACGCCGTTGCCTACTACTGGCTCGTACGCTGGCACTGACCCGTGCGTCAGCACGTAGCCCGAACCTCCCACGTTTCCGTACCCTCACCTGTGCCCTAAGCCTTGCCGTTCCCTTACCCTAACCCTAACCTGGAACGGAAACCATCCACCATCCCTACACCTTACCTTACGCCGTTGACAACTCCTGGCCCATACGCTGGCACTGACCCGTGCGTCAGCACGTAGCCCGACCCTCCCACGTTTCCGTACCCTCACATGTGCCCTAAGTCTTGCTGTTTCCTAACCCTAACACTAGCCCGGAACGGAAACACACCACCAGCCCTACACATTACCCTACGCCATTGCCTACTCCTGGCCTGTACTCGCACTGACCCGTGCATCAGCACGTAGCCTTACCCTCCCACGTTTCCGTACCCTGACCTGTGCCCTAAGCCTTGCCGTTCCCTAACCCTAACCCTAGCCCGGAACGCAAATCCACCACCAGCCTTACACTTTATGCTACGCCGTTGCCTACTATTGGCCTGTACGCTGGCACTGACCCGTGCGTAAGCACGTAGCCTGACCCTCCCACGTTTCCGTACCCTCACCTGTGCCCTAAGCCTTGCCGTTCCCTAACCCTAAACCTTGCCCGGAACGGAAATCCACCACCAGCCCTACACATTACCTTATGCCGTACCATACTCCTGGCCCGTACGCTGGCACTGACCCGTGCATCAGCACGTAGCCTTACACTCCCGCGTTTCCGTACCCTGACCTGTGCCCTAAGCCTTGCCGTTCCCTAACCCTATCCCTAGCCCGGAACGCAAATCCACCACCAGCCCTACACTTTATCCTACGCCGTTGCCTACTCCTGGCCCGTACGCTGGCACTGACCCGTGCGTCAGCACATAGCCTGACCCTCCCACGTTTCCGTACACTCACCTGTGCCCTAAGCCTTGCCGTTCCCTAACCCTAACCCTAGCCCGGAACGCAAATCCATCACCAGCCCTACACTTTATCCTACGCCGTTGCCTACTCCTGGCCCGTACGCTGGCACTGACGCGTGCGTCAGCACGTAGCCCGAACCTCCCACGTTTCCGTACCCTCACCTGTGCCCTAAGCCTTGCCGTTCCCTAACCCTAACCCTAGCCTGGAACGGAAACCAACCACCAGCCCTACACCTTACCTTACGCCGTTGCCTACTCCTGGCCCGTACGCTGGCACTGACCCACGCGTCAGCACGTAGCCTGACCCTCCCACGTTTCCGTACCCTCAACTGTGCCCTAAGCCTTGCCGTACCCTAACCCTAACCCTAGCCAGGAACGGAAAACCACCACCACCCCAACACCTTACCGTACGCCGTTGCCTACTCCTGGCTTGTACTCTGTCATTGACCAGTGCATCAGCACGTAGCCTTACCCTCCCGCGTTTCCGTACCCTGACCTGTGCCCTAAGCCTTGCCGTTCCCTAACACTAACCCTAGCCCAGAACGCAAATCCACCACCAGCCCTACACTTTATCCTACGCCGTTGCCTACTCCTGGCCCGTACGCTGGCACTGACCCATGCGTCAGCACGTAGCCCGACCCTCCCACGTTTCCGTACCCTCACCTGTGCCCTAATCCTTGCCGTTCCCTAACCCTAACCCTAGCCTGGAACGGAAATCAACCACAAGCCCTACACCTTACCTTACGGCGTACCCTATTCCTGGACCATACGCTGGCACTGAACCGTGCGTCAGCACGTAGCCTGACCCGCCCACGTTTCCGTACCCTCACCTGTGCCCTAAGCCTTGCCGTTCCCTAACCTTAGCCCCGAACGGAAACGCACCACCAGCCCTACAACTTACCTTACGCCGTACCCTACTCCTAGCGCGTATGCTGGCAATGACCCGTGCGTCAGCACGTAGCCTGACCCTCGCACGTTTCCGTACCCTCACCTGTGCCCTAAGCCTTGCCGTTCCCTAACCCTAACACTAGCCCGGAACGCAAATCCACCACCAGCCCTACACTTTATCCTACGCCGTTGCATACTCCTGGCCCGTACGCTGGCACTGACCTGTGCGTCAGCACGTAGCCTTACCCTCCCGCATTTCCGTACCCTCACCTGTGCCGTAAGCCTTGCCGTTCCCTAAACCTAAACCTAGCCCGGAATGCAAACCCACCACAAACCCTACACATTACCCTACGCCGTAGCCTACTCCTGGATCGTACGCTGGCACTGAACCGTGCACAGCACGTAGCCTGACACTCGCAAGTTTCCGTACCCTCACCTGTGCCCTAAGCCTTTCCGTTCCCTAACCCTAACCCTAGCCCGGAGAGCAAACCCACCACCAGCCCTACACCTTACCTTAAGACGTACCCTACTCCTGGCCCGTACGCTGGACTGACCCGTGCGTCAGCACGTAGCCTGACCCTCCCTCGTTTCCGTACCCTCACCTGTGCCCTAAGCCTTGCCGTTCCCTATCCCTATCCCTAGCCCGGAACTCAAATCCACCACCAGCCGTACACCTTACCTTACGCTGTACCCTACTCCTGGCCCGTACGCTGGCACTGACACGTGCGGCAGCACGTAGCCTAACCCTCGCACGTTTCCCTACCCTCACCTGTGCCCTAAGCCTTACCGTTCCCTAACTCTAACCCTAGACCAGAACGCAAATCCCCACCAGCCCTACACCTTACCCTACGCCGTTGCCTACTCCTGGCCTATACGCTAGCACAGACCTGTGCGTCACAACGTAGCCTTACCCTCCCGCGTTTCCGTACCCTCACCTGTGCCCTAAGCCTGGCCGTTCCCTAACCCTAACCCTACCCCGGAATGGAAACCCACCACCAGCCCTACACCTTACCCTACGCCGTTGCCTACTCCTGGCCTATACGCTGGCACTGACCCGTGCATCAGCACGTAGCCTTACCCTCCCGCGTTTCCGTACCCTGACCTGTGCCCTAAGCATTGCCGTTTCCTAACCCTAACCCTAGCCCGGAACGCAAATCCACCACCAGCCCTACACTTTATCCTACGCCGTTGCCTACTCCTGGCCCGTACGCTGGCACTGACCCGTGTGTCAGCACGTAACACGACCCTCCCACGTTTCCGTACCCTCACCAGTGCCCTAAGCCTTGCCGTTCCCTAACCCTAACACTAGCCCGGAACGGAAACCCACCACCAGCTCTAAACCTTACTTTACGCCGTACCCTATTCCTGGCCCGTACGCTGGCACGGAACCGTGCGTCAGAACGTAGCCTGGCCCTCGCACGTTTCCGTACCCTCACCTGTGCCCTAAGCCTAGCCGTTCCCTAACCCTAACACTAGCCCGGAACGCAAACCCACCACCAGCCCTACACCTTACCTTACGCCGTACCCTACTCCTGACCCGTACGCTGGCACTGACCCGTCCGTGAGCACATAGCCTGACCCTCCCACGTTTCCGGACCCTCACCTGTGCCCTAAGCCTTGCCGTTCCCTAACCCTAACCCTAGCCCTTAACCCAAACCCAACAGCAGCCCTACACCTTACCCTACGCCGTAGCCCATTCCTTGCCCGTACGCTGGCACTGGCCCGTGCGTCAGCACGTAACCTGACCCTCCCACGTTTCCGTAACCACACCTGTGCCCTAAGCCTTGCCGTTCCCTAACCATAACCCGAGCCCGGAACGCAAACCCACCACCAGTCCTACACCTTACCCTACGCTGTTGCCTACTCCTGATCCGTACGCTGGCACTGACCCGTGCGTCAGCACATAGCCTTATCCTCCCACGTTTCCGTACCCTCACCTGTGCCCTAAGCCTTACCATTACCTAACCATGACCCTACCCCGCAACGCAAATCCACCACCAGCCCTACACCATACCCTACGACGTTGCCTACTCCTGGCTCGTACGCTGGCACTGACCCGTGCGTCACCACGTAGCCTGACACTCGCACGTTTCCGTACCCTCACCTGTGCCCTAAGACTTGCCATTCCCTAACCCTAACCCTAGCCCGGAACGCAAACCCACCAGAAACCCTACACCTTACCCTACGCCGTAGCACACTCCTGGACCGTACGCTGGCACTGACCCGTGCGTCAGCACGTAGCCTGACCCTCGCACGTTTCCGTACCCTCACCTGTGCCCTAAGCCTTTTCGTTCCCTAACCCTAACCCTAGCCCTGAGCGCAAAACCACCACCAGCCCTACACCATACCTTACGCCGTACCCAACTACTGGCCCGTACGCTGGCACTGACCCGTGCGTCAGCACGTAGCCTGACCCTCCCACGTTTCCGTACACTCACCTGTGCCCTAAGCCTTGCCGTTCCCTAACCCTAACCCTAGCCCTGTACGGAAACCCACACCCAGCCCTACACCTTACCCTACGCCGTTGCCTACTCCTGGTTCGTACGCTAGCACTGACCTGTGCATCAGCACGTAGCCTTACCGTCCCCGTTTCCGTACCCTCACCTGTGCCCTAAGCCTTGCCGTTCCCTAACCCTAACCTCAGCCCGGAACGGAAACCCCCCACCAGCCCTACACCTTACCCTACGCCGTTGCCTACTCCTGGCCTGTACGCTGGCACTGACCCGTGCATCAGCACGTAGCCTTACACTCCTGCGTTTCCGTACCCTGACCTGTGCCCTAAGCCTTGCCGTTCCCTAACCCTAACCCTAGCCCGGAACGCAAATCCACCACCAGCCCTACACTTTATCCTAGGCCATTGCCTACTCCTGGCCCGTACGCAGGCACTGACCCGTGCGTCAGCACATAGCCTGACCCTCCCACGTTTCCGTACACTCACCTGTGCCCTAAGCCTTGCCGTTCCCTAACCCTAACCCTAGACCGGAAAGAAAACCCACCACAAACCCTACACCTTACCCTACGCCATAGCCTACTCCTGGACCGTACGCTGGCACTGACCCGTGCGTCAGCACGTAGCCTGACCTTCGCACGTTTCCGTACCCTCACCTGTGCCCTAAGCCTTTCCGTTCCCTAACACTAACCCTAGCCCTGAGCGCAAAACCACCACCAGCCCTACACCTTACTTTACGCCGTACCCAACTACTGGCCCGTACGCTGGCACTGACCCGTGCGTCAGCACGTAGCCTGACCCTCCCACGATTCCGTACACTCACCTGTGCCCTAAGCCTTGCCGTTCCCTAACCCTAACCCTAGCCCAGAACGCAAATCCCCACCAGCCCTACACCTTACCCTACGCCGTTGCCTACTCTTGGCCCGTACGCTGGCACTGACCCGTGCGTAGGCACGTAGACTGACACTCCCACGTTTCCGTACGTTCACCTGTGCCCTAAGCCTTGCCGTTCCCTAACCGTAACCCTAGCCCGGAATAGAAACCCACCACCAGCCCTAGACATTATCCTACACCGTTGCCTACTCCTGGCCCGTACGCTGGCACTGACACGTGCGTCAGCACGTAGCCTGACCCTCACACGTTTTCCTACCCTCACATGTGCCCTAAGCCTTGCCTTTCCCTAACCGTAACCCTAGCCCAGAATGCAAATCCACCACCAGCCCTAAACCTTACCATACGCCGTTGCCTACTCCTGGTCCATACGCTGGCACTGACCCGTGCGTCAGCACATAGCCTTATCCTCCCACGTTTCCGTACCCTCACCTGTGCCCTAAGCCTTACCATTACCTAACCCTGACCCTACCCCGGAAAGCAAATCCACCACCAGCCCTACACCTTACGCTACGCCGTTGCCTACTCCTGGCCTATACGCTAGCACAGACCTGTGCGTCACAACGTAGCCTTACCCTCCCGCGTTTCCGTACCCTCACCTGTGCCCTAAGCCTGGCCGTTCCCTAACCCTAACCCTAGCCCGGAATCGAAACCCACCACCAGCCCTACACCTTACCCTACGCCGTTGCCTACTCCTGGCCTATACGCTGGCACTGACCCGTGCATCAGCACGTAGCCTTACCCTCCCGCGTTTCCGTACCCTGACCTGTGCCCTAAGCATTGCCGTTTCCTAACCCTAACCCTAGCCCGGAACGCAAATCCACCACCAGCCCTACACTTTATCCTACGCCGTTGCCTACTCCTGGCCCGTACGCTGGCACTGACCCGTGTGTCAGCACGTAACACGACCCTCCCACGTTTCCGTACCCTCACCAGTGCCCTAAGCCTTGCCGTTCCCTAACCCTAACACTAGCCCGGAACGGAAACCCACCACCAGCTCTAAACCTTACTTTACGCCGTACCCTATTCCTGGCCCGTACGCTGGCACGGAACCGTGCGTCAGAACGTAGCCTGGCCCTCGCACGTTTCCGTACCCTCACCTGTGCCCTAAGCCTAGCCGTTCCCTAACCCTAACACTAGCCCGGAACGCAAACCCACCACCAGCCCTACACCTTACCTTACGCCGTACCCTACTCCTGACCCGTACGCTGGCACTGACCCGTCCGTGAGCACATAGCCTGACCCTCCCACGTTTCCGGACCCTCACCTGTGCCCTAAGCCTTGCCGTTCCCTAACCCTAACCCTAGCCCTGAACCCAAACCCAACAGCAGCCCTACACCTTACCCTACGCCGTAGCCCATTCCTTGCCCGTACGCTGGCACTGGCCCGTGCGTCAGCACGTAACCTGACCCTCCCACGTTTCCGTAACCACACCTGTGCCCTAAGCCTTGCCGTTCCCTAACCATAACCCGAGCCCGGAACGCAAACCCACCACCAGTCCTACACCTTAAGCTACGCTGTTGCCTACTCCTGATCCGTACGCTGGCACTGACCCGTGCGTCAGCACATAGCCTTATCCTCCCACGTTTCCGTACCCTCACCTGTGCCCTAAGCCTTACCATTACCTAACCATGACCCTACCCCGCAACGCAAATCCACCACCAGCCCTACACCATACCCTACGACGTTGCCTACTCCTGGCTCGTACGCTGGCACTGACCCGTGCGTCACCACGTAGCCTGACACTCGCACGTTTCCGTACCCTCACCTGTGCCCTAAGACTTGCCATTCCCTAACCCTAACCCTAGCCCGGAACGCAAACCCACCAGAAACCCTACACCTTACCCTACGCCGTAGCACACTCCTGGACCGTACGCTGGCACTGACCCGTGCGTCAGCACGTAGCCTGACCCTCGCACGTTTCCGTACCCTCACCTGTGCCCTAAGCCTTTTCGTTCCCTAACCCTAACCCTAGCCCTGAGCGCAAAACCACCACCTGCCCTACACCATACCTTACGCCGTACCCAACTCCTGGCCCGTACGCTGGCACTGACCCGTGCGTCAGCACGTAGCCTGACCCTCCCACGTTTCCGTACACTCACCTGTGCCCTAAGCCTTGCCGTTCCCTAACCCTAACCCTAGCCCTGTACGGAAACCCACACCCAGCCCTACACCTTACCCTACGCCGTTGCCTACTCCTGGTTCGTACGCTAGCACTGACCTGTGCATCAGCCCGTAGCCTTACCGTCCCGCGTTTCCGTACCCTCACCTGTGCCCTAAGCCTTGCCGTTCCCTAACCCTAACCTCAGGCCGGAACGGAAACCCCCCACCAGCCCTACACCTTACCCTACGCCGTTGCCTACTCCTGGCCTGTACGCTGGCACTGACCCGTGCATCAGCACGTAGCCTTACACTCCTGCGTTTCCGTACCCTGACCTGTGCCCTAAGCCTTGCCGTTCCCTAACCCTAACCCTAGCCCGGAACGCAAATCCACCACCAGCCCTACACTTTATCCTAGGCCATTGCCTACTCCTGGCCCGTACGCAGGCACTGACCCGTGCGTCAGCACATAGCCTGACCCTCCCACGTTTCCGTACACTCACCTGTGCCCTAAGCCTTGCCGTTCCCTAACCCTAACCCTAGACCGGAAAGAAAACCCACCACAAACCCTACACCTTACCCTACGCCATAGCCTACTCCTGGACCGTACGCTGGCACTGACCCGTGCGTCAGCACGTAGCCTGACCTTCGCACGTTTCCGTACCCTCACCTGTGCCCTAAGCCTTTCCGTTCCCTAACACTAACCCTAGCCCTGAGCGCAAAACCACCACCAGCCCTACACCTTACTTTACGCCGTACCCAACTACTGGCCCGTACGCTGGCACTGACCCGTGCGTCAGCACGTAGCCTGACCCTCCCACGTTTCCGTACACTCACCTGTGCCCTAAGCCTTGCCGTTCCCTAACCCTAACCCTAGCCCAGAACGCAAATCCCCACCAGCCCTACACCTTACCCTACGCCGTTGCCTACTCTTGGCCCGTACGCTGGCACTGACCCGTGCGTAGGCACGTAGACTGACACTCCCACGTTTCCGTACATTCACCTGTGCCTTAAGCCTTGCCGTTCCCTAACCGTAACCCTAGCCCGGAATAGAAACCCACCACCAGCCCTAGACATTATCCTACACCGTTGCCTACTCCTGGCCCGTACGCTGGCACTGACCCGTGCGTCAGCACGTAGCCTGACCCTCGCACGTTTCCGTACCCTCACCTGTGCCCTAAGCCTTTCCGTTCCCTAACCCTAACCGTAGCCCTGAGCGCAAAACCACCACCAGCCCTACACCTTACCTTACGCCGTACCCAACTCCAGGCCCATACGCTGGCACTGACCCGAGCATCAGCACGTAGCCTGACCCTCCCACGTTTCTGTACCCTCACCTGTGCCCTAAGCCTTGCCGTTCCCTAACCCTAACCCTAGCCCGGAACGCACAACCACGACCAGCCGTACACCTTACCTTACGCCGTACCCTACTCCTGGCCCGTACGCTGCCACTGACACGTGTGACAGCACGTAGCCTGACCCTCCCACGTTTCACTACCCTCACCTGTCCTGTAAGCCTTGTCGTTCCCTAACCCTAACCCTAGCCCAGAACGGAAACCCACCACCAGCCCTACACCTTACCTTACGCCGTACGCTACTCCTGGCCCGTACGCTGGCACTGACTGTGCGTCAGCACGTAGCCTAACCCTCCCACGTTTCCCTACCCTCACCTGTGCCCTAAACCTTGCCGTTCCCTAACCCTAACACTAGCCCAGAACGCAAATCCCCACCAGCCCTACACCTTACCCTACGCCGTTGCCTACTCCTGGCCCGTACGCTGGCACTGACCCGTGCGACAGCACGTAGCCGGACCCTCCCACGTTTCTGTACCCTCACCTGTGCCCTAAGCCTTGCTGTTCCCTAACCCTAACCCTAGCCGGGTACGGAAACCCACCCCCAGCCGTACACCTTACCCTACGCAGTTGCCTACTCCTGGCCTGTACGATGGCACTGACCCGTGCATCAGCACTTATCCTTACCCTGCCTCGTTTCCGTACCCTCACCTGTGCCCTAAGCCTTGCCGTTCCCTAACACTAACCCTAGCATGGAACGCAAATGCACCACCAGCCCTACACATTACCCTACGCCGTTGCCTAATCCTGGCCCGTACGCTGGCACTGACCCGTGCGTCAGCACGTAGCCTGACCCTCCCTCGTTTCCGTACCTTCACCTGTGCCCTAAGACTTGCCGTTCCCTAACCCTAACCCTAGCCCGGAATAGAAACCCACCACCAGCCCTACACCTTACCTTACGCCGTACCCTACTCCTGGCCCGTACGCTTGCACTGACCCGTGCGTCAGCACGTAGCCTGACCCTCACACGTTTTCCTACCCTCACTTGTGCCCTAAGCCTTGCCTTTCCCTAACCCTAACCCTAGCCCAGAATGCAAATCCACCACCAGCCCTACACCTTACCCTACGCCGTTGCCTACTCCTGGCCCGTACACTGGCACTGACCCGTGCGTCAGCACGTAGCCTGACCCTCCCACGTTTCCGTACCCTCACCTGAGCCCTAAGCCTTGCCGTTCCCTAACCCTAACCCTAGCCCGGAACGGAAACCCACCAGCAGCCCTACACCTTACCTTACGCCGTACCCTATTCCTGGCCCGTACGCTGGCACTGAACCATGCGTCAGCACGTAGCCTGACCCTCCCACGTTTCCGTACCCTCACCTGTGCCCTAAGCCTTGCCGTTCCCTAACCCTAACCCTAGACCGGAACGCAAATCCACCACCAGCCCTACACTTTATCCTACGCCGCTGCCTACTCCAGGCCCGTACGCTGGCACTGACCCGTGAGTCAGCACGTAGCCCGACCCTCCCACGTTTCCGTACCCTCACCTGTGCCCTAAGCCTTGCCGTTTCCTAACCCTAACCCTAGCCTGGAACGGAAATCAACCACAAGCCCTACACCTTACCTTACGCCGTACCCTACTCCTGGCCCGTACGCTGGCACTGACCTGTGCGTCAGCACGTAGCCTGAACCTCCCACGTTTACGTACCCTCACCTGTGCCCTAAGCCTTTCCGTTCCCTAACCCTAACCTAGCCTGGAACGGAAATCCAACAACCAGCCCTACACCTTACCTTACGCCGTTGCCTACTCCTGGCCCGTACGCTGCCACTGACCTGTGCATCAGCACGTAGCCCGACCCTCCCACGTTTCCGTAACCTCCCCTGTGCTGTAAGCCTTCCGGTTCCCTAACCCTAACCCTAGTCCGGAACAGAAAGCCACCACCAGCCCTACACCTTACCCTACGCCGTTGCCTACTCCTGGCCTGTACTCTGGCACTGACCCGTGCATCAGCACGTAGCCTTACCCACCCGCGTTTCCGTACCCTGACCTGTGCCCAAAGACTTGCCGTTCCCTAACCCTAACCCTAGCCCAGAATGCAAATCCACCACCAGCCCTACACTTTATCCTACGCCGTTGCCTACTCCTGGCACGTACACAGGCACGGACCCGTGCGTCAGCACGTAGCCCGACCCTCCCCCGTTTCCGTACCCTCACCTGTGCCCTAAGCCTTCCCGTTCCCTAACCCTAACCCTAGCCTGGAACGGAAATCAACCACAAGCCCTACAGCTTACCTTACGCCGTACCCTACTCCTGGCCAGTACTCTGGCACTAACCCGTGTGTCAGCACGTAGCCTGACCCTCCGACGTTTCCGTACCCTCACCAGTGCCCTAAGCCTTGCCGTTCCCTAACCCTAACCCTAGCCTGGAACGGAAATCAACCACCAGCCCTACACCTTACCTTACGCCGTTGCCTACTCCTGGCCCGTACGCTGGCACTGACCCGTGCATCAGCACGTAGCCCGAACCTCCCACGTTTCCGTACCCTCAAATGTGCTGTAAGCCTTGCCTTTCCCTAACCCTAACCCTAGCCCGGAACACAAAACCACCACCAGCCCTACACCTTACCCTACGCCGTTGTCTACTCCTGGCCCGTACTCTGGCACTGACCCGTGCATCAGCACGTAGCCTTACCCACCCGCGTTTCCGTACCCTGACCTGTGCCCTAAGCCTTGCCGTTCCCTAACCCTAACCCTAGCCTGGAACGGAAATCAACCACAAGCCCTACACCTTACCTTACGCCGTACCCTACTCCTGGCCCGTACGCTGGCACTGACCCGTGCGTCACCACGTAGCCTGACCCTCCCACGTTTCCGTACCCTCACCTGTGCCCTAAGCCTTGCCGTTCCCTAACCCTACCCTAGCCCGGAAAGGAAACCCACCACCAGACCTACACCTTACCTTACGCCGTACCCTCTTCCTGGCCCCTACGCTGGCACTGACCGTGCGTCAGCACGTAGTCTGACCCTCCCACGTTTCCGTACCCTCACCTGTGCCCTAAGCCTTGCCGTTCCCGAACCCTAACCCTAGCCCGGAACGCAAATCCACCTCCAGCCCTACACTTTATCCTACACCGTTGCCTACTCCTGGCCCGTACGCTGGCACTGACCCGTGCGTCAGCACGTAGCCTGACCCTCCCACGTTTCCGTACCGTCACCTGTGCCCTAAGCCTTGCCGTTCCCTAACCCTAACACTAGCCCGAAACGCAAATCCACCACCAGCCCTACACTTTATCCTACGCCATTGCCTACTCCTGGCCCGTACTCTGGCACTGACCCGTGCGTCAGCACGTAGCCTGACCCTCCCACGTTTCCGTACCCTCACCTGTGCCCTAAGCCTTGCCATTCCCTAACGCTAACCCTAGCCCGGAACGGAAACCCACCACCCGCCCTACACCTTACATTACGCCGTACCCTATTCCTGGCCCGTACGCAGGCACTGTAGCGTGTGTCAGCACGTAGCCTGACCCTCCCACGTTTCCGTACCCTCACCTGTGCCCTAAGCCTTGCCGTTCCCTAACCCTAACCCTAGCCCGGAATAGAAACCCACCACCAGCCCTACACCTTACTGTACGCCCTACCCTACTCCTGACCCGTACGCTGGCACTGAACCGTGCGTCAGCACGTAGCCTGACCCTCCCACCTTTCCGTACCCTCACCTGTGCCCTAAGCCTTGCCGTTCCCTAACCCTAACCCTAGCCCGAAACGCACAACCACCACCAGCCCTACACTTTATCCTACACCGTTGCCTACTCCTGGCCCGTACGCAGGCACTGACCCGTGCGTCAGCACGTAGCCCGACCCTCCCACGTTCCCGTACCCTCACCTGTGCCCTAAGCCTTGCCGTTCCCTAACCCTAACAATAGCCTGGAACGGAAACCAACCACCAGCCCTACACCTTACCTTACGCCGTACCCTATTCCTGGCCCGTACGCTGGCACTGAAGCGTGCGTCAGCACGTAGCATGACCCTCCCACGTTTCCGTACCCTCACCTGTGCCCTAAGCCTTGCCGTTCCCTAACCCTAACCCTAGTCCGGAATAGAAACCCACCACCAGCCCTACAACTTACCTTACGCCGTACCCTACTCCTAACCCGTACGCTGGCACTGACACGTGCGTCAGCACGTAGCCTGACCCTCCCACGTTTCCATACCCTCACCTGTGCCCTAAGCCTTGCTGTTCCCTAACCCTTACCCTAGCCCGGAACGCAAAGCCACCACCAGCCCTACACTTTATCCTACGCCGTTGCCTACTCCTGGCCTGTACGCTGGCACTGACCCGTGCGTTAGCAAGTAGCCCGACCCTCCCACGTTTCCGTACCCTCACCTGTGCCCTAAGCCTTGCCGTTCCCTAACCCTAACCCTAGCCCGGAACGGAAACCCACCACCAGCCCTACACCTTACCCTACGCTGTTGCCTACTCCTGGCCTGTACTCTGTCACTGACCCGTGCATCAGCACGTAGCCTTACCCTCCCGCGTTTCCGTACCCTGACATGTGCCCTAAGCCTTGCCGTTCCCTAACCCTAACCCTCGCCCAGAACGCAAATCCACCACCAGCCCTACACTTTATCCTACGCCGTTGCCTACTCCTGGCCCGTACGCTGGCACTGACCCGTGCGTCAGCACGTAGCCCGACCCTCCCACGTTTCCGTACCCTCACCTGTGCCCAAAGCCTTGCCGTTCCCTAACCCTAATCCTAGCCTAGAACGAAAACCAACCACCAGCCCTACACCTTACCTTAGGCCGTTGCCTACTCCTGGCCCGTACGCTGGCACTGACCCATGCGTCAGCACGTAGCCCGACCCTCCCACGTTTCCGTACCCTCACCTGTGCCCTAAGCCTTGCCGTTCCCTAACCCTAACCCTAGCCCGGAACGGAAACCCACCACCAGCCCTACACCTTACCCTACGCCGTTGCCTACTCCTGGCCTGTACTCTGGCACTGACCTATGCATCAGCACGTAGCCTTACCCTCCCGCGTTTCCGTACCCTGACCTGTGCCCTAAGCCTTGCCGTTCCCTAACCCTAACCCTAGCCCAGAACACAAATCCTCCCACAGCCCTACACTTTATCCTATGCCATTGCCTACTCCTGGCCCGTACGCTGGCACTGACCCGTGCGTCAGCACGTAGCCCGACCCTCCCATGTTTCCGTACCCTCACCTGTGCCCTAAGACTTGCCGTTCCCTAACCCTAACCCTAGCCCTGAACGGAAAACCACCACCAGCCCTACACCTTACCCTACGCTGTTGCCCACTCCTGGCCTGTACTCTGGCACTGACCCGTGCATCAGCACGTAGCCTTACCCTCCCGCGTTTCCGTACCCTGACCTGTGCCCTAAGCCTTGCCTTTCCCTAACCATAACCCTCGCCCAGAACGCAAATCCAGCACCAGCCCTACACTTTATCCTACGCCGTTGCCTACTCCTGGCCCATACGCTGGCACTGACCCGTGCGTCGGCACGTAGACCGACCCTCCCACGTTTCCGTACCCTCACCTGTGCCCTAACCTTGCCGTTCCCTAACGCTAATCCTAGCCTGGAACGGAAATCCACCACAAGACCTACATTTATCCTACTCCGTTGCCTACTCCTGGCCCGTACGCTGGCACTGACCCGTGCGTCAGCACGTAGCCCGACCCTCACATGTTTCCGTACCCTCACCTGTGCCCTAAGCCTTGCCGTTCCCTAACCCTAACCCTAGCCCGGAACGGAAATGAACCACAAGCCCTATACCATACCTTACGCCGTACCCTACTCCTGGCCCGTACGCTGGCACTGACCCGTGCGTCAGCACGTAGCCTGACCCTCCCACGTTTCCGTACCCTCACCTGTGCCCTAAGCCTTGCCGTTCCCTAACCCTAACCCTAGCACGGAATTGAAAACCACCACCAGCCCTACACCTTACCTTACGCCGTACCCTACTCCTGGCCCGTACGCTGGCACTGACCCGTGCGTCAGCATGTAGCCTGACCCTCCCACGTTTCCGTACCCTCACCTGTGCCCTAAGCCTTGCCGTTCCATAACCCTAACCGTAGCCCGGAATAGAAACCCACCACCAGCCCTACACCTTACCTTACGCCATACCCTACTCCTGACCCGTACACTGGCACTGACCCGTGCGTCAGCACGTAGCCTGACCCCCCCACGTTTCCGTACCCTCACCTGTGCCCTAAGCCTTGCCGTTCCCTAACCCTAACCCTAGCCCGGAACGCAAATCCACCACCAGCCCTACACTTTATCCTACGCCGTTGCCTACTCCTGGCCCGTACGCTGGCACTGACCCGTGCGTCAGCACATAGCCCGACCCTCCCACGTTTCCGTACGCTCACCTGTGCCCTAAGCCTTGCCGTTCCCTAACCTTAATCCTAGCCTGGAACGGAAAACAACCACCAGCCCTACACCTTACCCTGCGCCGTTGCCTACTCCTGGCCCGTATTCTGGCACTGACCCTTGCATCAGCACGTAGCCTTACCCTCCCGTGTATCCGTACCCTGACCTGTGCCCTAAGCCTTGCCGTTCCCTAACCCTAACACTAGCCCAGAACGCAAATCCACCACCAGCCCTACACTTTATCCTACGCCGTTGCCTACTCCTGGCCCGTATGCTGGCACTGACCCGTGCGTCAGCACGTAGCCGGACCCTCCCACGTTTCCGTACCCTCACCTGTGCCCTAAGCCTTGCCGTTCCCTAACCCTAACCCTAGCCTGGAACGGAAATCAACCAAAAGCCCCCTTACCTTACGCCGTACCCTACTCCTGGCCCGTACGCTGGCACTGACCCATGCGTCAGCACGTAGCATGACCCTCCCACGTTTCCGTACCCTCACCTGTGCCCTAAGCCTTGCCGTTCCCTAACCCTAACCCTAGCCCGGAAAGGAAACCCACCACCAGCCCTACACCTTACCTTATGGCGTACCCTATTCCTGGCCCGTACGCTGGCAATGAACCGTGCGTCAGCACGTAGCCTGACCCTCCCAAGTTTCCGTACCCTCACATGTGCCCTAAGCCTTGCCGTTCCCTAACCCTAACCCTAGCCCGGAACGGAAACCCTTCACCAGCCCTATACCTTACCCTACGCCGTTGCCTACTCCTGGCCTGTACTCTGGCACTGACCTATGCATCAGCACGTAGCCTTACCCTCCCGCGTTTCCGTACCCTGACCTGTGCCCTAAGCCTTGCCGTTCCCTAACCCTAACCCTAGCCCAGAACACAAATCCTCCCCCAGCCCTACACTTTATCCTATGCCGTTGCCTACTCCTGGCCCGTACGCTGGCACTGACCCGTGCGTCAGCACGTAGCCGGACCCTCCCATGTTTCCGTACCCTCACCTGTGCCCTAAGACTTGCCGTTCCCTAACCCTAACCCTAGCCCGGAATGGAAACCCACCACCAGCCCTACACCTTACCCTACGCTGTTGCCTACTCCTGGCCTGTACTCTGGCACTGACCCGTGCATCAGCACGTAGCCTTACCCTCCCACGTTTCCGTACCCTGTAGTGTGCCCTAAGCCTTGCCGTAACCTAACCCTAACCCTCGCCCAGAACGCAAATCCACCACCAGCCCTACACTTTATCCTACGCCGTTGCCTACTCCTTGCCCGTACGCTGGCACTGACCCGTGCGTCAGCACGTAGCCCGACCTTCCCACGTTTCCGTACCCTCACCTGTGCCCTAAGCTTTGCCGTTCCCTAACCCTAACCCTAGCCCGGAACGGAAATCAACCACAAGCCCTAAACCTTACCTTACGCCGTACCCTACTCCTGGCCCGTACGCTGGCACTGACCCGTGCGTCAGCACGTAGCCTGACCCTCCCACGTTTCCGTACCCTCACCTGTGCCCTAAGCCTTGCCGTTCCGTAACCCTAACCGTAGCCCGGAATAGAAACCCATCACCAGCCCTACACCTTACCTTACGCCATACCCTACACCTGACCCATACGCTGGCACTGACCCGTGCGTCAGCACGTAGCCTGACCCTCCCATGTTTCCGTACCCTCACCTGTGCCCTAAGCCTTGCCGTTCCCTAACCCTAACCCTAGCCCGGAACGCAAATCCACCACCAGCCCTACACTTTATCCTACGCCGTTGCCTACTCCTGGCCCGTACGCTGGCACTGACCCGTTCGTCAGCACGTAGCCTGACCCTCCCACGTTTCCGTACCCTCACCAGTGCCCTAAGCCTTGCCATTCCCTAACCCTCACCCTAGCCCGGAACGGAAACCCACCACCAGCCCTACACCTTACCTTACGCCGTACCCTATTCCTGGCCCGTACGCTGGCACTGAACCTTGCGTCAGCACGTAGCCTGACCCTCCCACGTTTCCGTACCCTCACATGGGCCCTAAGCCTTGCCATTCCCTAACCCTAACCCTACCCCATAATAGAAACCCACCACCAGCCCTACACCTTACCCTACGCCATTGCCTACTCCTGGCCTGTACTCTGGCACTGACCTATGCATCAGCACGTAGCCTTACCCACCCGCGTTTCCGTACCCTGACCTGTGCCTAAGCCTTGCCGTTCCCTAACCCTAAACCTAGCCCGGAATAGAAACCCACCACCAGCCCTACACTTTACCTTACGTCGTACCCTACTCCTGACCCGTACGCTGGCACTGACCCGTGCGTCAGCACGTAGCCTGACCCTCCCACGTTTCCGTACCCTCACCTGTGCCCTAAGACTTGCCGTTCCCTAACCATAACACTAGCCCGGAACGCAAATCCACCACCAGCCCTACACCATACCCTACGACGTTGCCTACTCCTGGCTCGTACGCTGGCACTGACCCGTGCGTCAGCACATAGCCTTATCCTCCCACGTTTCCGTACCCTCACCTGTGCCCTAAGCCTTACCATTACCTAACCATGACCCTACCCCGGAACGCAAATCCACCACCAGCCCTACACCATACCCTACGACGTTGCCTACTCCTGGCTCGTACGCTGGCACTGACCCGTGCGTCACCACGTAGCCTGACACTCGCACGTTTCCGTACCCTCACCTGTGCCCTAAGACTTGCCATTCCCTAACCCTAACCCTAGCCCGGAACGCAAACCCACCAGAAACCCTACACCTTACCCTACGCCGTAGCACACTCCTGGATCGTACGCTGGCAATGACCCGTGCGTCAGCACGTAGCCTGACCCTCGCACGTTTCCGTACCCTCACCTGTGCCCTAAGCCTTTTCGTTCCCTAACCCTAACCCTAGCCCTGAGCGCAAAACCACCACCAGCCCTACACCATACCTTACGCCGTACCCAACTCCTGGCCCGTACGCTGGCACTGACCCGTGCGTCAGCACGTAGCCTGAACCTCCCACGTTTCCGTACACTCACCTGTGCCCTAAGCCTTGCCCTTCCCTAACCCTAACCCTAGCCCTGTACGGAAACCCACCCCCAGCCCTACACCTTACCCTACGCCGTTGCCTAATCCTGGTTCGTACGCTAGCACTGACCTGTGCATCAGCACGTAGCCTTACCGTCCCGCGTTTCCGTACCCTCACCTGTGCCCTAAGCCTTGCCGTTCCCTAACCCTAACCTCAGCCCGGAACGGAAACACCCCACCAGCCCTACACCTTACCCTACGCCGTTGCCTACTCCTGGCCTGTACGCTGGCACTGACCCGTGCATCAGCACGTAGCCTTACACTCCTGCGTTTCCGTACCCTGACCTGTGCCCTAAGCCTTGCCGTTACCTAACCCTAACCCTAGCCCGGAACGCAAATCCACCACCAGCCCTACACTTTATCCTAGGCCATTGCCTACTCCTGGCCCGTATGCAGGCACTGACCCGTGCGTCAGCACATAGCCTGACCCTCCCACGTTTCCGTACACTCACCTGTGCCCTAAGCCTTGCCGTTCCCTAACCCTAACCCTAGACCGGAAAGAAAACCCACCACAAACCCTACACCTTACCCTACGCCATAGCCTACTCCTGGACCGTACGCTGGCACTGACCCGTGCGTCAGCACGTAGCCTGACCTTCGCACGTTTCCGTACCCTCACCTGTGCCCTAAGCATTTCCGTTCCCTAACCCTAACCCTAGCCCTGAGCGCAAAACCACCACCACCCCTACACCTTACTTTACGCCGTACCCAACTACTGGCCCGTACGCTGGCACTGACACGTGCGTCAGCACGTAGCCTGACCCTCACACGTTTTCCTACCATCACCTGTGCCCTAAGCCTTGCCTTTCTCTAACCGTAACCCTAGCCCAGAATGCAAATCCACCACCAGCGCTAAACCTTACCCTACGCCGTTGCCTACTCCTGGCTCGTACGCTGGCACTGAACCTTTCGTCACCACGTAGCCTGACCCTCCCATGTTTCCGTATCCTCACCTGTGCCCTAAGCCTTGCCGTTCCCTAACCCTAACCCTAGCCCGGAACGCAAACCCACCACCAACCCTACACCTTATCCTACGCCGTAGCCTACTCCTTGACCGTACGCTGCCACTGACACGTGTGACAGCACGTAGCCTGACCCTCCCACGTTTCACTACCCTCACCTGTCCTGTAAGCCTTGTCGTTCCCTAACCCTAACCCTAGCCCAGAATGGAAACCCACCACCAGCCCTACACCTTACCTTACGCCGTACGCTACTCCTGGCCCGTACGCTGGCACTGACCGTGCGTCAGCACGTAGCCTAACCCTCCCACGTTTCCCTACCCTCACCTGTGCCCTAAGCCTTGCCGTTCCCTAACCCTAACACTAGCCCAGAACGCAAATCCCCACCAGCCCTACACCTTACCCTACGCCGTTGCCTACTCCTGGCCCGTACGGTGGCACTGACCCGTGTGACAGCACGTAGCCGGACCCTCCCACGTTTCTGTACCCTCACCTGTGCCCTAAGCCTTGCTGTTCCCTAACCCTAACCCTAGCCTGGTACGGAAACCCACCCCCAGCCGTACACCTTACCCTACGCAGTTGGCTACTCCTGGCCTGTACGATGGCACTGACCCGTGCATCAGCACTTATCCTTACCCTGCCGCGTTTCCGTACCCTCACCTGTGCCCTAAGCCTTGCCGTTCCCTAACACTAACCCTAGCACGGAACGCAAATGCACCACCAGCCCTACACATTACCCTACGCCGTTGCCTACTCCTGGCCCGTACGCTGGCACTGACCCGTGCGTCAGCACGTAGCCTGACCCTCCCACGTTTCCGTACCTTCACCTGTGCCCTAAGACTTGCCGTTCCCTAACCCTAACCCTAGCCCGAAATAGAAACCCACCACCAGCCCTACACCTTACGTTACGCCGTACCCTACTCCTGGCCCGTACGCTTGCACTGACCCGTGCGTCAGCACGTAGCCTGACCCTCACACGTTTTCCTACCCTCACTTGTGCCCTAAGACTTGCCTTTCCCTAACCCTAACCCTAGCCCAGAATGCAAATCCACCACCAGCCCTACACCTTACCCTACGCCGTTGCCTACTCCTGGCCCGTACACTGGCACTGACCCGTGCGTCAGCACGTAGCCTGACCCTCCCACGTTTCCGTACCCTCACCTGAGCCCTAAGCCTTGCCGTTCCCTAACCCTAACCCTAGCCCGGAACAGAAACCCACCAGCAGCCCTACACCTTACCTTACGCCGTACCCTATTCCTGGCCCGTACGCTGGCACTGAACGATGCGTCAGCACGTAGCCTGACCCTCCCACGTTTCCGTACCCTCACCTGTGCCCTAAGCCTTGCCGTTCCCTAACCCTAACCCTAGACCGGAACGCAAATCCACCACCAGCCCTACACTTTATCCTACGCCGTTGCCTACTCCTGGCCCGTACGCTGGCACTGACCCGTGAGTCAGCACGTAGCCCGACCCTCCCACGTTTCCTACCCTCACCTGTGCCCTAAGCCTTGCCGTTTCCTAACCCTAACCCTAGCCTGGAACGGAAATCAACCATAAGCCCTACACCTTACCTTACGCCGTACCCTACTCCTGGCCCGTACACTGGCACTGACCCGTGCGTCAGCACGTAGCCTGACCCTCCCACGTTTACGTACCCTCACCTGTGCCCTAAGCCTTGCCGTTCCCTAACCCTAACCTAGCCTGGAACGGAAATCCAACAACCAGCCCTACACCTTACCTTACGCCGTTGCCTACTCCTGGCCCGTACGCTGCCACTGACCTGTGCATCAGCACGTAGCCCGACCCTCCCACGTTTCCGTAACCTCCCCTGTGCTGTAAGCCTTGCGGTTCCCTAACCCTAACCCTAGTCCGGAACAGAAAGCCACCACCAGCCCTACACCTTACCCTACGCCGTTGCCTACTCCTGGCCTGTACTCTGGCACTGACCCGTGCATCAGCACGTAGCCTTACCCACCCGCGTTTCCGTACCCTGACCTGTGCCCAAAGACTTGCCATTCCCTAACCCTAACCCTAGCCCAGAATGCATATCCACCACCAGCCCTACACTTTATCCTACGCCGTTGCCTACTCCTGGCACGTACACTGGCACTGACCCGTGCGTCAGCACGTAGCCCGAACCTCCCCCGTTTCCGTACCCTCACCTGTGCCCTAAGCCTTCCCGTTCCCTAACCCTAACCCTAGCCTGGAACGGAAATCAATCACAAGCCCTACAGCTTACCTTACGCCGTACCCTACTCCTGGCCAGTACTCTGGCACTAACCCGGGTGTCAGCACGTAGCCTGACCCTCCCACGTTTCCGTACCCTCACCAGTGCCCTAAGCCTTGCCGTTCCCTAACCCTAACCCTAGCCTGGAACGGAAATCAACCACCAGCCCTACACCTTACCTTACGCCGTTGCCTACTCCTGGCCCGTACGCTGGCACTGACCCGTGCATCAGCACGTAGCCCGACCCTCCCACGTTTCTGTACCCTCAAATGTGCTGTAAGCCTTGCCGTTCCCTAACCCTAACCCTAGCCCTGAACGGAAACCCACCACCAGCCCTACACCTTACCCTACGCCGTTGCCTACTCCTGGCCTGTACTCTGGCACTGACCTATGCATCAGCACGTAGCTTTACCCTCCCACGTTTTCGTACCCTGACCTGTGCCTGAAGCCTTGCCGTTCCCTAACCCTAACCCTAGCCCGGAACGCAAATCCACCACCAGCCCTACACTTTACCCTACGCCGTTGCCTAGTCCTGGCCCGTACGCTGGCACTGACCCGTGCGTCAGCACGTAGCCCGACACTCTCACATTTCCGTACCCTCACCTGCGCCCTAAGCCTTGCCGTTCCCTAACCCTTACCCTAGCCTGGAACGGAAATCAACCAAAAGCCCTAAACCTTACCTTACACCGTACTCTATTCCTGGCGCGTACGCTGGCACTGAACCGTGCGTCAGCACGTAGCCTGACCCACCCACGTTTCCGTACCCTCACATGTGCCCTAAGCCTTGCCGTACCCTAACCCTAACCCTAGCCCGTAATAGAAACCCACCACCAGCCCTACACCTTACCTTATGCCGTACCCTACTCCTGACCCGTACGCTGGCACTGACCCGTGCGTCAGCACGTAGCCCGACCCTCCCACGTTTCCGTACCCTCACCTGTGCCCTAAGCCTTGCCGTTCCCTAACCCTAACCCTAGCCTGTAACGGAAACCAACAACCAGCCCTACACCTTACCTTACGCCGTTGCCTAATCCTGGCCCGTACGCAGGCACTGACCCGTGCGTCAGCACGTAGCCCGACCCACCCACGTTTCCGTACCCTCACCTGTGCCCTAATCCTTGCCGTTCCCTAACCCTAACCCTAGCCTGGAACGGAAATCAACCACAAGCCCTACACCTTACCTTATGCCGTACCCTACTCCTGGCCCGTACGCTGGCACTGACCCGTGTGTCAGCACGTAGCCTGACCCACCCACGTTTCCGTACCCTCACCTGTGCCCTAAGCCTTGCCGTTACCTAGCCCTAACCCGAGCCCGGAACGGAAACCCACCACCAGCCCTACACCTTTCCTTACGCCGTACCCTATTCCTGGCCCGTACGCTGGCACTGAAGCGTGCGTCAGCACGTAGCATGACCCTCCCACGTTTCCGTACCCTCACCTGTGCCCTAAGCCTTGCCGTTCCCTAACCCTAACCCTAGCCCGGAATTGAAACCCACCACCAGCCCTAAAACTTACCTTACGCCGTACCCTACTCCTGACCCGTACGCTGGCACTGACCCGTGCATCAGCACGTAGCCTTACCCTCCCACGTTTCTGTACCCTTTACTGTGCCCTAAGCCTTGCCGTTCCCTAACCCTAACCCTCGCCCAGAACGCAAATCCACCACCAGCCCTACACTTTATCCTACGCTGTTGCCTACTCCTTGCCCGTACGCTGGCACTGACCCGTGCGTCAGCACGTAGCCCGACCTTCCCACGTTTCCGAACCCTCACCTGTGCCCTAAGCCTTGCCGTTCCCTAACCCTAACCCTAGCCCGGAATGGAAATGAACCACAAGCCCTATACCATACCTTACGCCGTACCCTACTCCTGGCCCGTACGCTGGCACTGACCCGTGCGTCAGCACGTAGCCTGACCCTCCCACGTTTCCGTACCCTCACCTGTGCCCTAAGCCTTGCCGTTCCCTAACCCTAACCCTAGCCCGGAATTGAAAACCACCACCAGCCCTACACCTTACCTTACGCCGTACCCTACTCCTGGCCCGTACGCTGGCACTGACCCGTGCATCAGCATGTAGCCTGACCCTCCCACGTTTCCGTACCCTCACCTGTGCCCTAAGCCTTGCCGTTCCATAACCCTAACCCTAGTCCGGAACAGAAACCCACCACCAGCCCTACACCTTACCTTACGCCATACCCTACTCCTGACCCGTACGCTGGCACTGACCCGTGCGTCAGCACGTAGCCTGACCCTCCCACGTTTCCGTACCCTCACCTGTGCCCTAAGCCTTGCCGTTCCCTAACCCTAACCCTAGCCCGGAATGCAAATCCACCACCAGCCCTACACTTTATCCTACGCCGTTGCCTACTCCTGGCCCGTACGCTGGCACTGACCCGTGCGTCAGCACATAGCCCGACCCTCCCACGTTTCCGTACCCTCACCTGTGCCCTAAGCCTTGCCGTTCCCTAACCTTAATCCTAGCCTGGAACGGAAAACAACCACCAGCCCTACACCTTACCCTGCGCCGTTGCCTACTCCTGGCCTGTACTCTGGCACTGACCTATGCATCAGCACGTAGCCTTACCGTCCCGCGTTTCCGTACCCTGACCTGTGCCCTAAGCCTTGCCGTTCCCTAACCCTAACACTAGCCCAGAACGCAAATCCACCACCAGCCCTACACTTTATCCTACGCCGTTGCCTACTCCTGGCCCGTATGCTGGCACTGACCCGTTCGTCAGCACGTAGCCGGACCCTCCCACGTTTCCGTACCCTCACCTGTGCCCTAAGCCTTGCCGTTCCCTAACCCTAACCCTAGCCTGGAACGGAAATCAACCTAAAGCCCTACACCTTACCTTACGCCGTACCCTACTCCTGGCCCGTACACTGGCACTGACCCATGCGTCAGCACGTAGCATGACCCCCCCACGTTTCCGTACCCTCACCTGTGCCCTAAGCCTTGCCGTTCCCTAACCCTAACCCTAGCCCGGAAAGGAAACCCACCACCAGCCCTACACCTTACCTTATGCCGTACCCTATTCCTGGCCCGTATGCTGGCAATGAACCGTGCGTCAGCACGTAGCCTGACCCTCCCACGTTTCCGTACCCTCACATGTGCCCTAAGCCTTGCCGTTCCCTAACCCTAACCCTAGCCCGGAACGGAAACCCTTCACCAGCCCTACACCTTACCCTACGCCGTTGCCTACTCCTGGCCTGTACTCTGGCACTGACCTATGCATCAGCACGTAGCCTTACCCTCCCGCGTTTCCGTACCCTGACCTGTGCCCTAAGCCTTGCCGTTCCCTAACCCTAACCCTAGCCCAGAACACAAATCCTCCCCCAGCCCTACACTTTATCCTATGCCGTTGCCTACTCCTGGCCCGTACGCTGGCACTGACCCGTGCGTCAGCACGTAGCCCGACCCTCCCATGTTTCCGTACCCTCACCTGTGCCCTAAGCCTTGCCGTTCCCTAACCCTAACCCTAGCCCGGATTGGAAACTCACCACCAGCCCTACACCTTACCCTACGCTGTTGCCTACTCCTGGCCTGTACTCTGGCACTGACCCGTGCATCAGCACGTAGCCTTACCCTCCCACGTTTCCGTACCCTGTACTGTGCCCTAAGCCTTGCCGTAACCTAACCCTAACCCTCGCCCAGAACGCAAATCCACCACCAGCCCTACACTTTATCCTACGCCGTTGCCTACTCCTTGCCCGTACGCTGGCACTGACCCGTGCGTCAGCACGTAGCCCGACCTTCCCACGTTTCCGTACCCTCACCTGTGCCCTAAGCTTTGCCGTTCCCTAACCCTAACCCTAGCCCGGAACGGAAATCAACCGCAAGCCCTAAACCTTACCTTACGCCGTACCCTACTCCTGGCCCGTACGCTGGCACTGACCCGTGCGTCAGCACGTAGCCTGACCCTCCCACGTTTCCGTACCCTCACCTGTGCCCTAAGCCTTGCCGTTCCGTAACCCTAACCGTAGCCCGGAATAGAAACCCATCACCAGCCCTACACCTTACCTTACGCCATACCCTACACCTGACCCATACGCTGGCACTGACCCGTGCGTCAGCACGTAGCCTGACCCTCCCATGTTTCCGTACCCTCACCTGTGCCCTAAGCCTTGCCGTTCCCTAACCCTAACCCTAGCCCGGAACGCAAATCCACCACCAGCCCTACACTTTATCCTACGCCGTTGCCTACTCCTGGCCCGTACGCTGGCACTGACCCGTTCGTCAGCACGTAGCCTGACCCTCCCACGTTTCCGTACCCTCACCAGTGCCCTAAGCCTTGCCATTCCCTAACCCTCAACCTAGCCCGGAACGGAAACCCACCACCAGCCCTACACCTTACCTTACGCCGTACCCTATTCCTGGCCCGTATGCTGGCACTGAACGTTGCGTCAGCACGTAGCCTGACCCTCCCACGTTTCCGTACCCTCACATGGGCCCTAAGCCTTGCCATTCCCTAACCCTAACCCTACCCCTTAATAGAAACCCACCACCAGCCCTAAACCTTACCCTACGCCGTTGCCTACTCCTGGCCTGTACTCTGGCACTGACCTATGCATCAGCACGTAGCCTTACCCTCCCGCGTTTCCGTACCCTGACCTGTGCCTAAGCCTTGCCGTTCCCTAACCCTAAACCTAGCCCGGAATAGAAACCCACCACCAACCCTACACTTTACCTTACGCCGTACCCTACTCCTGACCCGTACACTGGCACTGACCCGTGCGTCAGCACGTAGCCTGACCCTCCCACGTTTCCATACCCTCACCTGTGCACTAAGACTTGCCGTTCCCTAACCATAACCCTAGCCCGGAACGCAAATCCACCACCAGCCCTACACCATACCCTACGACGTTGCCTACTCCTGGCTCGTACGCTGGCACTGACCCGTGCGTCAGCACATAGCCTTATCCTCCCACGTTTCCGTACCCTCACCTGTGCCCTAAGCCTTACCATTACCTAACCATGACCCTACCCCGGAACGCAAATCCACCACCAGCCCTACACCATACCCTACGACGTTGCCTACTCCTGGCTCGTACGCTGGCACTGACCCGTGCGTCACCACGTAGCCTGACACTCGCACGTTTCCGTACCCTCACCTATGCCCTAAGACTTGCCATTCCCTAACCCTAACCCTAGCCCGGAACGCAAACCCACCAGAAATCCTACACCTTACCCTACGCCGTAGCACACTCCTGGATCGTACGCTGGCAATGACCCGAGCGTCAGCACGTAGCCTGACCCTCGCACGTTTCCGTACCCTCACCTGTGCCCTAAGCCTTTTCGTTCCCTAACCCTAACGCTAGCCCTGAGCGCAAAACCACCACCAGCCCTACACCATACCTTACGCCGTACCCAACTCCTGGCCCGTACGCTGGCACTGACCCGTGCGTCAGCACGTAGCCTGACCCTCCCACGTTTCCGTACACTCACCTGTGCCCTAAGCCTTGCCGTTCCCTAACCCTAACCCTAGCCCTGTACGGAAACCCACCCCCAGCCCTACACCTTACCCTACGCCGTTGCCTACTCCTGGTTCGTACGCTAGCACTGACCTGTGCATCAGCACGTAGCCTTACCGTCCCGCGTTTCCGTACCCTCACCTGTGCCCTAAGCCTTGCCGTTCCCTAACACTAACCTCAGCCCGGAACGGAAACCCCCCACCAGCCCTACACCTTACCCTACGCCGTTGCCTACTCCTGGCCTGTACGATGGCACTGACCCGTGCATCAGCACGTAGCCTTACACTCCTGCGTTTCCGTACCCTGACCTGTGCCCTAAATCTTGCCGTTACCTAACCCTAACCCTAGCCCGGAACGCAAATCCACCACCAGCCCTACACTTTATCCAAGGCCATTGCCTACTCCTGGCCCGTACGCAGGCACTGACCCGTGCGTCAGCACATAGCCTGACACTCCCACGTTTCCGTACACTCACCTGTGCCCTAAGCCTTGCCGTTCCCTAACCCTAACCCTAGACCGGAAAGAAAACCCACCACAAACCCTACACCTGACCCTACGCCATAGCCTACTCCTGGACCGTACGCTGGCACTGACCCGTGCGTCAGCACGTAGCCTGACCTTCGCACGTTTCCGTACCCTCACCTGTGCCCTAAGCCTTTCCGTTCCCTAACCCTAACCCTAGCCCTGAGCGCAAAACCACCACCACCCCTACACCTTACTTTACGCCGTACCCAACTACTGGCCCGTACGCTGGCACTGACACGTGCGTCAGCACGTAGCCTGACCCTCACACGTTTTCCTACCATCACCTGTGCCCTAAGCCTTGCCTTTCCCTAACCGTAACCCTAGCCCAGAATGCAAATCCACCACCAGCCCTAAACCTTACCCTACGCCGTTGGCTACTCCTGGTCCATACGCTGGCACTGACCCGTGCGTCAGCACATAGCCTTATCCTTCCACGTATCCGTACCCTCACCTGTGCCCTAAGCCTTACCATTACCTAACCCTGACCCTACCCCGGAAAGCAAATCCACCACCAGCCCTACACCATACCCTACGCCGTTGCCTACTCCTGGCTCGTACGCTGGCACTGAACCTTTCGTCACCACGTAGCCTGACCCTCCCATGTTTCTGTATCCTCACCTGTGCCCTAAGCCTTGCCGTTCCCTAACCCTAACCCTAGCCCGGAACGCAAACCCACCACCAACCCTACACCTTACCCTACGCCGTAGCCTACTCCTTGACCGTACGCTGCCACTGACACGTGTGACAGCACGTAGCCTGACCCTCCCACGTTTCACTACCCTCACCTGTCCTGTAAGCCTTGTCGTTCCCTAACCCTAACCCTAGCCCAGAACGGAAACCCACCACCAGCCCTACACCTTACCTTACGCCGTACGCTACTCCTGGCCCGTACGCTGGCACTGACCGTGCGTCAGCACGTAGCCTAACCCTCCCACGTTTCCCTACCCTCACCTGTACCCTAAGCCTTGCCGTTCCCTAACCCTAACACTAGCCCAGAACGCAAATCCCCACCAGCCCTACACCTTACCCTACGCCGTTGCCTACTCCTGGCCCGTACGCTGGCACTGACCCGTGTGACAGCACGTAGCCTGACCCTCACACGTTTTCCTACCCTCACTTGTGCCCTAAGCCTTGCCTTTCCCTAACCCTAACCCTAGCCCAGAATGCAAATCCACCACCAGCCCTACACCATACCCTACGCCGTTGCCTACTCCTGGCCCGTACACTGGCACTGACCCGTGCGTCAGCACATAGCCTGACCCTCCCACGTTTCCGTACCGTCACCTGAGCCCTAAGCCTTGCCGTTCCCTAACCCTAACCCTAGCCCGGAACGGAAACCCACCAGCAGCCCTACACCTTACCTTACGCCGTACCCTATTCCTGGCCCGTACGCTGGCACTGAACCATGCGTCAGCACGTAGCCTGACCCTCCCACGTTTCCGTACCCTCACCTGTGCCCTAAGCCTTGCCGTTCCCTAACCCTAACCCTAGACCGGAACGCAAATCCACCACCAGCCCTACACTTTATCCTACGCCGTTGCCTACTCCTGGCCCGTACGCTGACACTGACCCGTGAGTCAGCACGTAGCCCGACCCTCCCACGTTTCCGTACCCTCACCTGTGCCCTAAGCCTTGCCGTTTCCTAACCCTAACCCTAGCCTGGAATGGAAATCAGCCATAAGCCCTACAACTTACCTTACGCCGTACCCTACTCCTGGCCCGTACACTGGCACTGACCCGTGCGTCAGCACGTAGCCTGACCCTCCCACGTTTACGTACCCTCACCTGTGCCCTAAGCCTTGCGGTCCCTAACCCTAACCCTAGTCCGGAACAGAAAGCCACCACCAGCCCTACACCTTACCCTACGCCGTTGCCTACTCCTGGCCTGTACTCTGGCACTGACCCGTGCATCAGCACGTAGCCTTACCCACCCGCGTTTCCGTACCCTGACCTGTGCCCAAAGACTTGCCGTTCCCTAACCCTAACCCTAGCCCAGAATGCATATCCACCACCAGCCCTACACTTTATCCTACGCCGTTGCCTACTCCTGGCACGTACACTGGCACTGACCCGTGCGTCAGCACGTAGCCCGAACCTCCCCCGTTTCCGTACCCTCACCTGTGCCCTAAGCCTTCCCGTTCCCTAACCCTAACTCTAGCCTGGAACGGAAATCAATCACAAGCCCTACAGCTTACCTTACGCCGTACCCTACTCCTGGCCAGTACTCTGGCACTAACCCGGGTGTCAGCACGTAGCCTGACCCTCCCACGTTTCCGTACCCTCACCAGTGCCCTAAGCCTTGCCGTTCCCTAACCCTAACCCTAGCCTGGAACGGAAATCAACCACCAGCCCTACACCTTACCTTACGCCGTTGCCTACTCCTGGCCCGTACGCTGGCACTGACCCGTGCATCAGCACGTAGCCCGACCCTCCCACGTTTCCGTACCCTCAAATGTGCTGTAAGCCTTGCCGTTCCCTAACCCTAACCCTAGCCCGGAACACAAAACCACCACCAGCCCTACACCTTACCCTACGCCGTTGCCTACTCCTGGCCTGTACTCTGGCACTGACCCATGCATCAGCACGTAGCCTTACCCACCCGCGTTTCCGTACCCTGACCTGTGCCCTAAGCCTTGCCTTTCCCTAACACTAACCCTAGCCCAGAACGCAAATCCACCACCAGCCCTACACTTTATCCTACGCCGTTGCCTACTCCTGGCCCGTACGCTGGCACTGACCCGTGCGTCAGCACGTAGCCCGACCCTCCCACGTTTCCGTACCCTCACCTGTGCCCTAAGCCTTGCCGTTCCCTAACCCTAACCCTAGCCTGGAACGGAAATCAACCACAAGCCCTACACATTACCTTACGCCGTACCCTACTCCTGGCCCGTACGCTGGCACTGACCCGTGCGTCACCACGTAGCCTGACCCTCCCACGTTTCCGTACCCTCACCTGTGCCCTAAGCCTTGCCGTTCCCTAACCCTACCCTAGCCCGGAAAGGAAACCCACCACCAGCCCTACACCTTACCTTACGCCGTACCCTCTTCCTGGCCCCTACGCTGGCACTGACCGTGCGTCAGCACGTAGTCTGACCCTCCCACGTTTCCGTACCCTCACCTGTGCCCTAAGCCTTGCCGTTCCCGGACCCTAACCCTAGCCCGGAATGCAAATCCACCTCCAGCCCTACACTTTATCCTACACCGTTGCCTACTCCTGGCCCGTACGCTGGCACTGACCCGTGCGTCAGCACGTAGCCTGACCCTCCCACGTTTCCGTACCCTCACCTGTGCCCTAAGCCTTGCCGTTCCCTAACACTAACCCTAGCCCGAAACGCAAATCCACCACCAGCCCTACACTTTATCCTACGCCGTTGCCTACTCCTGGCCCGTACTCTGGCACTGACCCGTGCGTCAGCACGTAGCCTGACCTTCCCACGTTTCCGTACCCTCACCTGTGCCCTAAGCCTTGCCGTTCCCTAACGCTAACCCTAGCCCGGAACGGAAACCCACCACCAGCCCTACACCTTACATTACGCCGTACCCTATTCCTGGCCCATACGCAGGCACTGTAGCGTGCGTCAGCACGTAGCCTGACCCTCCCACGTTTCCGTACCCTCACCTGTGCCCTAAGCCTTGCCGTTCCCTAACCCTAACCCTAGCCCGGAATAGAAACCCACCACCAGCCCTACACCTTACTGTACGCCCTACCCTACTCCTGACCCGTACGCTGGCACTGAACCGTGCGTCAGCACGTAGCCTGACCCTCCCACGTTTCCGTACCCTCACCTGTGCCCTAAGCCTTGCCGTTCCCTAACCCTAACCCTAGACCGAAACGCACAACCACCACCAGACCTACACTTTATCCTACACCGTTGCCTACTCCTGGCCCGTACGCAGGCACTGACCCGTGCGTCAGCACGTAGCCCGACCCTCCCACGTTCCCGTACCCTCACCTGTGCCCTAAGCCTTGCCGTTCCCTAACCCTAACAATAGCCTGGAACGGAAACCAACCACCAGCCCTACACCTTACCTTACGCCGTTGCCTACTCCTGGCCCGTAAGCTGGCACTGACCCGTGCGTCAGCATGTAGCCTGACCCTCCCACGTTTCGGTACCCTTACCTGTGCCCTAAGCCTTGCCGTTCCCTAACCCTAATCGTAGCCCGGAACGGAAACCACCACCAGCATTACAACTTACCCTACGCCGTTGCCTACTCCTGGCCCGTACTCTGGCACTGACACTAGCATCAGCACGTCGCCTTACCCTCCCGAGTATCCATACCCTGACCTGTGCCCTAAGCCTTGCCGTTCCCTAACCCTAACCCTAGCCCAGAACGCAAATCCACCACCAGCCCTACACTTTATCCTACGCCGTTGCCTACTTCTGGCCCGTACGCTGGCACTGACCCGTGCGTCAGCACGTAGCCCGACCCTCCCACCTTTCCGTACCCTCACCTGTGCCCTAAGCCTTGCCGTTCCCTAACCCTAACCCTAGCCTGGAACGGAAATCAACCACAAGCCCTACACCTTACGTTACACCGTACACTACTCCTGGCCCGTACGCTGGCACTGACCCGTGCGTCAGCACGTAGCCTGACCCTCCCACGTTTCCGTACCCTCACCTGTGCCCTAAGCCTTGCCGTTCCCTAACTCTAACCCTAGCCCGGAACGCAAATCCACCACCAGCCCTACACTTTATCCTACACCGTTGCCTACTCCTGGCCCGTACGCTGGCACTGACCCGTGCGTCAGCACGTAGCGTGACCCTCCCACGTTTCCGTACCCTCACCTGTGCCCTAAGCCTTGCCGTTCCCTAACCCTAACCCTAGCCCGGAACGTAAATCCACCAACAGCCCTACACTTTATCCTACGCCGTTGCCTACTCCTGGCCCGTACACTGGCACTGACCCGTGCGTCAGCACGTAGCCTGACCCGCCCACGTTTCCGTACCCTCACCTGTGCCCTAAGCCTTGCCGTTCCCTAACCCTAACCCTAGCCCGGAACGTAAATCCACCACCAGCCCTACACTTTATCCTATGCCGTTGCCTACTCCTGGCCCGTACCCTGGCACTGACCCGTGCGTCAGCACGTAGCCCGACCCTTCCACGTTTCCGTACCCTCACCTGTGCCCTAAGCCTTGCCGTTCCCTAACCCTAACCCTAGACCGGCACGGGAACCCACCAACAGCCCTACACCTTACCTTACGCCGTACCCTATTCCTGGCCCGTACGCTGTCACTGAGCCGTGCGACAGCATGTAGCCCGACCCTCCCACGTTCCCGTACCCTCACCTGTGCCCTAAGCCTTGCCGTTCCCTAACCCTAACCCTAGCCTGGGACGGAAATCAACCACAAGCCCTACACCTTACCTTATGCCGTACCCTACTCCTGGCCCGTACGCTGGCACTGACCCGTGCGTCAGCACGTAGCCTGACCCTCCCACGTTTCCATACCCTCACCTGTGCCCTAAGCCTTGCCGTTCCCTAACCCTAACCCTAGCCCCGAACGCAAATCCACCACCAGCCCTACACTTTATCCTACGCCGTTGCCTACTCCTGGCCCGTACGCTGGCACTGACCCGTGAGTTAGCACGTAGCCCGACACTCCCACGTTTCCGTAACCTCACCTGTGCCCTAAGCCTTGCCGTTCCCTAACCCTAACCCTAGCCTGGAACGGAAACCAACCACCAGCCCTACACCTTACCTTACGCCGTTTCCTACCTCTGGGCCGTACGCTGGCACTGACCCGTGCGTCAGCACGTAGCCCGACACTCCCAAGTTTCCGTACCCTCACCTGTGCCCTAAGCCTTGCCGTTCCCTAACCCTAACCCTAGCCCGGAATGGAAAACCAACACCAGCCCTACACCTTACCTTACGCCGTACCCTACTCCTGGCCCGTACGATGGCACTGACCCGTGCGTCAGCACGTAGCCTGACCCTCCCACGTTTCCGTACACTCACCTGTGCCCTAAGCCTTGCCGTTCCCTAACCCTAACCATAGCCCGGAACGCAAATCCACCACCAGCCCTACATTTTATCCTACGCCGTTGCCTACTCCTGGCCCGTACGCTGGCACTGACCCGTGCGTCAGCACGTAGCCCGACCCTCCCACGTTTCCGTACCCTCACCTGTGCCCAAAGCCTTGCCGTTCCCTAACCCTAATCCTAGCCTGGAACGAAAACCCACCACCAGCCCTACACCTTACCTTACGCCGTTGCCTACTCCTGGCCCATACGCTGGCACGGACCCGTGCGTCAGCACGTAGCCCGACGCTCCCACGTTTCTGTACTCTCACCTGTGCCCTTAGCCTTGCCTTTCCCTAACCCTAACCCTAGCCTGGAACGGAAATCAACCTCAAGCCCTACAGCTTACCTTACGCCGTACCCTACTCCTGGCCAGTACTCTGGCACTAACCCGTGTGTCAGCACGTAGCCTGACCCTCCCACGTTTCCGTACCCTCACCAGTGCCCTAAGCCTTGCCGTTCCCAAACCCTAACCCTAGCCTGGAACGGAAGTCAACCACCAGCCCTACACCTTACCTTACGCCGTTGCCTACACCTGGCCCGTACGCTGGCACTGACCCGTGCATCAGCACGTAGCCCGACCCTCCCACGTTTCCGTACCCTCAAATGTGCTGTAAGCCTTGCCGTTCCCTAACCCTAACCCTAGCCCGGAACACAAAACCACCACCAGCCCTACACCTTACCCTACGCCGTTGCCTACTCCTGGCCTGTACTCTGGCACTGACCCGTGCATCAGCACGTAGCCTTACCCACCCGCGTTTCCGTACCCTGACCTGTGCCCTAAGCCTTGCCTTTCCCTAACCCTAACCCTAGCCCAGAACGCAAATCCACCACCAGCCCTACACTTTATCCTACGCCGTTGCCTACTCCTGGCCCGTACGCTGGCACTGACACGTGCGTCAGCACGTAGCCCGACCCTCCCACGTTTCCGTACCCTCACCTGTGCCCTAAGCCTTGCTGTTCCCTAACCCTAACCCTAGCCTGGAACGGAAATCAACCACAAGCCCTACACCTTACCTTACGCCGTACCCTACTCCTGGCCCGTACGCTGGCACTGACCCGTGCGTCACCACGTAGCCTGACCATCCCACGTTTCCGTACCCTCACCTGTGCCCTAAGCCTTGCCGTTCCCTATCCCTACCCTAGCCCGGAAAGGAAACCCACCACCAGCCCTACACCTTACCTTACGCCGTACCCTGTTCCTGGCCCCTACACTGGCACTGAACCGTGTGTCAGCACGTTGTCTGACCCTCCCACGTTTCCGTACCCTCACCTGTGCCCTAAGCCTTGCCGTTCCCTAACCCTAACCCTAGCCCGGAACGCAAATCCACCTCCAGCCCTACACTTTATCCTACACCGTTGCCTACTCCTGGCCCTTACGCTGGCACTGACCCGTGCGTCAGCACGTAGCCTGACCCTCCCACGTTTCCGTACCGTCACCTGTGCCCTCAGCCTTGCAGTTCCCTAACCCTAACCCTAGCCCGAAACGCAAATCCACCACCAGCCCTACACTTTATCCTACGCCGTTGCCTACTCCTGGCCCGTACGCTGGCACTGACCCGTGCGTCAGCACGTAGCCTGACCCTCCCACGTTTCCGTACCCTCACCTGTGCCCTAAGCCTTGCCATTCCCTAACCCTAACCCTAGCCCGGAACGGAAAACCACCACCAGCCCTACACCTTACCTTACGCCGTACCATATTCCTGGCCCGTACGCAGGCACTGTAGCGTGCGTCAGCACGTAGCCTGACCCTCCCACGTTTCCGTACCCTCACCTGTGCCCTAAGCCTTGCCGTTCCCTAACCCTAACCCTAGCCCGGAATAGAAACCCACCACCAGCCCTACACCTTACTGTACGCCCTACCCTACTCCTGACCCGTACGCTGGCACTGAACCGTGCGTCACCACGTAGCCTGACCCTCCCACGTTTCCGTACCCTCACCTGTGCCCTAAGCCTTGCCGTTCCCTAACCCTAACCCTAGCCCGGAATGCACAACCACGACCAGCCCTACACTTTATCCTACACCGTTGCCTACTCCTGGCACGTACGCAGGCACTGACCCGTGCGTCAGCACGTAGCCCGACCCTCCCACGTTCCCGTACCCTCACCTGTGCCCTAAGCCTTGCCGTTCCCTAACCCTAACAATAGCCTGGAATGGAAACCAACCACCAGCCCTACACCTTACCTTACGCCGTTGCCTACTCCTGGCCCGTTCGCTGGCACTGACCCGTGCGTCAGCATGTAGCCTGACCCTCCCACGTTTCGGTACCCTTACCTGTGCCCTAAGACTTGCCGTTCCCTAACCCTAATCGTAGCCCGGAACGGAAACCACCACGAGCATTACAACTTACCCTACGCCGTTGCCTACTCCTGGCCCGTATTTTGGCACTGACCCTTGCATCAGCACGTAGCCTTACCCTCCCGAGTATCCGTACCCTGACCTGTGCCCTAAGCCTTGCGGTTCCCTAACCCTAACCCTAACCCAAAACGCAAATCCACCACCAGCCCTACACTTTATCCACGCCGTTGCCTACTTCTGGCCCGTACGCTGGCACTGACCCGTGCGTCAGCACGTAGCCCGACCCTCCCACCTTTCCGTACCCTCACCTGTGCCCTAAGCCTTGCCGTTCCCTAACCCTAACCCTAGCCTGGAACGGAAATCAACAACAAGCCCTACACCTTACCTTACGCCGTACCCTACTCCTGGCCCGTACGCTGGCACTGACCCGTGCGTCAGCACGTAGCCTGACCCTCCCACGTTTCCGTACCCTCACCTGTGCCCTAAGCCTTGCCGTTCCCTAACGCTAACCCTAGCCCGGAACGGAAACCCACCACCAGCCCTACACCTTACATTACGCCGTACCCTATTCCTGGCCCGTACGCAGGCACTGTAGCGTGCGTCAGCACGTAGCCTGACCCTCCCACGTTTCCGTACCCTCACCTGTGCCCTAAGCCTTGCCGTTCCCTAACCCTAACCCTAGCCCGGAATAGAAACCCACCACCAGCCCTACACCTTACTGTACGCCCTACCCTACTCCTGACCCGTACGCTGGCACTGAACCATGCGTCAGCACGTAGCCTGACCCTCCCACCTTTCCGTACCCTCACCTGTGCCCTAAGCCTTGCCGTTCCCTAACCCTAACCCTAGCCCGGAATGGAAAACCAACACCAGCCCTACACCTTACCTTACGCCGTACCCTACTCCTGGCCCGTACGATGGCACTGACCCGTGCGTCAGCACGTAGCCTTACCCTCCCACGTTTCCGTACACTCACCTGTGCCCTAAGCCTTGCCGTTCCCTAACCCTAACCCTAGCCCGGAATAGAAACCCACCACCAGCCCTACACCTTACCTTACGCCGTACCCTACTCCTGACCCGTACGCTGGCACTGACCCGTGCGTCAGCACGTAGCCTGACCCTCCCACATTTCCGTACCCTCACCTGTGCCCTAAGCATTGCTGTTCCCTAACCGTAACCCAGGACCGGAACGCAAATCCAACACCAGCCCTACACTTTATCCTACGCCGTTGCCTACTCCTGGCCCGAACGCTGGCACTGACCCGTGCGTCAGCACGTAGCCTGACCCGCCCACGTTTCCGTACCCTCACCTGTGCCCTAAGCCTTGCCGTTCCCTAACCCTAACCCTAGACCGGCACGGGAACCCACCAACAGCCCTACACCTTACCTTACGCCGTACCCTATTCCTGGCCCGTACGCGGTCACTGAGCCGTGCGACAGCATGTAGCCCGACCCTCCCACGTTTCCGTACCCTCACCTGTGCCCTAAGCCTTGCCGTTCCCTAACCCTAACCCTAGCCTGGGACGGAAATCAACCACAAGCCCTACACCTTACCTTATGCCGTACCCTACTCCTGGCCCGTACGCTGGCACTGACCCGTGCGTCAGCACGTAGCATGACCCTCCCACGTTTCCATACCCTCACCTGTGCCCTAAGCCTTGCCGTTCCCTAACCCTAACCCTAGCCCGGAACGCAAATCCACCACCAGCCCTACACTTTATCCTATGCCATTGCCTACTCCTGGCCCGTACGCTGGCACTGACCCGTGAGTTAGCACGTAGCCCGACACTCCCACGTTTCCGTAACCTCACCTGTGCCCTAAGCCTTGCCGTTCCCTAACCCTAACCCTAGCCTGGAACGGAAACCAACCACCAGCCCTACACCTTACCTTACGCCGTTTCCTACCTCTGGGCCGTACGCTGGCACTGACCCGTGCGTCAGCACGTAGCCCGACACTCCCAAGTTTCCGTACCCTCACCTGTGCCCTAAGCCTTGCCGTTCCCTAACCCTAACCCTAGCCCGGAATGGAAAACCAACACCAGCCCTACACCTTACCTTACGCCGTACCCTACTCCTGGCCCGTACGATGGCACTGACCCGTGCGTCAGCACGTAGCCTTACCCTCCCACGTTTCCGTACACTCACCTGTGCCCTAAGCCTTGCCGTTCCCTAACCCTAACCCTAGCCCGGAATAGAAACCCACCACCAGCCCTACACCTTACCTTACGCCGTACCCTACTCCTGACCCGTACGCTGGCACTGACCCGTGCGTCAGCACGTAGCCTGACCCTCCCACATTTCCGTACCCTCACCTGTGCCCTAAGCATTGCTGTTCCCTAACCGTAACCCAGGACCGGAACGCAAATCCAACACCAGCCCTACACTTTATCCTACGCCGTTGCCTACTCCTGGCCCGTACGCTGGCACTGACCCGTGCGTCAGCACGTAGCCCGACCCTCCCACGTTTCCGTACCCTCACCTGTGCCCTAAGCCTTGCCGTTCCCTAACCCTAATCCTAGCCTGGTACGAAAACCCACCACCAGCCCTACACCTTACCTTACGCCGTTGCCTACTCCTGGCCCGTACGCTGGCACGGACCCGTGCGTCAGCACGTAGCCCGACCCTCCCACGTTTCTGTACTCTCACCTGTGCCCTTAGCCTTGCCGTTCCCTAACCCTAACCCTAGCCTGGAACGGAAATCAACCACAAGCCCTACACTTTATCCTACGCCGTTGCCTACTCCTGGCCCGTACGCTGGCACTGACCCGTGCGTCAGCACGTAGCCCGACCCTCCCACGTTTCCGTACCCTCACCTGTGCCCTAAGCCTTGCCGTTCCCTAACCCTAACCCTAGCCTGGAACGGAAATCAACCACCAGCCCTACACATTACCTTACGCCGTACCCTACTCCTGGCCCGAACGCTGGCACTGACCCGTGCGTCACCACGTAGCCTGACCCTCCCACGTTTCCGTACCCTCACCTGTGCCCTAAGCCTTGCCGTTCCCTAACCCTACCCTAGCCCGGAAAGGAAACCCACCACCAGCCCTACACCTTACCTTACGCCGTACCCTGTTCCTGGCCCCTACACTGGCACGGAACCGTGTGTCAGCACGTTGTCTGAACCTCTCACGTTTCCGTACCCTCACCTGTGCCCTAAGCCTTGCCATTCCCGAACCCTAACCCTAGCCCGGAACGCAAATCCACCTCCAGCCCTACACTTTATCCTACACCGTTGCCTACTCCTGGCCCGTACTCTGGCACTGACCCGTGCGTCAGCACGTAGCCTGACCCTCCCACGTTTCCGTACCCTCACCTGTGCCCTAAGCCTTGCCGTTCCCTAACCCTAACCCTAGCCCGGAACGGAAACCCACCACCAGCCCTACACCTTACCTTACGCCGTACCCTATTCCTGGCCCGTACGCAGGCACTGTAGCGTGTGTCAGCACGTAGCCTGACCCTCCCACGTTTCCGTACCCTCACCTGTGCCCTAAGCCTTGCCGTTCCCTAACCCTAACCCTAGCCCGGAATAGAAACCCACCACCAGCCCTACACCTTACTGTACGCCCTACCCTACTCCTGACCCGTACGCTGGCACTGAACCGTGCGTCAGCACGTAGCCTGACCCTCCCACGTTTCCGTACCCTCACCTGTGCCCTAAGCGTTGCCGTTCCCTAACCCTAACCCTAGCCCGGAACGCACAACCACCACCAGCCCTACACTTTATCCTACACCGTTGCCTACTCCTGGCCCGTACGCAGGCACTGACCCGTGCGTCAGCACGTAGCCCGACCCTCCCACGTTACCGTACCCTCACCTGTGCCATAAGCCTTGCCGTTCCATAACCCTAACAATAGCCTGGAATGGAAACCAACCACCAGCCCTACACCTCACCTTACTCCGTTGCCTACTCCTGGCCCGTAAGCTGGCACTGACCCGTGCGTCAGCATGTAGCCTGACCCTCCCACGTTTCGGTACCCTTACCTGTGCCCTAAGACTTGCCGTTCCCTAACCCTAATCGTAGCCCGGAACGGAAACCACCACCAGCATTACAACTTACCCTACGCCGTTGCCTACTCCTGGCCCGTATTCTGGCACTGACCCTTGCATCAGCACGTAGCCTTACCCTACCGAGTATCCGTACCCTGACCTGTGCCCTAAGCCTTGCGGTTCCCTAACCCTAACCCTAACCCGGAACGCAAATCCTCCACCAGCCCTACACTTTATCCTACGCCGTTGCCTACTTCTGGCCCGTACGCTGGCACTGACCCGTGCGTCAGCACGTAGCCCGACCCTCCCATCTTTCCGTACCCTCACCTGTGCCCTAAGCCTTGCCGTTCCCTAACCCTAACCCTAGCCTGGAACGGAAATCAACAACAAGCCCAACACCTTACCTTACGCCGTACCCTACTCCTGGCCCGTACGCTGGCACTGACCCGTGCGTCAGCACGTAGCCTGACCCTCCCACGTTTCCGTACCCTCACCTGTGCCCTAAGCCTTGCCGTTCCCTAACTCTAACCCTAGCCCGGAACGCAAATCCACCACCAGCCCTACACTTTATCCTACACCGTTGCCTACTCCTGGCCCGTATGCTGGCACTGACCCGTGCGTCAACACGTAGCCTGACCCTACCACGTTTCCGTACCCTCACCTGTGCCCTAAGCCTTGCCGTTCCCTATCCCTAACCCTAGCCCGGAACGTAAATCCACCACCAGCCCTACACTTTATCCTACGCCGTTGCCTACTCCTGGCCCGTACGCTGGCACTGACCCGTTCGTCAGCACGTAGCCCGACCCTCCCACGTTTCTGTACCCTCACCTGTGCCCTAAGCCTTGCCGTTCCCTAACCCTAACCCTAGCCCGGAATAGAAACCCACCACCAGCCCTACACCTTACCTTAAGCCGTTGCCTACTCCTGGCCCGTACGCTGGCACTGACCCGTGCGTCAGCACGTAGCCCGACCCTCCCACGTTTCTGTACCCTCACCTGTGCCCTAAGCCTTGCCGTTCCCTAACCCTAACCCTAGCCCGGAATAGAAACCCACCACCAGCCCTACACCTTACCTTAAGCCGTTGCCTACTCCTGGCCCGTACGCTGGCACTGACCCGTGCGTCAGCACGTAGCCTGACCCTCCCACGTTTCCGTACCCTCAACTGTGCCCTAAGCCTTGCCGTTCCCTAACCCTAACCCTAGACCGGAATAGAAACCCACCACCAGCCCTACACTTTTCCTTACGCCGTACCCTACTCCTGACCTGTACGCTGGCACTGACCTGTGCGTCAGCACGTAGCCTGACCCTCCCACGTTTCCGTACCCTCACCTGTGCCCTAAGCCTTGTCATTCCCTAACCCTAACCCTAGCCCAGAACGCAAATCCACCACCAGCCATACACTTTATCCTACGCCGTTGCCTACTCCTGGCCCGTACGCTGGCACTGACACATGCGTCAGCACGTAGCCCGACCCTCCCACGTTTCCGTACCCTCACCTGTGCCCTAAGCCTTGCCGTTCCCTAACCCTAACCCTAGCCCCGAACGCAAATCCACCAACAGCCCTACACTTTATCCTACGCCGTTTCCTATTCCTGGCCCGTACGCTGGCACTGACCCGTGCGTCAGCACGTAGCCCGACCCTCCTACGTTTTTGTACCCTCAACTGTGCCCTAAGCCTTGCCATTCCCTAACCCTAACCCTAGCCCGGAATAGAAACCCACCACCAGCCCTACACCTTACTTTAAGCCGTTGCCTACTCCTGGCCCGTACGCTGGCACTGACCCGTGCGTCAGCACGTAGCCCGACCCTCCCACGTTTCTGTACCCTCACATGTGCCCTAAGCCTTGCCGTTCCCTAACCCTAACCCTAGCCCGGAATAGAAACCCACCACCACCCCTACACCTTACCTTAAGCCGTTGCCTACTCCTGGCCCGTACGCTGGCACTGACCCGTGCGTCAGCACGTAGCCTGACCCTCCCACGTTTCCATACCCTCACCAGTGCCCTAAGCGTTGCCGTTCCCTAACCCTAACCCTAGCCCGGAATGGAAACCCACCACCAGCCCTACACTTTATCCTACGCCGTTGCCTACTCCTGACCCGTATGCTGGCACTGACCCGTGCGTCAGCATGTAGCCCGACCCTCCCACGTTTCTGTACCCTCCCCTGTGCCCTAAGCCTTGCCGTTCCCTAACCCTAACCCTAGCCCGGAATAGAAACCCACCACCAGCCCTACACCTTACCTTAAGCCGTTGCCTACTCCTGGCCCGTACGCTGGCACTGACCCGTGCGTCAGCACGTAGCCTGACCCTCCCACGTTTCCGTACCCTCACCTGTGCCCTAAGCCTTGCCGTTCCCTAACCCTAACCCTAGCCGGAAATAGAAAGCCACCACCAACCCTACACATTACCTTACGCCGTACCCTACTCCTGACCCGTACGCTGGCACTGACACGTGCGTCAGCACGTAGCCTGACCCTCCCACGTTTCCGTACCCTCACCTGTGCCCTAAGCCTTGCCGTTCCCTAACCCTAACCCTAGCCCGGAATAGAAACCCACCACCAGCCCTACACTTTTCCTTACGCCGTACCCTACTCCTGACCTGTACGCTGGCACTGACCTGTGCGTCAGCACGTAGCCTGACCCTCCCACGTTTCCGTACCCTCACCTGTGCCCTAAGCCTTGTCATTCCCTAACCCTAACCCTAGCCCGGAACGCAAATCCACCACCAGCCATACACTTTATCCTACGCCGTTGCCTACTCCTGGCCCGTACGCTGGCACTGACACGTGCGTCAGCACGTAGCCCGACCCTCCCACGTTTCCGTACCCTCACCTGTGCCCTAAGCCTTGCCGTTCCCTAACCCTAACCCTTGCCTGGAACGGAAACCAACCACGAGCCCTACACCTTACCTTACGCCGTTGCTTACTCCTGGCCCGTACGCTGGCACTGACACGTGCGTCAGCACGTAGCCCGACCCTCCCACGTTTCCGTAACCTCACCTGTGCCCTAAGCCTTGCCGTTCCCTAACCCTAACCCTAGCCCCGAATGCAAATCCACCACCAGCCCTACACTTTATCCTACGCCGTTGCCTACTCCTGGCCCGTACGCTGGCACTGACCCGTGCGTCAGCACGTAGCCCGACCCTCCCACGTTTCTGTACCCTCACCTGTGCCCTAAGCCTTGCCGTTCCCTAACCCTAACCCTAGCCCGGAATGGAAACCCACCACCAGCCCTACACCTTACCTTACGCCGTACCCTATTCCTGGCCCGTACGCTGGCACTGAACCGTGCGTCAGCACGTAGCCTGACCCTCCCACGTTTCCGTACCCTCACTTGTGCCCTAAGCCTTGCCGTTCCGTAACCCTAACCCTAGCCCGGAATAGAAACCCACCACCAGCCCTACACTTTATCCTACGCCGTTGCCTACTCCTGGCCTGTACTCTGGCACTGCCCCGTGCATCAGCACGTAGCCTTACACTCTGGCGTTTCCGTACCCTCTCCTGTGCCGTAAGCCTTGCCGTTCCCTAACCCTAACCCTAGCCCAGAACGCAAATACACCACCAGCCTACACTTTATCCTACGCCGTTGCCTACTCCTGGCCCGTACGCTGGCACTGACCCGTGCGTCAGCACGTAGCACGAGACTCCCACGTTTCCGTACCTTCACCTGTGCCCTAAGCCTTGCCGTTCCCTAACCCTAACCCTAGCCCGGAACGGAAACCCACCACCAGCCCTACACCTTACCTTACGCCATAACCTACTCCTGACCCGAACGCTGGCACTGACCCGTGCGTCAGCACGAAGCCTGACCCTCCCACGATTCCGTACCCTCACCTGTGCCCTATGCCTTGCCGTTCCCTAACCCTAACCCTAGCCCGGAATAGAAACCCACCACCAGCCCTACACCTTACCTTACGCCGTACCCTACTCCTGACCTGTACGCTGGCACTGACCTGTGCGTCAGCACGTAGCCTGACCCTCCCACGTTTCCGTACCCTCACCTGTGCCCTAAGCCTTGCCGTTCCCTAACCCTAACCCTAGCCCGGAATGGAAACCCACCACCAGCCCAACACTTTATCCTACGTCGTTGCCTACTCCTGACACGTATGCTGGCACTGACCCGTGCGTCAGCACGTAGCCCGACCCTCCCACGTTTCTGTACCCTCACCTGTGCCCTAAGCCTTGCCGTTCCCTAACCCTAACCCTACCCCGGAATAGAAACCCACCACCAGCCCTACACCCTACCTTAAGCCGTTGCCTACTCCTGGCCCGTACGCTGGCACTGACCCGTGCGTCAGCACGTAGCCTGACCCTCCCACGTTTCCGTACCCTCACCTGTGCCCTAAGCCTTGCCGTTCCCTAACCCTAACCCTAGCCCGGAATAGAAACCCACCACCAGCCCTACACCTTACCTTACGCCGTACCCTACTCCTGACCCGTACGCTGGCACTGACATGTGCGTCAGCACGTAGCCTGACCCTCACACGTTTCCGTACCCTCACCTGTGCCCTAAGCCTTGCCGTTCCCTAACCCTAACCCTAGCCCGGAATAGAAACCCACCACCAGCCCTACACTTTTCCTTACGCCGTACCCTACTCCTGACCTGTACGCTGGCACTGAGCTGTGCGTCAGCACGTAGCCTGACGCTGCCACGTTTCCGTACCCTCACCTTGCCCTAAGCCTTGCCGTTCCCTAACCCTAACCCTAGCCCGGAACGCAAATCCACCACCAGCCATACACTTTATCCTACGACGTTGCCTACTCCTGGCCCGTACGCTGGCACTGACACGTGCGTCAGCACGTAGCCCGACCCTCCCACGTTTCCGTACCCTCACCTGTGCCCTAAGCCTTGCCGTTCCCTAACCCTAACCCTAGCCTGGAACGGAAACCAACCACCAGCCCTACAGCTTACCTTACGCCGTTGCATACTCCTGGCCCGTACGCTGGCACTGACCCGTGCGTCAGCACGTAGCCTGACCCTCCCACCTTTCCGTAACCTCACCTGTGCCCTAAGCCTTGCCGTTCCCTAACCCTAACACTAGCCCGGAACGGAAATCAACCACCAGCCCTACACTTTATCCTACGCCGTTGCATACTCCTGGCCCGTACGCTGGCACTGACCCGTGCGTCAGCACGTAGCCCGACCCTCCCACGTTTCTGTACCCTCACCTGTGCCCTAAGCCTTGCCGTTCCCTAACCCTAACCCTAGCCCGGAATAGAAACCCACCACCAGCCCTACACCTTACCTTACACCATACCCTACTCCTGACCAGTACGCTGGCACTGACCCGTGCGTCAGCACGTAGCCTGACCCTCCCACGTTTCCGTGCCCTCACCTGTGCCCTAAGCCTTGCGGTTCCCTAACCCTAACCCAAGCCCGGAATAGAAACCCACCACCAGCCCTACACGTTACCTTACGCCGTACCATATTCCTGACCTGTACGCTGGCACTGACCTGTGCGTCAGCACGTAGCCTGACCCTCCCACGTTTCCGTACCCTCACCTGTGCCCTAAGCCTTGCCGTTCCCTAACCCTAACCCTAGCCCCGAACGCAAATCCACCACCAGCCCTACACTTTATCCTACGCCGTTGCCTACTCCTGGCCCGTACGCTGGCACTGACCCGTGCGTCAGCACGTAGCCCGACCCTCCCACGTTTCCGTACCCTCACCTGTGCCCTAAGCCTTGCCGTTCCCTATCACTAACCCTAGCCTGGAACGCAAATCCACCACTAGCCCTACACTTTATCCTACGCCGTTGCCTACTCCTGGCCCGTACACTGGCACTGACCCGTGCGTCAGCACGTAGCCCGACCCTCCCACGTTTCCGTACCCTCACCTGTGCCCTAAGCCTTGCCGTTCCCTAACACTAACCCTAGCCTGGAACGGAAAGCAACCACCAGCCCTACACCTTACCTTACGCCGTTGCCTACTCCTGGCACGTATGCTGGCACTGACCCGTGCGTCAGCACGTAGCCTGAACCTCCCACGTTTCCGTACCCTCACCTGTGCCCTAAGCCTTGCCGTTCCCTAACCCTAACCCTAGCCTGGAACGGAAACCAACCACCAGCCCTACACCTTACCCTACGCCGTTGCCTACTCCTGGCCTGTTCTCTGGCACTGACCCGTTCATCAGCACGTAGCCTTACCCTCCCGCGTTTCCGTACCCTGACCTGTGCCCTAAGCCTTGCCGTTCCCTAACCCTAACCCTAGCCCGGAATAGAAACCCACCACCAGCCCTACACCTTACCTTACGCCGTACCCTACTCCTGACCCGTACGCTGGCACTGACCCGTGCGTCAGCACGTAGCCTGACCCTCCCACGTTTCCGTGCCCTCAGCTGTGCCCTAAGCCTTGCCGTTCCCTAACCCTAACCCTAGCCCGGAGTGGAAACCCACCACCAGCCCTACACCTTACCTTACGCCGTACCCTATTCCTGGCCAGTACGCTGGCACTGAACCGTGCGTCAGCACGTAGCCTGACCCTCCCACGTTTCCGTACCCTCACTTGTGCCCTAAGCCTTGCCGTTCCCTAACCCTAACCCTAGCCCGGAATAGAAACCCACCACCAGCCCTACACCTTACCTTACGCCGTACCCTACTCCTGACCCGTACGCTGGCACTGACCCGTTTGTCTGCACGTAGCCTGACCCTCCCACGCTTCCGTACCCTCACCTGTGCCCTAAGCCTTGCCGTTCCCTAACCCTAACCCTAGCCCGGAACGCAAATCCACCACCTGCCATACACTTTATCCTACGCCGTTGCCTACTCCTGGCCAGTACGCTGGCACTGACCCGTGCATCAGCACGTAGCCCGACCCTCCCACGTTTCCGTACCCTCACCTGTGCCCTAAGCCTTGCCGTTCCCTAACCCTAACCCTAGCCCGGAATGGAAACCCACCACCAGCCCTACACCTTACCCTACGCCGTTGCCTACTCCTGGCCTGTACTCTGGCACTGCCCCGTGCATCAGCACGTAGCCTTACACTCTGGCGTTTCCGTACCCTCTCCTGTGCCCTAAGCCTTGCCGTTCCCTAACCCTAACCCTAGCCCAGAACGCAAATCCACCACCAGCCTACACTTTATCCTACGCCGTTGCCTACTCCTGGCCCGTACGCTGGCACTGACCCGTGCGTCAGCACGTAGCACGAGCCTCCCACGTTTCCGTACCTTCACCTGTGCCCTAAGCCTTGCCGTTCCCTAACCCTAACCCTAGCCCGGAACGGAAACCCACCACCAGCCTGACACCTTACATTCCGCCGTACCCTATTCCTGGCCCGTACGCTGGCACTGACCCGTGCGTCAGCACGTAGCCCGACCCTCCCACGTTTCCGTACCCTCACCTGTGCCCTAAGCCTTGCCGTTCCCTAACCCTAACCCTAGCCCGGAATAGAAACCCACCACCAGCCCTACACCTTACCTTACGCCATAACCTACTCCTGACCCGTACGCTGGCACTGACCCGTGCGTCAGCACGTAGACTGACCCTCCCACGTTTCCGTACCCTCACCTGTGCCCTATGCCTTGCCGTTCCCTAACCCTAACCCTAGCCCGGAATAGAAACCCACCACCAGCCCTACACCTTACCTTACGCCGTACCCTACTCCTGACCTGTACGCTGGCACTGACCTGTGCGTCAGCACGTAGCCTGACCCTCCCACGTTTCCGTACCCTCACCTGTGCCCTAAGCCTTGCCGTTCCCTAACCCTAACCCTAGCCCCGAACGCAAATCCACCACCAGCCCTACACTTTATCCTACGCCGTTGCCTACTCCTGGCCCGTACGCTGGCACTGACCCGTTCGTCAGCACGTAGCCCGACCCTCCCACGTTTCTGTACCCTCACCTGTGCCCTAAGCCTTGCCGTTCCCTAACCCTAACCCTAGCCCGGAATAGAAACCCACCACCAGCCCTACACCTTACCTTAAGCCGTTGCCTACTCCTGGCCCGTACGCTGGCACTGACCCATGCGTCAGCACGTAGCCCGACCCTCCCACGTTTCTGTACCCTCACCTGTGCCCTAAGCCTTGCCGTTTCCTAACCCTAACCCTAGCCCGGAATAGAAACCCACCACCAGCCCTACACCTTACCTTAAGCCGTTGCCTACTCCTGGCCCGTATGCTGGCACTGACCCGTGCGTCAGCACGTAGCCTGACCCTCCCACGTTTCCGTACCCTCAACTGTGCCCTAAGCCTTGCCGTTCCCTAACCCTAACCCTAGACCGGAATAGAAACCCACCACCAGCCCTACACTTTTCCTTACGCCGTACCCTACTCCTGACCTGTACGCTGGCACTGACCTGTGCGTCAGCACGTAGCCTGACCCTCCCACGTTTCCGTACCCTCACCTGTGCCCTAAGCCTTGTCATTCCCTAACCCTAACCCTAGCCCAGAACGCAAATCCACCACCAGCCATACACTTTATCCTACGCCGTTGCCTACTCCTGGCCCGTACGCTGGCACTGACACATGCGTCAGCACGTAGCCCGACCCTCCCACGTTTCCGTACCCTCACCTGTGCCCTAAGCCTTGCCGTTCCCTAACCCTAACCCTAGCCTGGAACGGAAACCAACCATGAGCCCTACACCTTACCTTACGCCGTTGCTTACTCCTGGCCCGTACGCTGGCACTGACCCGAGCGTCAGCACGTAGCCTGACCCTCCCACGTTTCCGTAACCTCACCTGTGCCCTAAGCCTTGCCGTTCCCTAACCCTAACACTAGCCCGGAACGGAAATCAACCACCAGCCCTACACTTTATCCAACGCCGTTGCCTACTCCTGGCCCGTACGCTGGCACTGACCCGTGCGTCAGCACGTAGCCCGACCCTCCCACGTTTCTGTACCCTCACCTGTGCCCTAAGCCTTGCCGTTCCCTAACCCTAACCCTAGCCCAGAATAGAAACCCACCACCAGCCCTACACCTTACCTTACGCCATACCCTACTCCTGACCCGTACGCTGGCACTGACCCGTGCGTCAGCACGTAGCCTGACCCTCCCACGTTTCCGTGCCCTCACCTGTGCCCTAAGCCTTGCCGTTCGCTAACCCTAACCCTAGCCCGGAATAGAAACCCACCACCAGCCCTACACGGTACCTTACGCCGTACCATACTCCTGACCTGTACGCTGGCACTGACCTGTGCGTCAGCACGTAGCCTGACCCTCCCACGTTTCCGTACCCTCACCTGTGCCCTAAGCCTTGCCGTTCCCTAACCCTAACCCTAGCCCCGAATGCAAATCCACCACCAGGCCTACACTTTATCCTACGCCGTTGCCTACTCCTGGCCCGTACGCTGGCACTGACCCGTGCGTCAGCACGTAGCCCGACCCTCCCACGTTTCTGTACCCTCACCTGTGCCCTAAGCCTTGCCGTTCCCTAACCCTAACCCTAGCCCGGAATAGAAACCCACCACCAGCCCTACACCTTACCTTAAGCCGTTGCCTACTCCTGGCCCGTACGCTGGCACTGACCCGTGCGTCAGCACGTAGCCCGAACCTCCCACGTTTCTGTACCCTCACCTGTGCCCTAAGCCTTGCCGTTCCCTAACCCTAACCCTAGCCCGGAATAGAAACCCACCACCAGCCCTACACCTTACCTTAAGCCGTTGCCTACTCCTGGCCCGTACGCTGGCACTGACCCGTGCGTCAGCACGTAGCCTGAGCCTCCCACGTTTCCGTACCCTCACCTGTGCCCTAAGCGTTGCCGTTCCCTAACCCTAACCCTAGCCCGGAATGGAAACCCACCACCAGCCCTACACTTTATCCTACGCCGTTGCCTACTCCTGGCCCGTATGCTGGCACTAACACGTGCGTCAGCACGGGGCCCGACCCTCCCACGTTTCCGTACCCTCTCCTTTGCCCTAAGCCTTGCCGTTCCCTAACCCTAACCCTAGCCTGGAACGGAAATCAACCACAAGCCCTACACCTTACCTTACGCCGTACCCTACTCCTGGCCCGTACGTTGGCACTGACCAGTGCGTCAGCACGTAGCCTGACCCTCCCACGTTTCCGTACCCTCAGCTGTGCCCTAAGGCTTGCCGTTCCCTAACCCTAACCCTAGCCCAGAATAGAAACCCACCACCAGCCCTACACCTTACCTTACGCCATACCCTACTCCTGAACCGTACGCTGGCACTGACCCGTGCGTCAGCACATAGCCTGACCCTCCCACGTTTCCGTTCTCTCACCGGTGCCCTAAGCCTTGCCGTTCGCTAACCCTAACCCTAGCCCGGAATAGAAACCCACCACCAGCCCTACACGGTACCTTACGCCGTACCATACTCCTGACCTGTACGCTGGCACTGACCTGTGCGTCAGCACGTAGCCTGACCCTCCCACGTTTCCGTACCCTCACCTGTGCCCTAAGCCTTGCCGTTCCCTAACCCTAACCCTAGCCCCGAATGCAAATCCACCACCAGGCCTACACTTTATCCTACGCCGTTGCCTACTCCTGGCCCGTACGCTGGCACTGACCCGTGCGTCAGCACGTAGCCCGACCCTCCCACGTTTCTGTACCCTCACCTGTGCCCTAAGCCTTGCCGTTCCCTAACCCTAACCCTAGCCCGGAATAGAAACCCACCACCAGCCCTACACCTTACCTTAAGCCGTTGCCTACTCCTGGCCCGTACGCTGGCACTGACCCGTGCGTCAGCACGTAGCCCGAACCTCCCACGTTTCTGTACCCTCACCTGTGCCCTAAGCCTTGCCGTTCCCTAACCCTAACCCTAGCCCGGAATAGAAACCCACCACCAGCCCTACACCTTACCTTAAGCCGTTGCCTACTCCTGGCCCGTACGCTGGCACTGACCCGTGCGTCAGCACGTAGCCTGAGCCTCCCACGTTTCCGTACCCTCACCTGTGCCCTAAGCGTTGCCGTTCCCTAACCCTAACCCTAGCCCGGAATGGAAACCCACCACCAGCCCTACACTTTATCCTACGCCGTTGCCTACTCCTGGCCCGTATGCTGGCACTAACACGTGCGTCAGCACGGGGCCCGACCCTCCCACGTTTCCGTACCCTCTCCTTTGCCCTAAGCCTTGCCGTTCCCTAACCCTAACCCTAGCCTGGAACGGAAATCAACCACAAGCCCTACACCTTACCTTACGCCGTACCCTACTCCTGGCCCGTACGTTGGCACTGACCAGTGCGTCAGCACGTAGCCTGACCCTCCCACGTTTCCGTACCCTCAGCTGTGCCCTAAGCCTTGCCGTTCCCTAACCCTAACCCTAGCCCGGAATGGAAACCCACCACCAGCCCTACACCTTAGCTTACGCCGTACCCTATTCCTGGCCCGTACGCTGGCACTGAACCGTGCGTCAGCACGTAGCCTGACCCTCCCACGTTTCCGTACCCTCACTTGTGCCCTAAGCCTTGCCGTTCCCTAACCCTAACCCTAGCCCGGAATAGAAACCCACCACCAGCCCTACACTTTATCGTACGCCGTTGCCTACTCCTGGCCTGTACTCTGGCACTGCCCCGTGCATCAGCACGTAGCCTTACACTCTGGCGTTTCCGTACCCTCTCCTGTGCCGTAAGCCTTGCCGTTCCCTAACCCTAACCCTAGCCCAGAACGCAAATCCACCACCAGCCCTACACTTTATCCTACGCCGTTGCCTGCTCCTGGCCCGTACGCTGGCACTGACCCGTGCGTCAGCACGTAGCCCGACCCTCCCACGTTTCTGTACCCTCACCTGTGCCCTAAGCCTTGCCGTTCCCTAACCCTAACCCTAGCCCGGAATAGAAACCCACCACCAGCCCTACACCTTACCTTAAGCCGTTGCCTACTCCTGGCCCGTACGCTGGCACTGACCCGTGCGTCAGCACGTAGCCCGAACCTCCCACGTTTCTGTACCCTCCCCTGTGCCCTAAGCCTTGCCGTTCCATAACCCTAACCCTAGCCTGGAACGGAAACCAACCACCAGCCCTACACCTTACCCTACGCCGTTGCCTACTCCTGGCCTGTACTCTGGCACTGCCTCGTTCATCAGCACGTAGCCTTACCCTCCCGCGTTTCCGTACCCTGACCTGTGCCCTAAGCCTTGCCGTTCCCTAACCCTAACCCTAGCCCGGAATAGAAACCCACCACCAGCCCTACACCTTACCTTACGCCGTACCCTACTGCTGACCCGTACGCTGGCACTGACCCGTGCGTCAGCACGTAGCCTGACCCTCCCACGTTTCCGTGCCCTCAGCTGTGCCCTAAGCCTTGCCGTTCCCTAACCCTAACCCTAGCCCCGAATGGAAACCCACCACCAGCCCTACACCTTACCTTACGCCGTACCCTATTCCTGGCCCGTACGCTGGCACTGAACCGTGCGTCAGCACGTAGCCTGACCCTCCCACGTTTCCGTAACCTCACTTGTGCCCTAAGCCTTGCCGTACCCTAACCCTAACCCTAGCCCGGAATAGAAACCCACCACCAGCCCTACACCTTACCTTACGCCGTACCCTACTCCTGACCCGTACGCTGGCACTGACCCGTTCGTCTGCACGTAGCCTGACCCTCCCACGCTTCCGTACCCTCACCTGTGCCCTAAGCCTTGCCGTTCCCTAACCCTAACCCTAGCACGGAACGCAAATCCACCACCAGCCCTACACTTTATCCTACGCCGTTGCCTACTCCTGGCCAGTACGCTGGCACTGACCCGTGCATCAGCACGTAGCCCGACCCTCCCACGTTTCCGTACCCTCACCTGTGCCCTAAGCCTTGCCGTTCCCTAACCCTAACCCTAGCCTGGAACGGAAAACAACCACCAGCCCTACACCTTACCTTACGCCGTTGCCTACACCTGGCCCGTACGCTGGCACTGACCCGTGCGTCAGCACGTAGCCTGACCCTCCCACGTTTCCGTACCCTCACCTGTGCCCTAAGCCTTGCCGTTCCCTAACCCTAACCCTAGCCCGGAATAGAAACCCACCACCAGCCCTACACCTTACCTTACGCCATAACCTACTCCTGGCCAGTACGCTGGCACTGACCCGTGCATCAGCACGTAGCCCGACCCTCCCACGTTTCCGTACCCTCATCTGTGCCCTAAGCCTTGCCGTTCCCTAACCCTAACCCTAGCCCCGAACGCAAATCCACCACCAGCCCTACACTTTATCCTACGCCGTTTCCTACTCCTGGCCCGTACGCTGGCACTGACCCTTGCGTCAGCACGTAGCCCGACCCTCCCACGTTTCTGTACCCTCAACTGTGCCCTAAGCCTTGCCATTCCCTAACCCTAACCCTAGCCCGGAATAGAAACCCACCACCAGCCCTACAACTTACTTTAAGCCGTTGCCTACTCCTGGCCCGTACGCTGGCACTGACCCGTGCGTCAGCACGTAGCCCGACCCTCCCACGTTTCTGTACCCTCACCTGTGCCCTAAGCCTTGCCGTTCCCTAACCCTAACCCTAGCCCGGAATAGAAACCCACCACCACCCCTACACCTTACCTTAAGCCGTTGCCTACTCCTGGCCCGTACGCTGGCACTGACTCGTGCGTCAGCACGTAGCCTGACCCTCCCACGTTTCCATACCCTCACCAGTGCCCTAAGCGTTGCCGTTCCCTAACCCTAACCCTAGCCCGGAATGGAAACCCACGACCAGCCCTACACTTTATCCTACGCCGTTGCCTACTCCTGACCCGTATGCTGGCACTGACCCGTGCGTCAGCATGTAGCCCGACCCTCCCACGTTTCTGTACCCTCACCTGTGCCCTAAGCCTTGCCGTTCCCTAACCCTAACCCTAGCCCGGAATAGAAACCCACCACCAGCCCTACACCTTACCTTAAGCCGTTGCCTACTCCTGGCCCGTACGCTGGCACTGACCCGTGCGTCAGCACGTAGCCTGACCCTCCCACGTTTCCGTACCCTCACCTGTGCCCTAAGCCTTGCCGTTCCCTAACCCTAACCCTAGCCGGGAATAGAAAGCCACCACCAACCCTACACATTACCTTACGCCGTACCCTACTCCTGACCCGTACGCTGGCACTGACACGTGCGTCAGCACGTAGCCTGACCCTCCCACGTTTCCGTACCCTCACCTGTGCCCTAAGCCTTGCCGTTCCCTAACCCTAACCCTAGCCCGGAATAGAAACCCACCACCAGCCCTACACTTTTCCTTACGCCGTACCCTACTCCTGACCTGTACGCTGGCACAGACCCGTGCGTCAGCACGTAGCCTGAACCTCCCACGTTTCCGTAACCTCACCTGTGCCCTAAGCCTTGCCGTTCCCTAACCCTAACACTAGCCCGGAACGGAAATCAACCACCAGCCATACACTTTATCCTACGCCGTTGCATACTCCTGGCCCGTACGCTGGCACTGACCCGTGCGTCAGCACGTAGCCCGACCCTCCCACGTTTCTGTACCCTCACCTGTGCCCTAAGCCTTGCCGTTCCCTAACCCTAACCCTAGCCCGGAATAGAAACCCACCACCAGCCCTACACCTTACCTTACGCCATACCCTACACCTGACCCGTACGCTGGCACTGACCCGTGCGTCAGCACGTAGCCTGACCCTCCCACGTTTCCGTGCCATCACCTGTGCCCTAAGCCTTGCGGTTCCCTAACCCTAACCCTAGCCCGGAATAGAAACCCACGACCAGCCCTACACGTTACCTTACGCCGTACCATATTCCTGACCTGTACGCTGGCACTGACCTGTGCGTCAGCACGTAGCCTGACCCTCCCACGTTTCCGTACCCTCACCTGTGCCCTAAGCCTTGCCGTTCCCTAACCCTAACCCTAGCCCCGAACGCAAATCCACCACCAGCCCTACACTTTATCCTACGCCGTTGCCTACTCCTGGCCCGTACGCTGGCACTAACCCGAGCGTCAGCACGTAGCCCGACCCTCCCACGTTTCCGTACCCTCACCTGTGCCCTAAGCCTTGCCGTTCCCTAACCCTAACACTAGCCTGGAACACAAATCCACCACTAGCCCTACACTTTATCCTACGCCGTTGCCTACTCCTGGCCCGTACGCTGGCACTGACCCGTGCGTCAGCACATAGCCCGACCCTCCCACGTTTCCGTACCCTCACCTGTGCCCTAAGCCTTGCCGTTCCCTAACCCTAACCCTAGCCTGGAACGGAAACCAACCACCAGCCCTACACCTTACCTTACGCCGTTGCCTACTCCTGGCACGTATGCTGGCACTGACCCGTGCGTCAGCACGTAGCCTGAACCTCCCACGTTTCCGTACCCTCACCTGTGCCCTAAACCTTGCCTTTCCCTAACGCTAACCCTAGCCCGGAATGAAAACCCACCACCAGCCCTACACCTTACCCTACGCCGTTGCCTAGTCCTGGCCTGTACTCTGGCACTGATTCGTGCATCAGCACATAGCCTTACCCTCCCGCGTTTCCGTACCCTGACCTGTGCCCTAAGCCTTGCCGTTCCCTAACCCTAACCCTAGCCCAGAACGCAAATCCACCACCAGCCGTACACTTTATCCTACGCCGTTGCCTACTCCTGGCCCGTACGCTGGCACTGACCCGTGCGTCTGCACGTAGCCCGACCCTCCCACGTTTCCATACCCTCACCTGTGCCCTAAGCCTTGCCGATCCCTAACCCTAACCCTATCCCGGAACGGAAATCAACCACAAGCCCTACACCTTACCTTACGCCGTGGCCCACTCCTGGCCCGAACGCTGGCACGGACGCGTGAATCAGCACGTAGCCCGACCCTCCCACGTTTCCGTACCCTCCCCTGTGCCCTAAGCCTTGCCGTTCCATAACCCTAACCCTAGCCTGGAACGGAAACCAACCACCAGCCCTACACCTTACCCTACGCCGTTGCCTACTCCTGGCCTGTACTCTGGCACTGACCCGTTCATCAGCACGTAGCCTTACCCTCCCGCGTTTCCGTACCCTGACCTGTGCCCTAAGCCTTGCCATTCCCTAACCCTAACCCTAGCCCGGAATAGAAACCCACCACCAGCCCTACACCTTACTTTAAGCCGTACCCTACTGCTGACCCGTACGCTGGCACTGACCCGTGCGTCAGCACGTAGCCTGACCCTCCCACGTTTCCGTGCCCCCAGCTGTGCCCTAAGCCTTGCCGTTCCCTAACCCTAACCTTAGCCCGGAATGGAAACCCACCACCAGCCCTACACCTTACCTTACGCCGTACCCTATTCCTGGCCCGTACGCTGGCACTGAACTGTGCGTCAGCACGTAGCCTGACCCTCCCACGTTTCCGTAACCTCACTTGTGCCCTAAGCCTTGCCGTTCCCTAACCCTAACCCTAGCCCGGAATAGAAACCCACCACCAGCCCTACACATTACTTTACGCCGTACCGTACTCCTGACCCGTACGCTGGCACTGACCCGTTCGTCTGCACGTAGCCTGAACCTCCCACGCTTCCGTACCCTCACCTGTGCCCTAAGCCTTGCCGTTCCCTAACCCTAACCCTAGCCCGGAACGCAAATCCACCACCAGCCCTACACTTTATCCTACGCCGTTGCCTACTCCTGGCCAGTACGCTGGCACTGACCCGTGCATCAGCACGTAGCCCGACCCTCCCACGTTTCCGTACCCTCACCTGTGCCCTAAGCCTTGCCGTTCCCTAACCCTAACCCTAGCCTGGAACGGAAAACAACCACCAGCCCTACACCTTACCTTACGCCGTTGCCTACACCTGGCCCGTACGCGGGCACTGACCCGTGCGTCAGCACGTAGCCTGACCCTCCCACGTTTCCGTACCCTCACCTGTGCCCTAAGCCTTGCCGTTCCCTAACCCTAACCCTAGCCCGGAATAGAAACCCACCACCAGCCCTACACCTTACCTTACGCCATAACCTACTCCTGGCCAGTACGCTGGCACTGACCCGTGCATCAGCACGTAGCCCGACCCTCCCACGTTTCCGTACCCTCACCTGTGCCCTAAGCCTTGCCGTTCCCTAACCCTAACCCTAGCCCCGAACGCAAATCCACCAACAGCCCTACACTTTATCCTACGCCGTTTCCTACTCCTGGCCCGTACGCTGGCACTGACCCGTGCGTCAGCACGTAGCCCGACCCTCCTACGTTTCTGTACCCTCAACTGTGCCCTAAGCCTTGCCATTCCCTAACCCTAACCCTAGCCCAGAATAGAAACCCACCACCAGCCCTACACCTTACTTTAAGCCGTTGCCTACTCCTGGCCCGTACGCTGGCACTGACCCGTGCGTCAGCACGTAGCCTGACCCTCCCACGTTTCCATACCCTCACCAGTGCCCTAAGCGTTGCCGTTCCCTAACCCTAACCCTAGCCCGGAATGGAAACCCACCACCAGCCCTACACTTTATCCTACGCCGTTGCCTACTCCTGACCCGTATGCTGGCACTGACCCGTGCGTCAGCATGTAGCCCGACCCTCCCACGTTTCTGTACACTCCCCTGTGCCCTAAGCCTTGCCGTTCCCTAACCCTAACCCTAGCCCGGAATAGAAACCCACCACCAGCCCTACACCTTACCTTAAGCCGTTGCCTACTCCTGGCCCGTACGCTGGCACTGACCCGTGCGTCAGCACGTAGCCTGACCCTCCCACGTTTCCGTACCCTCACCTGTGCCCTAAGCCTTGCCGTTCCCTAACCCTAACCCTAGCCAGGAATAGAAAGCCACCACCAACCCTACACATTACCTTACGCCGTACCCTACTCCTGACCCGTACGCTGGCACTGACACGTGCGTCAGCACGTAGCCTGACCCTCCCACGTTTCCGTACCCTCACCTGTGCCCTAAGCCTTGCCGTTCCCTAACCCTAACACTAGCCCGGAATAGAAACCCACCACCAGCCCTACACTTTTCCTTACGCCGTACCCTACTCCTGACCTGTACGCTGGCACTGACCTGTGCGTCAGCACGTAGCCTGACCCTCCCACGTTTCCGTACCCTCACCTGTGCCCTAAGCCTTGTCATTCCCTAACCCTAACCCTAGCCCGGAACGCAAATCCACCACCAGCCATACACTTTATCCTACGCCGTTGCCTACTCCTGGCCCGTACGCTGGCACTGACACGTGCGTCAGCACGTAGCCCGACCCTCCCACGTTTCCGTACGCTCACCTGTGCCCTAAGCCTTGCCGTTCCCTAACCCTAACCCTAGCCTGGAACGGAAACCAACCACGAGCCCTACACCTTACCTTACGCCGTTGCTTACTCCTGGCCCATACGCTGGCACTGACACGTGCGTCAGCACGTAGCCCGACCCTCCCACGTTTCCGTAACCTCACCTGTGCCCTAAGCCTTGCCGTTCCCTAACCCTAACCCTAGCCCGGAATGGAAACCCACCACCAGCCCTACACCTTACCTTACGCCGTACCCTATTCCTGGCCCGTACGCTGGCACTGAACCGTGCGTTAGCACGTAGCCTGACCCTCCCACGTTTCCGTACCCTCACTTGTGCCCTAAGCCTTGCCGTTCCATAACCCTAACCCTAGCCCGGAATAGAAACCCACCACCAGCCCTACACTTTATCCTACGCCGTTGCCTACTCCTGGCCTGTACTCTGGCACTGCCCCGTGCATCAGCACGTAGCCTTACACTCTGGCGTTTCCGTACCCTCTCCTGTGCCGTAAGCCTTGCCGTTCCCTAACCCTAACCCTAGCCCAGAACGCAAATCCACCACCAGCCTACACTTTATCCTACGCCGTTGCCTACTCCTGGCCCGTACGCTGGCACTGACCCGTGCGTCAGCACGTAGCACGAGACTCCCACGTTTCCGTACCTTCACCTGTGCCCTAAGCCTTGCCGTTCCCTAACCCTAACCCTAGCCCGGAACGGAAACCCACCACCAGCCCTACACCTTACCTTACGCCATAACCTACTCCTGACCCGAACGCTGGCACTGACCCGTGCGTCAGCACGAAGCCTGACCCTCCCACGATTCCGTACCCTCACCTGTGCCCTATGCCTTGCCGTTCCCTAACCCTAACCCTAGCCAGGAATAGAAACCCACCACCAGCCCTACACCTTACCTTACGCCGTACCCTACTCCTGACCTGTACGCTGGCACTGACCTGTGCGTCAGCACGTAGCCTGACCCTCCCACGTTTCCGTACCCTCACCTGTGCCCTAAGCCTTGCCGTTCCCTAACCCTAACCCTAGCCCGGAATGGAAACCCACCACCAGCCCTACACTTTATCCTACGTCGTTGCCTACTCCTGACACGTATGCTGGCACTGACCCGTGCGTCAGCACGTAGCCCGACCCTCCCACGTTTCTGTACCCTCACCTGTGCCCTAAGCCTTGCCGTTCCCTAACCCTAACCCTAGCCCGGAATAGAAACCCACCACCAGCCCTACACCCTACCTTAAGCCGTTGCCTACTCCTGGCCCGTACGCTGGCACTGACCCCTGCGTCAGCACGTAGCCTGACCCTCCCACGTTTCCGTACCCTCACCTGTGCCCTAAGCCTTGCCGTTCACTAACCCTAACCCTAGCCCGGAATAGAAACCCACCACCAGCCCTACACCTTACCTTACGCCGTACCCTACTCCTGACCCGTACGCTGGCACTGACATGTGCGTCAGCACGTAGCCTGACCCTCACACGTTTCCGTACCCTCACCTGTGCCCTAAGCCTTGCCGTTCCCTAACCCTAACCCTAGCCCGGAATAGAAACCCACCACCAGCCCTACACTTTTCCTTACGCCGTACCCTACTCCTGACCTGTACGCTGGCACTGAGCTGTGCGTCAGCACGTAGCCTGACGCTGCCACGTTTCCGTACCCTCACCTTGCCCTAAGCCTTGCCGTTCCCTAACCCTAACCCTAGCCCGGAACGCAAATCCACCACCAGCCATACACTTTATCCTACGACGTTGCCTACTCCTGGCCCGTACGCTGGCACTGACACGTGCGTCAGCACGTAGCCCGACCCTCCCACGTTTCCGTACCCTCACCTGTGCCCTAAGCCTTGCCGTTCCCTAACCCTAACCCTAGCCTTGAACGGAAACCAACCACCAGCCCTACAGCTTACCTTACGCCGTTGCTTACTCCTGGCCCGTACGCTGGCACTGACCCGTGCGTCAGCACGTAGCCTGACCCTCCCACCTTTCCGTAACCTCACCTGTGCCCTAAGCCTTGCCGTTCCCTAACCCTAACACTAGCCCGGAACGGAAATCAACCACCAGCCCTACACTTTATCCTACGCCGTTGCATACTCCTGGCCCGTACGCTGGCACTGACCCATGCGTCAGCACGTAGCCCGACCCTCCCACGTTTCTGTACCCTCACCTGTGCCCTAAGCCTTGCCGTTCCCTAACCCTAACCCTAGCCCGGAATAGAAACCCACCACCAGCCCTACACCTTACCTTACGCCATACCCTCCTCCTGACCCGTACGCTGGCACTGACCCGTGCGTCAGCACGTAGCCTGACCCTCCCACGTTTCCGTGCCCTCACCTGTGCCCTAAGCCTTGCGGTTCCCTAACCCTAACCCAAGCCCGGAATAGAAACCCACCACAAGCCCTACACGTTACCTTACGCCGTACCATATTCCTGACCTGTACGCTGGCACTGACCTGTGCGTCAGCACGTAGCCTGACCCTCCCACGTTTCCGTACCCTCACCTGTGCCCTAAGCCTTGCCGTTCCCTAACCCTAACCCTAGCCCCGAACGCAAATCCACCACCAGCCCTACACTTTATCCTACGCCGTTGCCTACTCCTGGCCCGTACGCTGGCACTGACCCGTGCGTCAGCACGTAGCCCGACCCTCCCACGTTTCCGTACCCTCACCTGTGCCCTAAGCCTTGCCGTTCCCTATCACTAACCCTAGCCTGGAACGCAAATCCACCACTAGCCCTACACTTTATCCTACGCCGTTGCCTACTCCTGGCCCGTACGCTGGCACTGACCCGTGCGTCAGCACGTAGCCCGACCCTCCCACGTTTCCGTACCCTCACCTGTGCCCTAAGCCTTGCCGTTCCCTAACACTAACCCTAGCCTGGAACGGAAACCAACCACCAGCCCTACACCTTACCTTACGCCGTTGCCTACTCCTGGCACGTATGCTGGCACTGACCCGTGCGTCAGCACGTAGCCTGAACCTCCCACGTTTCCGTACCCTCACCTGTGCCCTAAGCCTTGCCGTTCCCTAACCCTAACCCTGGCCTGGAACGGAAACCAACCACCAGCCCTAAACCTTACCCTACGCCGTTGCCTACTCCTGGCCTGTTCTCTGGCACTGACCCGTTCATCAGCACGTAGCCTTACCCTCCCGCGTTTCCGTACCCTGACCTGTGCCCTAAGCCTTGCCGTTCCCTAACCCTAACCCTAGCCCGGAATAGAAACCCACCACCAGCCCTACACCTTACCTTACGCCGTACCCTACTCCTGACCCGTACGCTGGCACTGACCCGTGCGTCAGCACATAGCCTGACCCTCCCACGTTTCCGTGCCCTCAGCTGTGCCCTAAGCCTTGCCGTTCCCTAACCCTAACCCTAGCCCGGAATGGAAACCCACCACCAGCCCTACACCTTACCTTACGCCGTACCCTATTCCTGGCCAGTACGCTGGCACTGAACCGTGCGTCAGCACGTAGCCTGACCCTCCCACGTTTCCGTACCCTCACTTGTGCCCTAAGCCTTGCCGTTCCCTAACCCTAACCCTAGCCCGGAATAGAAACCCACCACCAGCCCTACACCTTACCTTACGCCGTACCCTACTCCTGACCCGTACGCTGGCACTGACCCGTTTGTCTGCACGTAGCCTGACCCTCCCACGCTTCCGTACCCTCACCTGTGCCCTAAGCCTTGCCGTTCCCTAACCCTAACCCTAGCCCGGAACGCAAATCCACCACCTGCCATACACTTTATCCTACGCCGTTGCCTACTCCTGGCCAGTACGCTGGCACTGACCCGTGCATCAGCACGTAGCCCGACCCTCCCACGTTTCCGTACCCTCACCTGTGCCCTAAGCCTTGCCGTTCCCTAACCCTAACCCTAGCCCGGAATGGAAACCCACCACCAGCCCTACACCTTACACTACGCCGTTGCCTACTCCTGGCCTGTACTCTGGCACTGCCCCGTGCATCAGCACGTAGCCTTACACTCTGGCGTTTCCGTACCCTCTCCTGTGCCCTAAGCCTTGCCGTTCCCTAACCCTAACCCTAGCCCAGAACGCAAATCCACCACCAGCCTACACTTTATCCTATGCCGTTGCCTACTCCTGGCCCGTACGCTGGCACTGACCCGTGCGTCAGCACGTAGCACGAGCCTCCCACGTTTCCGTACCTTCACCTGTGCCCTAAGACTTGCCGTTCCCTAACCCTAACCCTAGCCCGGAACGGAAACCCACCACCAGCCTGACACCTTACATTCCGCCGTACCCTATTCCTGGCCCGTACACTGGCACTGACCCGTGCGTCAGCACGTAGCCCGACCCTCCCACGTTTCCGTACCCTCACCTGTGCCCTAAGCCTTGCCTTTCCCTAACCCTAACCCTAGCCCGGAATAGAAACCCACCACCAGCCCTACACCTTACCTTACGCCATAACCTACTCCTGACCCGTACGCTGGCACTGACCCGTGCGTCAGCACGTAGACTGACCCTCCCACGTTTCCGTACCCTCACCTGTGCCCTATGCCTTGCCGTTCCCTAACCCTAACCCTAGCCCGGAATAGAAACCCACCACCAGCCCTACACCTTACCTTACGCCGTACCCTACTCCTGACCTGTACGCTGGCACTGACCTGTGCGTCAGCACGTACCCTGACCCTCCCACGTTTCCGTACCCTCACCTGTGCCCTAAGCCTTGCCGTTCCCTTACCCTAACCCTAGCCCCGAACGCAAATCCACCACCAGCCCTACACTTTATCCTACGCCGTTGCCTACTCCTGGCCCGTACGCTGGCAATGACCCGTTCGTCAGCACGTAGCCCGACCCTCCCACGTTTCTGTACCCTCACCTGTGCCCTAAGCCTTGCCGTTCCCTAACCCTAACCCTAGCCCGGAATAGAAACCCACCACCAGCCCTACACCTTACCTTAAGCCGTTGCCTACTCCTGGCCCGTACGCTGGCACTGACCCGTGCGTCAGCACGTAGCCCGACCCTCCCACGTTTCTGTACCCTCACCTGTGCCCTAAGCCTTGCCGTTCCCTAACCCTAACCCTAGCCCGGAATAGAAACCCACCACCAGCCCTACACCTTACCTTAAGCCGTTGCCTACTCCTGGCCCGTACGCTGGCACTGACCCGTGCGTCAGCACGTAGCCTGACCCTCCCACGTTTCCGTACCCTCAACTGTGCCCTAAGCCTTGCCGTTCCCTAACCCTAACCCTAGACCGGAATAGAAACCCACCACCAGCCCTACACTTTTCCTTACGCCGTACCCTACTCCTGACCTGTACGCTGGCACTGACCTGTGCGTCAGCACGTAGCCTGACCCTCCCACGTTTCCGTACCCTCACCTGTGCCCTAAGCCTTGTCATTCCCTAACCCTAACCCTAGCCCAGAACGCAAATCCACCACCAGCCATACACTTTATCCTACGCCGTTGCCTACTCCTGGCCCGTACGCTGGCACTGACACATGCGTCAGCACGTAGCCCGACCCTCCAACGTTTCCGTACCCTCACCTGTGCCCTAAGCCTTGCCGTTCCCTAACCCTAACCCTAGCCCCGAACGCAAATCCACCAACAGCCCTACACTTTATCCTACGCCGTTTCCTACTCCTGGCCCGTACGCTGGCACTGACCCGTGCGTCAGCACGTAGCCCGACCCTCCTACGTTTCTGTACCCTCAACTGTGCCCTAAGCCTTGCCATTCCCTAACCCTAACCCTAGCCCGGAATAGAAACCCACCACCAGCCCTACACCTTACTTTAAGCCGTTGCCTACTCCTGGCCCGTATGCTGGCACTGACCCGTGCGTCAGCACGTAGCCCGACCCTCCCACGTTTCTGTACCCTCACATGTGCCCTAAGCCTTGCCGTTCCCTAACCCTAACCCTAGCCCGGAATAGAAACCCACCACCACCCCTACACCTTACCTTAAGCCGTTGCCTACTCCTGGCCCGTACGCTGGCACTGACCCGTGCGTCAGCACGTAGCCTGACCCTCCCACGTTTCCGTACCCTCACCTGTGCCCTAAGCCTTGCCGTTCCCTAACCCTAACCCTAGCCGGGAATAGAAAGCCACCACCAACCCTACACATTACCTTACGCCGTACCCTACTCCTGACCCGTACGCTGGCACTGACACGTGCGTCAGCACGTAGCCTGACCCTCCCACGTTTCCGTACCCTCACCTGTGCCCTAAGCCTTGCCGTTCCCTAACCCTAACCCTAGCCCGGAATAGAAACCCACCACCAGCCCTACACTTTTCCTTACGCCGTACCCTACTCCTGACCTGTACGCTGGCACTGACCTGTGCGTCAGCACGTAGCCTGACCCTCCCACGTTTCCGTACCCTCACCTGTGCCCTAAGCCTTGTCATTCCCTAACCCTAACCCTAGCCCGGAACGCAAATCCACCACCAGCCATACACTTTATCCTACGCCGTTGCCTACTCCTGGCCCGTACGCTGGCACTGACACGTGCGTCAGCACGTAGCCCGACCCTCCCACGTTTCCGTACCCTCACCTGTGCCCTAAGCCTTGCCGTTCCCTAACCCTAACCCTAGCCTGGAACGGAAACCAACCACGAGCCCTACACCTTACCTTACGCCGTTGCTTACTCCTGGCCCGTACGCTGGCACTGACACGTGCGTCAGCACGTAGCCCGACCCTCCCACGTTTCCGTAACCTCACCTGTGCCCTAAGCCTTGCCGTTCCCTAACCCTAACCCTAGCCCCGAATGCAAATCCACCACCAGCCCTACACTTTATCCTACGCCGTTGCCTACTCCTGGCCCGTACGCTGGCACTGACCCGTGCGTCAGCACGTAGCCCGACCCTCCCACGTTTCTGTACACTCACCTGTGCCCTAAGCCTTGCCGTTCCCTAACCCTAACCCTAGCCCGGAATAGAAACCCACCACCAGCCCTACACCTTACCTTAAGCCGTTGCCTACTCCTGGCCCGTACGCTGGCACTGACCCGTGCGTCAGCACGTAGCCCGAACCTCCCACGTTTCTGTACCCTCACCTGTGCCCTAAGCCTTGCCGTTCCCTAACCCTAACCCTAGCCCGGAATAGAAACCCACCACGAGCCCTACACCTTACCTTAAGCCGTTGCCTACTCCTGGCCCGTACGCTGGCACTGACCCGTGCGTCAGCACGTAGCCTGACCCTCCCACGTTTCCGTACCCTCACCTGTGCCCTAAGCGTTGCCGTTCCCTAACCCTAACCCTAGCCCGGAATGGAAACCCACCACCAGCCCTACACTTTATCCTACGCCGTTGCCTACTCCTGGCCCGTATGCTGGCACTAACCCGTGCGTCAGCACGGGTCCCGACCCAACCACGTTTCTGTACCCTCTCCTTTGCCCTAAGCCTTGCCGTTCCCTAACCCTAACCCTAGCCTGGAACGGAAATCAACCACAAGCCCTACACCTTACCTTACACCGTACCCTACTCCTGGCCCGTACGTTGGCACTAACCAGTGCGTCAGCACGTAGCCTGACCCTCCCACGTTTCCGTACCCTCAGCTGTGCCCTAAGCCTTGCCGTTCCCTAACCCTAACCCTAGCCCGGAATGGAAACCCACCACCAGCCCTACACCTTACCTTACGCCGTACCCTATTCCTGGCCCGTACGCTGGCACTGAACCGTGCGTCAGCACGTAGCCTGACCCTCCCACGTTTCCGTACCCTCACTTGTGCCCTAAGCCTTGCCGTTCCGTAACCCTAACCCTACCCCGGAATAGAAACCCACCACCAGCCCTACACTTTATCCTACGCCGTTGCCTACTCCTGGCCTGTACTCTGGCACTGCCCCGTGCATCAGCACGTAGCCTTACACTCTGGCGTTTCCGTACCCTCTCCTGTGCCGTAAGCCTTGCCGTTCCCTAACCCTAACCCTAGCCCAGAACGCAAATCCACCACCAGCCTACACTTTATCCTACGCCGTTGCCTACTCCTGGCCCGTACGCTGGCACTGACCCGTGCGTCAGCACGTAGCACGAGACTCCCACGTTTCCCTACCTTCACATGTGCCCTAAGCCTTGCCGTTCACTAACCCTAACCCTAGCCCGGAACGGAAACCCACCACCAGCCCTACACCTTACCTTACGCCATAACCTACTCCTGACCCGAACGCTGGCACTGACCCGTGCGTCAGCACGAAGCCTGACCCTCCCACGATTCCGTACCCTCACCTGTGCCCTATGCCTTGCCGTTCCCTATCCCTAACCCTAGCCCGGAATAGAAACCCACCACCAGCCCTACACCTTACCTTACGCCGTACCCTACTCCTGACCTGTACGCTGGCACTGACCTGTGCGTCAGCACATAGCCTGACCCTCCCACGTTTCCGTACCCTCACCTGTGCCCTAAGCCTTGCCGTTCCCTAACCCTAACCCTAGCCCGGAATGGAAACCCACCACCAGCCCTACACTTTATCCTACGTCGTTGCCTTCTCCTGACACGTATGCTGGCACTGACCCGTGCGTCAGCACGTAGCCCGACCCTCCCACGTTTCTGTACCCTCACCTGTGCCCTAAGCCTTGCCGTTCCCTAACCCTAACCCTAGCCCGGTATAGAAACCCACCACCAGCCCTACACCCTACCTTAAGCCGTTGCCTACTCCTGGCCCGTACGCTTGCACTGACCCGTGCGTCAGCACGTAGCCTGGCCCTCCCACGTTTCCGTACCCTCACCTGTGCCCTAAGCCTTGCCGTTCCCTAACCCTAACCCTAGCCCGGAATAGAAACCCACCACCAGCCCTACACCTTACCTCACGCCGTACCCTACTCCTGACCCGTACGCTGGCACTGACATGTGCGTCAGCACGTAGCCTGACCCTCACACGTTTCCGTACCCTCACCTGTGCCCTAAGCCTTGCCGTTCCCTAACCCTAACCCTAGCCCGGAATAGAAACCCACCACCAGCCCTACACTTTTCCTTACGCCGTACCCTACTCCTGACCTGTACGCTGGCACTGAGCTGTGCGTCAGCACGTAGCCTGACGCTGCCACGTTTCCGTACCCTCACCTTGCCCTAAGCCTTGCCGTTCCCTAACCCTAACCCTAGCCCGGAACGCAAATCCACCACCAGCCATACACTTTATCCTACGACGTTGCCTACTCCTGGCCCGTACGCTGGCACTGTCACGTGCGTCAGCACGTAGCCCGACCCTCCCACGTTTCCGTACCCTCACCTGTGCCCTAAGCCTTGCCGTTCCCTAACCCTAACCCTAGCCTGGAACGGAAACCAACCACCAGCCCTACAGCTTACCTTACGCCGTTGCTTACTCCTGGCCCGTACGCTGGCACTGACCCGTGCGTCAGCACGTAGCCTGACCCTCCCACCTTTCCGTAACCTCACCTGTGCCCTAAGCCTTGCCGTTCCCTAACCCTAACACTAGCCCGGAACGGAAATCAACCACCAGCCCTACACTTTATCCTACGCCGTTGCATACTCCTGGCCCGTACGCTGGCACTGACCCGTGCGTCAGCACGTAGCCCGACCCTCCCACGTTTCTGTACCCTCACCTGTGCCCTAAGCCTTGCCGTTCCCTAACCCTAACCCTAGCCCGGAATAGAAACCCACCACCAGCCCTACACCTTACCTTATGCCATACCCTACTCCTGACCCGTACGCTGGCACTGACCCGTGCGTCAGCACGTAGCCTGACCCTCCCACGTTTCCGTGCCCTCACCTGTGCCCTAAGCCTTGCGGTTCCCTAACCCTAACCCAAGCCCGGAATAGAAACCCACCACCAGCCCTACACGTTACCTTACGCCGTACCATATTCCTGACCTGTACGCTCGCACTGACCTGTGCGTCAGCACGTAGCCTGACCCTCCCACGTTTCCGTACCCTCACCTGTGCCCTAAGCCTTGCCGTTCCCTAACCCTAACCCTAGCCCCGAACGCAAATCCACCACCAGCCCTACACTTTATCCTACGCCGTTGCCTACTCCTGGCCCGTACGCTGGCACTGACCCGTGCGTCAGCACATAGCCCGACCCTCCCACGTTTCCGTACCCTCACCTGTGCCCTAAGCCTTGCCGTTCCCTATCACTAACCCTAGCCTGGAACGCAAATCCACCACTAGCCCTACACTTTATCCTATGCCGTTGCCTACTCCTGGCCCGTACGCTGGCACTGACCCGTGCGTCAGCACGTAGCCCGACCCTCCCACGTTTCCGTACCCTCACCTGTGCCCTAAGCCTTGCCGTTCCCTAACACTAACCCTAGCCTGGAACGGAAACCAACCACCAGCCCTACACCTTACCTTACGCCGTTGCCTACTCCTGGCACGTATGCTGGCACTGACCTGTGCGTCAGCACGTAGCCTGAACCTCCCACGTTTCCGTACCCTCACCTGTGCCCTAAGCCTTGCCGTTCCCTAACCCTAACCCTAGCCTGGAACGGAAACCAACCACCAGCCCTACACCTTACCCTACGCCGTTGCCTACTCCTGGCCTGTTCTCTGGCACTGACCCGTTCATCAGCACGTAGCCTTACCCTCCCGCGTTTCCGTACCCTGACCTGTGCCCTAAGCCTTGCCGTTCCCTAACCCTAACCCTAGCCCGGAATAGAAACCCACCACCAGCCCTACACCTTACCTTACGCCGTACCCTACTCCTGACCCGTACGCGGGCACTGACCCGTGCGTCAGCACGTAGCCTGACCCTCCCACGTTTCCGTGCCCTCAGCTGTGCCCTAAGCCTTGCCGTTCCCTAACCCTAACCCTAGCCCGGAATGGAAACCCACCACCAGCCCTACACGTTACCTTACGCCGTACCCTATTGCTGGCCAGTACGCTGGCACTGAACCGTGCGTCAGCACGTAGCCTGACCCTCCCACGTTTCCGTACCCTCACTTGTGCCCTAAGCCTTGCCGTTCCCTAACCCTAACCCTAGCCCGGAATAGAAACCCACCACCAGCCCTACACCTTACCTTACGCCGTACCCTACTCCTGACCCGTACGCTGGCACTGACCCGTTTGTCTGCACGTAGCCTGACCCTCCCACGCTTCCGTACCCTCACCTGTGCCCTAAGCCTTGCCGTTCCCTAACCCTAACCCTAGCCCGGAACGCAAATCCACCACCTGCCCTACACTTTATCCTACGCCGTTGCCTACTCCTGGCCAGTTCGCTGGCACTGACCCGTGCATCAGCACGTAGCCCGACCCTCCCACGTTTCCGTACCCTCACCTGTGCCCTAAGCCTTGCCGTTCCCTAACCCTAACCCTAGCCCGGAATGGAAACCCACCACCAGCCCTACACCTTACCCTACGCCGTTGCCTACTCCTGGCCTGTACTCTGGCACTGCCCCGTGCATCAGCACGTAGCCTTACACTCTGGCGTTTCCGTACCCTCTCCTGTGCCCTAAGCCTTGCCGTTCCCTAACCCTAACCCTAGCCCAGAACGCAAATCCACCACCAGCCTACACTTTATCCTACGCCGTTGCCTACTCCTGGCCCGTACGCTGGCACTGACCCGTGCGTCAGCACGTAGCACGAGCCTCCCACTTTTCCGTACATTCACCTGTGCCCTAAGCCTTGCCGTTCCCTAACCCTAACCCTAGCCCGGAACGGAAACCCACCACCAGCCTGACACCTTACATTCCGCCGTACCCTATTCCTGGCCCGTACGCTGGCACTGACCCGTGCGTCACCACGTAGCCCGACCCTCCCACGTTTCCGTACCCTCACCTGTGCCCTAAGACTTGCCGTTCCCTAACCCTAACCCTAGCCCGGAATAGAAACCCACCACCAGCCCTACACCTTACCTTACGCCATAACCTACTCCTGACCCGTACGCTGGCACTGACCCGTGCGTCAGCACGTAGACTGACCCTCCCACGTTTCCGTACCCTCACCTGTGCCCTATGCCTTGCCGTTCCCTAACCCTAACCCTAGCCCGGAATAGAAACCCACCACCAGCCCTACACCTTACCTTACGCCGTACCCTACTCCTGACCTGTACGCTGGCACTGACCTGTGCGTCAGCACGTAGCCTGACCCTCCCACGTTTCCGTACCCTCACCTGTGCCCTAAGCCTTGCCGTTCCCTAACCCTAACCCTAGCCCCGAACGCAAATCCACCACCAGCCCTACACTTTATCCTACGCCGTTGCCTACTCCTGGCCCGTACGCTGGCACTGACCCGTGCGTCAGCACGTAGCCCGACCCTCCCACGTTTCCGTACCCTCACCTGTGCCCTAAGCCTTGCCGTTCCCTATCACTAACCCTAGCCTGGAACGCAAATCCACCACTAGCCCTACACTTTATCCTACGCCGTTGCCTACTCCTGGCCCGTACGCTGGCACTGACCCGTGCGTCAGCACGTAGCCCGACCCTCCCACGTTTCCGTACCCTCACCTGTGCCCTAAGCCTTGCCGTTCCCTAACACTAACCCTAGCCTGGAACGGAAACCAACCACCAGCCCTACACCTTACCTTACGCCGTTGCCTACTCCTGGCACGTATGCTGGCACTGACCCGTGCGTCAGCACGTAGCCTGAACCTCCCACGTTTCCGTACCCTCACCTGTGCCCTAAGCCTTGCCGTTCCCTAACCCTAACCCTAGCCTGGAACGGAAACCAACCACCAGCCCTACACCTTACCCTACGCCGTTGCCTACTCCTGGCCTGTTCTCTGGCACTGACCCGTTCATCAGCACGTAGCCTTACCCTCCCGCGTTTCCGTACCCTGACCTGTGCCCTAAGCCTTGCCGTTCCCTAACCCTAACCCTAGCCCGGAATAGAAACCCACCACCAGCCCTACACCTTACCTTACGCCGTACCCTACTCCTGACCCGTACGCTGGCACTGACCCGTGCGTCAGCACGTAGCCTGACCCTCCCACGTTTCCATGCCCTCAGCTGTGCCCTAAGCCTTGCCGTTCCCTAACCCTAACCCTAGCCCGGAATGGAAACCCACCACCAGCCCTACACCTTACCTTACGCCGTACCCTATTGCTGGCCAATACGCTGGCACTGAACCGTGCGTCAGCACGTAGCCTGACCCTCCCACGTTTCCGTACCCTCACTTGTGCCCTAAGCCTTGCCGTTCCCTAACCCTAACCCTAGCCCGGAATAGAAACCCACCATGAGCCCTACACCTTACCTTACGCCGTACCCTACTCCTGACCCGTACGCTGGCACTGACCCGTTTGTCTGCACGTAGCCTGACCCTCCCACGCTTCCGTACCCTCACCTGTGCCCTAAGCCTTGCCGTTCCCTAACCCTAACCCTAGCCCGGAACGCAAATCCACCACCTGCCCTACACTTTATCCTACGCCGTTGCCTACTCCTGGCCAGTACGCTGGCACGGACCCGTGCATCAGCACGTAGCCCGACCCTCCCACGTTTCCGTAGCCTCACCTGTGCCCTAAGCCTTGCCGTTCCCTAACCCTAACCCTAGCCCGGAATGGAAACCCACCACCAGCCCTACACCTTACCCTACGCCGTTGCCTACTCCTGGCCTGTACTCTGGCACTGCCCCGTGCATCAGCACGTAGCCTTACACTCTGGCGTTTCCGTACCCTCTCCTGTGCCCTAAGCCTTGCCGTTCCCTAACCCTAACCCTAGCCCAGAACGCAAATCCACCACCAGCCTACACTTTATCCTACGCCGTTGCCTACTCCTGGCCCGTACGCTGGCACTGACCCGTGCGTCAGCACGTAGCACGAGCCTCCCACGTTTCCGTACCTTCACCTGTGCCCTAAGCCTTGCCGTTCCCTAACCCTAACCCTAGCCCGGAACGGAAACCCACCACCAGCCTGACACCTTACATTCTGCCGTACCCTATTCCTGGCCCGTACGCTGGCACTGACCCGTGCGTCAGCACGTAGCCCGACCCTCCCACGTTTCCGTACCCTCACCTGTGCCCTAAGCCTTGCCGTTCCCTAACCCTAACCCTAGCCCGGAATAGAAACCCACCACCAGCCCTACACCTTACCTTACGCCATAACCTACTCCTGACCCGTACGCTGGCACTGACCCGTGCGTCAGCACGTAGACTGACCCTCCCACGTTTCCGTACCCTCACCTGTGCCCTATGCCTTGCCGTTCCCTAACCCTAACCCTAGCCCGGAATAGAAACCCACCACCAGCCCTACACCTTACCTTACGCCGTACCCTACTCCTGACCTGTACGCTGGCACTGACCTGTGCGTCAGCACGTAGCCTGACCCTCCCACGTTTCCGTACCCTCACCTGTGCCCTAAGCCTTGCCGTTCCCTAACCCTAACCCTAGCCCCGAACGCAAATCCACCACCAGCCCTACACTTTATCCTACGCCGTTGCCTACTCCTGGCCCGTACGCTGGCACTGACCCGTTCGTCAGCACGTAGCCCGACCCTCCCACGTTTCTGTACCCTCACCTGTGCCCTAAGCCTTGCCGTTCCCTAACCCTAACCCTAGCCCGGAATAGAAACCCACCACCAGCCCTACACCTTACCTTAAGCCGTTGCCTACTCCTGGCCCGTACGCTGGCACTGACCCGTGCGTCAGCACGTAGCCCGACACTCACACGTTTCTGTACCCTCACCTGTGCCCTAAGCCTTGCCGTTCCCTAACCCTAACCCTAGCCCGGAATAGAAACCCACCACCAGCCCTACACCTTACCTTAAGCCGTTGCCTACTCCTGGCCCGTACGCTGGCACTGACCAGTGCGTCAGCACGTAGCCTGACCCTCCCACGTTTCCGTACCCTCAACTGTGCCCTAAGCCTTGCCGTTCCCTAACCCTAACCCTAGACCGGAATAGAAACCCACCACCAGCCCTACACTTTTCCTTACGCCGTACCCTACTCCTGACCTGTACGCTGGCACAGACCTGTGCGTCAGCACGTAGCCTGACCCTCCCACGTTTCCGTACCCTCACCTGTGCCCTAAGCCTTGTCATTCCGTAACCCTAACCCTAGCCCAGAACGCAAATCCACCACCAGCCATACACTTTATCCTACGCCGTTGCCTACTCCTGGCCCGTACGCTGGCACTGACACATGCGTCAGCACGTAGCCCGACCCTCCCACGTTTCCGTACCCTCACCTGTGCCCTAAGCATTGCCGTTCCCTAACCCTAACCCTAGCCTGGAACGGAAACCAACCATGAGCCCTACACCTTACCTTACGCCGTTGCTTACTCCTGGCCCGTACGCTGGCACTGACCCGAGCGTCAGCACGTAGCCTGACCCTCCCACGTTTCCGTAACCTCACCTGTGCCCTAAGCCTTGCCGTTCCCTAACCCTAACTCTAGCCCGGAACGGAAATCAACCACCAGCCCTACACTTTATCCAACGCCGTTGCCTACTCCTGGCCCGTACGCTGGCACTGACCCGTGCGTCAGCACGTAGCCCGACCCTCCCACGTTTCTGTACCCTCACCTGTGCCCTAAGCCTTGCCGTTCCCTAACCCTAACCCTAGCCCAGAATAGAAACCCACCACCAGCCCTACACCTTACCTTACGCCATACCCTACTCCTGACCCGTACGCTGGCACTGACCCGTGCGTCAGCACGTAGCCTGACCCTCCCACGTTTCCGTGCCCTCACCTGTGCCCTAAGCCTTGCCGTTCGCTAACCCTAATCCTAGCCCGGAATAGAAACCCACCACCAGCCCTACACGGTACCTTACGCCGTACCATACTCCTGACCTGTACGCTGGCACTGACCTGTGCGTCAGCACGTAGCCTGACCCTCCCACGTTTCCGTACCCTCACCTGTGCCCTAAGCCTTGCCGTTCCCTAACCCTAACCCTAGCCCCGAATGCAAATCCACCACCAGGCCTACACTTTATCCTACGCCGTTGCCTACTCCTGGCCCGTACGCTGGCACTGACCCGTGCGTCAGCACGTAGCCCGACCCTCCCACGTTTCTGTACCCTCACCTGTGCCCTAAGCCTTGCCGTTCCCTAACCCTAACCCTAGCCCGGAATAGAAACCCACCACCAGCCCTACACCTTACCTTAAGCCGTTGCCTACTCCTGGCCCGTACGCTGGCACTGACCCGTGCGTCAGCACGTAGCCCGAACCTCCCACGTTTCTGTACCCTCACCTGTGCCCTAAGCCTGGCCGTTCCCTAACCCTAACCCTAGCCCGGAATAGAAACCCACCACCAGCCCTACACCTTACCTTAAGCCGTTGCCTACTCCTGGCCCGTACGCTGGCACTGACCCGTGCGTCAGCACGTAGCCTGACCCTCCCACGTTTCCGTACCCTCACCTGTGCCCTAAGCGTTGCCGTTCCCTAACCCAAACCCTAGCCCGGAATGGAAACCCACCACCAGCCCTACACTTTATCCTACGCCGCTGCCTACTCCTGGCCCGTACGCTGGCACTGACCCGTGCGTCAGCACGTAGCACGAGCCTCCCACGTTTCCGTACCTTCACCTGTGCCCTAAGCCTTGCCGTTCCCTAACCCTAACCCTAGCCCAGAACGCAAATCCACCACCAGCCTACACTTTATCCTACGCCGTTGCCTACTCCTGGCCCGTACGCTGGCACTGACCCGTGCGTCAGCACGTAGCACGAGCCTCCCACGTTTCCGTACCTTCACCTGTGCCCTAAGCCTTGCCGTTCCCTAACCCTAACCCTAGCCCGGAACGGAAATCCACCACCAGCCCTACACCTTACCTTACGCCATAACCTACTCCTGACCCGAACGCTGGCACTGACCCGTGCGTCAGCACGAAGCCTGACCCTCCCACGTTTCCATACCCTCACCTGTGCCCTATTCCTTGCCGTTCCCTAACCCTAACCCTAGCCCGGAATAGAAACCCACCACCAGCCCTACACCTTACCTTACGCCGTACCCTAATCCTGACCTGTACGCTGGCACTGACCTGTGCGTCAGCACGTAGCCTGACCCTCCCACGTTTCCGTACCCTCACCTGTGCCCTAAGCCTTGCCGTTCCCTAACCCTAACCCTAGCCCCGAACGCAAATCCACCACCAGCCCTACACTTTATCCTACGCCGTTGCCTGCTCCTGGCCCGTACGCTGGCACTGACCCGTGCGTCAGCACGTAGCCCGACCCTCCCACGTTTCTGTACCCTCACCTGGGCCCTAAGCCTTGCCGTTCCCTAACCCTAACCCTAGCCCGGAATAGAAACCCACCACCAGCCCTACACCTTACCTTAAGCCGTTGCCTACTCCTGGCCCGTACGCTGGCAATGACCCGTGCGTCAGCACGTAGCCCGACCCTCCCACGTTTCTGTACCCTCACCTGTGCCCTAAGCCTTGCCGTTCCCTAACCCTAACCCTAGCCCGGAATAGAAACCCACCACCAGCCCTACACCTTACCTTACGCCGTACCCTACTCCTGACCCGTACGCTGGCACTGACACGTGCGTCAGCACGTAGCCTGACCCTCCCACGTTTCCGTACCCTCACCTGTGCCCTAAGCCTTGCCGTTCCCTAACCCTAACCCTAGCCCAGAATAGAAACCCACCACCAGCCCTACACCTTACCTTACGCCGTACCCTACTCCTGACCTGTACGCTGGCACTGAGCTGTGCGTCAGCACGTAGCCTGACCCTGCCACGTTTCCGTACCCTCACCTGTGCCCTAAGCCTTGCCGTTCCCTAACCCTAACCCTAGCCCGGAACGCAAATCCACCACCAGCCATACACTTTATCCTACGCCGTTGCCTACTCCTGACCCGTACGCTGGCACTGACACGTGCGTCAGCACGTAGCCTGACCCTCCCACGTTTCCGTACCCTCACCTGTGCCCTAAGCATTGCCGTTCCCTAACCCTAACCCTAGCCTGGAACGGAAACCAACCATGAGCCCTACACCTTACCTTACGCCGTTGCTTACTCCTGGCCCGTACGCTGGCACTGACCCGAGCGTCAGCACGTAGCCTGACCCTCCCACGTTTCCGTAACCTCACCTGTGCCCTAAGCATTGCCGTTCCCTAACCCTAACACTAGCCCGGAACGGAAATCAACCACCAGCCCTACACTTTATCCAACGCCGTTGCCTACTCCTGGCCCGTACGCTGGCACTGACCCGTGCGTCAGCACGTAGCCCGACCCTCCCACGTTTCTGTACCCTCAGCTGTGCCCTAAGCCTTGCCGTTCCCTAACCCTAACCCTAGCCCAGAATAGAAACCCACCACCAGCCCTACACCTTACCTTACGCCATACCCTACTCCTGACCCGTACGCTGGCACTGACCCGTGCGTCAGCACGTAGCCTGACCCTCCCACGTTTCCGTGCCCTCACCTGTGCCCTAAGCCTTGCCGTTCGCTAACCCTAACCCTAGCCCGGAATAGAAACCCACCATCAGCCCTACACGGTACCTTACGCCGTACCATACTCCTGACCTGTACGCTGGCACTGACCTGTGCGTCAGCACGTAGCCTGACCCTCCCACGTTTCCGTACCCTCACCTGTGCCCTAAGCCTTGCCGTTCCCTAACCCTAACCCTAGCCCCGAATGCAAATCCACCACCAGGCCTACACTTTATCCTACGCCGTTGCCTACTCCTGGCCCGTACGCTGGCACTGACCCGTGCGTCAGCACGTAGCACGACCCTCCCACGTTTCTGTACCCTCACCTGTGCCCTAAGCCTTGCCGTTCCCTAACCCTAACCCTAGCCCGGAATAGAAACCCACCACCAGCCCTACACCTTACCTTAAGCCGTTGCCTACTCCTGGCCCGTACGCTGGCACTGACCCGTGCGTCAGCACGTAGCCCGAACCTCCCACGTTTCTGTACCCTCACCTGTGCCCTAAGCCTTGCCGTTCCCTAACCCTAACCCTAGCCCGGAATAGAAACCCACCACCAGCCCTACACCTTACCTTAAGCCGTTGCCTACTCCTGGCCCGTACGCTGGCACTGACCCGTGCGTCAGCACGTAGCCTGACCCTCCCACGTTTCCGTACCCTCACCTGTGCCCTAAGCGTTGCCGTTCCCTAACCCAAACCCTAGCCCGGAATGGAAACCCACCACCAGCCCTACACTTTATCCTACGCCGCTGCCTACTCCTGGCCCGTATGCTGGCACTAACCCGTGCGTCAGCACGGGGCCCGACCCTCCCACGTTTCCGTACCCTCTCCTTTGCCCTAAGCCTTGCCGTTCCCTAACCCTAACCCTAGCCTGGAACGGAAATCAACCACAAGCCCTACACCTTACCTTACGCCGTACCCTACTCCTGGCCCGTACGTTGGCACTGACCAGTGCGTCAGCACGTAGCCTGACCCTCCCACGTTTCCGTACCCTCAGCTGTGCCCTAAGCCTTGCCGTTCCCTAACCCTAACCCTAGCCCAGAATAGAAACCCACCACCAGCCCTACACCTTACCATACGCCTTACCCTACTCCTGAACCGTACGCTGGCACTGACCCGTGCGTCAGCACATAGCCTGACCCTCCCACGTTTCCGTTCTCTCACCGGTGCCCTAAGCCTTGCCGTTCGCTAACCCTAACCCTAGCCCGGAATAGAAACCCACCACCAGCCCTACACGGTACCTTACGCCGTACCATACTCCTGACCTGTACGCTGGCACTGACCTGTGCGTCAGCACGTAGCCTGACCCTCCCACGTTTCCGTACCCTCACCTGTGCCCTAAGCCTTGCCGTTCCCTAACCCTAACCCTAGCCCCGAATGCAAATCCACCACCAGGCCTACACTTTATCCTACGCCGTTGCCTACTCCTGGCCCGTACGCTGGCACTGACCCGTGCGTCAGCACGTAGCCCGACCTCCCCACGTTTCTGTACCCTCACCTGTGCCCTAAGCCTTGCCGTTCCCTAACCCTAACCCTAGCCCGGAATAGAAACCCACCACCAGCCCTACACCTTACCTTAAGCCGTTGCCTACTCCTGGCCCGTACGCTGGCACTGACCCGTGCGTCAGCACGTAGCCCGAACCTCCCACGTTTCTGTACCCTCACCTGTGCCCTAAGCCTTGCCGTTCCCTAACCCTAACCCTAGCCCGGAATAGAAACCCACCACCAGCCCTACACCTTACCTTAAGCCGTTGCCTACTCCTGGCCCGTACGCTGGCACTGACCCGTGCGTCAGCACGTAGCCTGACCCTCCCACGTTTCCGTACCCTCACCTGTGCCCTAAGCGTTGCCGTTCCCTAACCCTAACCCTAGCCCGGAATGGAAACCCACCACCAGCCCTACACTTTATCCTACGCCGTTGCCTACTCCTGGCCCGTATGCTGGCACTAACACGTGCGTCAGCACGGGGCCCGACCCTCCCACGTTTCCGTACCCTCTCCTTTGCCCTAAGCCTTGCCGTTCCCTAACCCTAACCCTAGCCTGGAACGGAAATCAACCACAAGCCCTACACCTTACCTTACGCCGTACCCTACTCCTGGCCCGTACGTTGGCACTGACCAGTGCGTCAGCACGTGGCCTGACCCTCCCACGTTTCCGTACCCTCAGCTGTGCCCTAAGCCTTGCCGTTCCCTAACCCTAACCCTAGCCCGGAATGGAAACCCACCACCAGCCCTACACCTTACCTTACGCCGTACCCTATTCCTGGCCCGTACGCTGGCACTGAACCGTGCGTCAGCACGTAGCCTGACCCTCCCACGTTTCCGTACCCTCACTTGTGCCCTAAGCCTTGCCGTTCCCTAACCCTAACCCTAGCCCGGAATAGAAACCCACCACCAGCCCTACACTTTATCGTACGCCGTTGCCTACTCCTGGCCTGTACTCTGGCACTGCCCCGTGCATCAGCACGTAGCCTTACACTCTGGCGTTTCCGTACCCTCTCCTGTGCCGTAAGCCTTGCCGTTCCCTAACCCTAACCCTAGCCCAGAACGCAAATCCACCACCAGCCTACACTTTATCCTACGCCGTTGCCTACTCCTGGCCCGTACGCTGGCACTGACCCGTGCGTCAGCACGTAGCACGAGCCTCCCACGTTTCCGTACCTTCACCTGTGCCCTAAGCCTTGCCGTTCCCTAACCCTAACCCTAGCCCGGAACGGAAATCCACCACCAGCCCTACACCTTACCTTACGCCATAACCTACTCCTGACCCGAACGCTGGCACTGACCCGTGCGTCAGCACGAAGCCTGACCCTCCCACGTTTCCGTACCCTCACCTGTGCCCTATGCCTTGCCGTTCCCTAACCCTAACCCTAGCCCGGAATAGAAACCCACCACCAGCCCTACACCTTACCTTACGCCGTACCCTAATCCTGACCTGTACGCTGGCACTGACCTGTGCGTCAGCACGTAGCCTGACCCTCCCACGTTTCCGTACCCTCACCTGTGCCCTAAGCCTTGCCATTCCCTAACCCTAACCCTAGCCCCGAACGCAAATCCACCACCAGCCCTACACTTTATCCTACGCCGTTGCCTGCTCCTGGCCCGTACGCTGGCACTGACCCGTGCGTCAGCACGTAGCCCGACCCTCCCACGTTTCTGTACCCTCACCTGTGCCCTAAGCCTTGCCGTTCCCTAACCCTAACCCTAGCCCGGAATAGAAACCCACCACCAGCCCTACACCTTACCTTAAGCCGTTGCCTACTCCTGGCCCGTACGCTGGCAATGACCCGTGCGTCAGCACGTAGCCCGACCCTCCCACGTTTCTGTACCCTCACCTGTGCCCTAAGCCTTGCCGTTCCCTAACCCTAACCCTAGCCCGGAATAGAAACCCACCACCAGCCCTACACCTTACCTTAAGCCGTTGCCTACTCCTGGCCCGTACGCTGGCACTGACCCGTGCGTCAGCACGTAGCCTGACCCTCCCACGTTTCCGTACCCTCACCTGTGCCCTAAGCGTTGCCGTTCCCTAACCCTAACCCTAGCCCGGAATGAAAACCCACCACCAGGGGCCTCCCTGGTGGCGCAGTGGTTGAGAGTCCGCCTGCCGATGCAGGGGATGCGGGTTCGTGCCCCGGTCTGTGAGGATCCCATATGCCGCGGAGCGGCTGGGCCCGTGAGCCATGGCCGCTGGGCCTGCGCGTCCGGAGCCTGTGCTCCGCAACGGGAGAGGCCGCAACAGTGAGAGGCCCGCATACCGCAAAAAAAAAAGAAAAAAAAAAAAAAAAAAGAAAAAACCCACCACCAGCCCTACACTTTATCCTACGTCGTTGCCTACTCCTGACCCGTATGCTGGCACTGACCCGTGCGTCAGCACGTAGCCCGACCCTCCCACGTTTCTGTACCCTCACCTGTGCCCTAAGCCTTGCCGTTCCCTAACCCTAACCCTAGCCCGGAATAGAAACCCACCACCAGCCCTACACCCTACCTTAAGCCGTTGCCTACTCCTGGCCCGTACGCTGGCACTGACCCGTGCGTCAGCACGTAGCCTGACCCTCCCACGTTTCCGTACCCTCACCTGTGCCCTAAGCCTTGCCGTTCCCTAACCCTAACCCTAGCCCGGAATAGAAACCCACCACCAGCCCTACACCTTACCTTACGCCGTACCCTACTCCTGACCCGTACGCTGGCACTGACACGTGCGTCAGCACGTAGCCTGACCCTCCCACGTTTCCGTACCCTCACCTGTGCCCTAAGCCTTGCCGTTCCCTAACCCTAACCCTAGCCCAGAATAGAAACCCACCACCAGCCCTACACCTTACCTTACGCCGTACCCTACTCCTGACCTGTACGCTGGCACTGAGCTGTGCGTCAGCACGTAGCCTGACCCTGCCACGTTTCCGTACCCTCACCTGTGCCCTAAGCCTTGCCGTTCCCTAACCCTAACCCTAGCCCGGAACGCAAATCCACCACCAGCCATACACTTTATCCTACGCCGTTGCCTACTCCTGGCCCGTACGCTGGCACAGACCCGTGCGTCAGCACGTAGCCTGACACTCCCACGTTTCCGTAACCTCACCTGTGCCCTAAGCCTTGCCGTTCCCTAACCCTAACACTAGCCCGGAACGGAAATCAACCACCAGCCCTACACTTTATCCTACGCCGTTGCATACTCCTGGCCCGTACGCTGGCACTGACCCGTGCGTCAGCACGTAGCCCGACCCTCCCACGTTTCTGTACCCTCACCTGTGCCCTAAGCCTTGCCGTTCCCTAACCCTAACCCTAGCCCGGAATAGAAACCCACCAACAGCCCTACACCTTACCTTACGCCATACCCTACACCTGACCCGTACGCTGGCACTGACCCGTGCGTCAGCACGTAGCCTGACCCTCCCACGTTTCCGTGCCCTCACCTGTGCCCTAAGCCTTGCGGTTCCCTAACCCTAACCCTAGCCCGGAATAGAAACCCACCACCAGCCCTACACCTTACCTTAAGCCGTTGCCTACTCCTGGCCCGTACGCTGGCACTGACCCGTGCGTCAGCACGTAGCCCGAACCTCCCACGTTTCTGTACCCTCCCCTGTGCCCTAAGACTTGCCGTTCCATAACCCTAACCCTAGCCTGGAACGGAAACCAACCACCAGCCCTACACCTTACCCTACGCCGTTGCCTACTCCTGGCCTGTACTCTGGCACTGCCCCGTTCATCAGCACGTAGCATTACCCTCCCGCGTTTCCGTACCCTGACCTGTGCCCTAAGCCTTGCCGTTCCCTAACCCTAACCCTAGCCCGGAATAGAAACCCACCACCAGCCCTACACCTTACCTTACGCCGTACCCTACTGCTGACCCGTACGCTGGCACTGACCCGTGCGTCAGCACGTAGCCTGACCCTCCCACGTTTCCGTGCCCTCAGCTGTGCCCTAAGCCTTGCCGTTCCCTAACCCTAACCCTAGCCCGGAATGGAAACCCACCACCAGCCCTACACCTTACCTTACGCCGTACGCTATTCCTGGCCCGTACGCTGGCACTGAACCGTGCGTCAGCACGTAGCCTGACCCTCCCACGTTTCCGTAACCTCACTTGTGCCCTAAGCCTTGCCGTTCCCTAACCCTAACCCTAGCCCGGAATAGAAACCCACCACCAGCCCTACACCTTACCTTACGCCGTACCCTACTCCTGACCCGTACGCTGGCACTGACCCGTTCGTCTGCACGTAGCCTGACCCTCCCACGCTTCCGTACCCTCACCTGTGCCCTAAGCCTTGCCGTTCCCTAACCCTAACCCTAGCAGGGAACGCAAATCCACCACCAGCCCTACACTTTATCCTACGCCGTTGCCTACTCCTGGCCAGTACGCTGGCACTGACCCGTGCATCAGCACGTAGCCCGACCCTCCCACGTTTCCGTACCCTCACCTGTGCCCTAAGCCTTGCCGTTCCCTAACCCTAACCCTAGCCTGGAACGGAAAACAACCACCAGCCCTACACCTTACCTTACGCCGTTGCCTACACCTGGCCCGTACGCTGGCACTGACCCGTGCGTCAGCACGTAGCCTGACCCTCCCACGTTTCCGTACCCTCACCTGTGCCCTAAGCCTTGCCGTTCCCTAACCCTAACCCTAGCCCGGAATAGAAACCCACCACCAGCCCTACACCTTACCTTACGCCATAACCTACTCCTGGCCAGTACGCTGGCACTGACCCGTGCATCAGCACGTAGCCCGACCCTCCCACGTTTCCGTACCCTCATCTGTGCCCTAAGCCTTGCCGTTCCCTAACCCTAACCCTAGCCCCGAACGCAAATCCACCACCAGCCCTACACTTTATCCTACGCCGTTTCCTACTCCTGGCCCGTACGCTGGCACTGACCCGTGCATCAGCACGTAGCCCGACCCTCCCACGTTTCTGTACCCTCAACTGTGCCCTAAGCCTTGCCATTCCCTAACCCTAACCCTAGCCCGGAATAGAAACCCACCACCAGCCCTACACCTTACTTTAAGCCGTTGCCTACTCCTGGCCCGTACGCTGGCACTGACCCGTGCGTCAGCACGTAGCCCGACCCTCCCACGTTTCTGTACCCTCACCTGTGCCCTAAGCCTTGCCGTTCCCTAACCCTAACCCTAGCCCGGAATAGAAACCCACCACCACCCCTACACCTTACCTTAAGCCGTTGCCTACTCCTGGCCCGTACGCTGGCACTGACCCGTGCGTCAGCACGTAGCCTGACCCTCCCACGTTTCCATACCCTCACCAGTGCCCTAAGCGTTGCCGTTCCCTAACCCTAACCCTAGCCCGGAATGGAAACCCACGACCAGCCCTACACTTTATCCTACGCCGTTGCCTACTCCTGACCCGTATGCTGGCACTGACCCGTGCGTCAGCATGTAGCCCGACCCTCCCACGTTTCTGTACCCTCACCTGTGCCCTAAGCCTTGCCGTTCCCTAACCCTAACCCTAGCCCGGAATAGAAACCCACCACCAGCCCTACACCTTACCTTAAGCCGTTGCCTACTCCTGGCCCGTACGCTGGCACTGACCCGTGCGTCAGCACGTAGCCTGACCCTCCCACGTTTCCGTACCCTCACCTGTGCCCTAAGCCTTGCCGTTCCCTAACCCTAACCCTAGCCGGGAATAGAAAGCCACCACCAACCCTACACATTACCTTACGCCGTACCCTACTCCTGACCCGTACGCTGGCACTGACACGTGCGTCAGCACGTAGCCTGACCCTCCCACGTTTCCGTACCCTCACCTGTGCCCTAAGCCTTGCCGTTCCCTAACCCTAACCCTAGCCCGGAATAGAAACCCACCACCAGCCCTACACTTATCCTTACGCCGTACCCTACTCCTGACCTGTACGCTGGCACAGACCCGTGCGTCAGCACGTAGCCTGACCCTCCCACGTTTCCGTAACCTCACCTGTGCCCTAAGCCTTGCCGTTCCCTAACCCTAACACTAGCCCGGAACGGAAATCAACCACCAGCCATACACTTTATCCTACGCCGTTGCATACTCCTGGCCCGTACGCTGGCACTGACCCGTGCGTCAGCACGTAGCCCGACCCTCCCACGTTTCTGTACCCTCACCTGTGCCCTAAGCCTTGCCGTTCCCTAACCCTAACCCTAGCCCGGAATAGAAACCCACCACCAGCCCTACACCTTACCTTACGCCATACCCTACACCTGACCCGTACGCTGGCACTGACCCGTGCGTCAGCACGTAGCCTGACCCTCCCACGTTTCCGTGCCCTCACCTGTGCCCTAAGCCTTGCGGTTCCCTAACCCTAACCGTAGCCCGGAATAGAAACCCACCACCAGCCCTACACGTTACCTTACGCCGTACCATATTCCTGACCTGTACGCTGGCACTGACCTGTGCGTCAGCACGTAGCCTGACCCTCCCACGTTTCCGTACCCTCACCTGTGCCCTAAGCCTTGCCGTTCCCTAACCCTAACCCTAGCCCCGAACGCAAATCCACCACCAGCCCTACACTTTATCCTACGCCGTTGCCTACTCCTGGCCCGTACGCTGGCACTAACCCGAGCGTCAGCACGTAGCCCGACCCTCCCACGTTTCCGTACCCTCACCTGTTCCCTAAGCCTTGCCGTTCCCTAACCCTAACACTAGCCTGGAACGCAAATCCACCACTAGCCCTACACTTTATCCTACGCCGTTGCCTACTCCTGGCCCGTACGCTGGCTCTGACCCGTGCGTCAGCACATAGCCCGACCCTCCCACGTTTCCGTACCCTCACCTGTGCCCTAAGCCTTGCCGTTCCCTAACCCTAACCCTAGCCTGGAACGGAAACCAACCACCAGCCCTACACCTTACCTTACGCCGTTGCCTACTCCTGGCACGTATGCTGGCACTGACCCGTGCGTCAGCACGTAGCCTGAACCTCCCACGTTTCCGTACCCTCACCTGTGCCCTAAGCCTTGCCTTTCCCTAACGCTAACCCTAGCCCGGAATGAAAACCCACCACCAGCCCTACACCTTACCCTACGCCGTTGCCTAGTCCTGGCCTGTACTCTGGCACTGACCCGTGCATCAGCACATAGCCTTACCCTCCCGCGTTTCCGTACCCTGACCTGTGCCCTAAGCCTTGCCGTTCCCTAACCCTAACCCTAGCCCAGAACGCAAATCCACCACCAGCCGTACACTTTATCCTACGCCGTTGCCTACTCCTGGCCCGTACGCTGGCACTGACCCGTGCATCTGCACGTAGCCCGACCCTCCCACGTTTCCATACCCTCACCTGTGCCCTAAGCCTTGCCGATCCCTAACCCTAACCCTATCCCGGAACGGAAATCAACCACAATCCCTACACCTTACCTTACGCCGTTGCCCACTCCTGGCCCGAACGCTGGCACGGACCCGTGAATCAGCACGTAGCCCGACCCTCCCACGTTTCCGTACCCTCCCCTGTGCCCTAAGCCTTGCCGTTCCATAACCCTAACCCTAGCCTGGAACGGAAACCAACCACCAGCCCTACACCTTACCCTACGCCGTTGCCTACTCCTGGCCTGTACTCTGGCACTGACCCGTTCATCAGCACGTAGCCTTACCCTCCCGCGTTTCCGTACCCTGACCTGTGCCCTAAGCCTTGCCGTTCCCTAACCCTAACCCTAGCCCGGAATAGAAACCCACCACCAGCCCTACACCTTACTTTAAGCCGTACCCTACTGCTGACCCGTACGCTGGCACTGACCCGTGCGTCAGCACGTAGCCTGACCCTCCCACGTTTCCGTGCCCCCAGCTGTGCCCTAAGCCTTGCCGTTCCCTAACCCTAACCTTAGCCCGGAATGGAAACCCACCACCAGCCCTACACCTTACCTTACGCCGTACCCTATTCCTGGCCCGTACGCTGGCACTGAACCGTGCGTCAGCACGTAGCCTGACCCTCCCACGTTTCCGTAATCTCAGTTGTGCCCTAAGCCTTGCCGTTCCCTAACCCTAACCCTAGCCCGGAATAGAAACCCTCCACCAGCCCTACACATTACCTTACGCCGTACCCTACTCCTGACCCGTACGCTGGCACTGACCCGTTCGTCTGCACGTAGCCTGACCCTCCCACGCTTCCGTACCCTCACCTGTGCCCTAATCCTTGCCGTTCCCTAACCCTAACCCTAGCCCGGTACGCAAATCCACCACCAGCCCTACACTTTATCCTACGCCGTTGCCTACTCCTGGCCAGTACGCTGGCACTGACCCGTGCATCAGCACGTAGCCCGACCCTCCCACGTTTCCGTACCCTCACCTGTGCCCTAAGCCTTGCCGTTCCCTAACCCTAACCCTAGCCTGGAACGGAAAACAACCACCAGCCCTACACCTTACCTTACGCCGTTGCCTACACCTGGCCCGTACGCTGGCACTGACCCGCGCGTCAGCACGTAGCCTGACCCTCCCACGTTTCCGTACCCTCACCTGTGCCCTAAGCCTTGCCGTTCCCTAACCCTAACCCTAGCCCGGAATAGAAACCCACCACCAGCCCTACACCTTACCTTACGCCATAACCTACTCCTGGCCAGTACGCTGGCACTGACCCGTGCATCAGCACGTAGCCCGACCCTCCCACGTTTCCGTACCCTCACCTGTGCCCTAAGCCTTGCCGTTCCCTAACCCTAACCCTAGCCCCGAACGCAAATCCACCAACAGCCCTACACTTTATCCTACGCCGTTTCCTACTCCTGGCCCGTACGCTGGCACTGACCCGTGCGTCAGCACGTAGCCCGACCCTCCTACGTTTCTGTACCCTCAACTGTGCCCTAAGCCTTGCCATTCCCTAACCCTAACCCTAGCCCGGAATAGAAACCCACCACCATCCCTACACCTTACTTTAAGCCGTTGCCTACTCCTGGCCCGTACGCTGGCACTGACCCGTGCGTCAGCACGTAGCCCGACCCTCCCACGTTTCTGTACCCTCACATGTGCCCTAAGCCTTGCCGTTCCCTAACCCTAACCCTAGCCCGGAATAGAAACCCACCACCACCCCTACACCTTACCTTAAGCCGTTGCCTACTCCTGGCCCGTACGCTGGCACTGACCCGTGCGTCAGCACGTAGCCTGACCCTCCCACGTTTCCATACCCTCACCAGTGCCCTAAGCGTTGCCGTTCCCTAACCCTAACCCTAGCCCGGAATGGAAACCCACCACCAGCCCTACACTTTATCCTACGCCGTTGCCTACTCCTGACCCGTATGCTGGCACTGACCCGTGCGTCAGCATGTAGCCCGACCCTCCCACGTTTCTGAACACTCCCCTGTGCCCTAAGCCTTGCCGTTCCCTATCCCTAACCCTAGCCCGGAATAGAAACCCACCACCAGCCCTACACCTTACCTTAAGCCGTTGCCTACTCCTGGCCCGTACGCTGGCACTGACCCGTGCGTCAGCACGTAGCCTGACCCTCCCACGTTTCCGTACCCTCACCTGTGCCCTAAGCCTTGCCGTTCCCTAACCCTAACCCTAGCCGGGAATAGAAAGCCACCACCAACCCTACACATTACCTTACGCCGTACCCTACTCCTGACCCGTACGCTGGCACTGACACGTGCGTCAGCACGTAGCCTGACCCTCCCACGTTTCTGTACCCTCACCTGTGCCCTAAGCCTTGCCGTTCCCTAACCCTAACCCTAGCCCAGAATAGAAACCCACCACCAGCCCTACACCTTACCTTACGCCGTACCCTACTCCTGACCTGTACGCTGGCACTGAGCTGTGCGTCAGCACGTAGCCTGACCCTGCCACGTTTCCGTACCCTCACCTGTGCCCTAAGCCTTGCCGTTCCCTAACCCTAACCCTAGCCCGGAACGCAAATCCACCACCAGCCATACACTTTATCCTACGCCGTTGCCTACTCCTGGCCCGTACGCTGGCACAGACCCGTGCGTCAGCACGTAGCCTGACACTCCCACGTTTCCGTAACCTCACCTGTGCCCTAAGCCTTGCCGTTCCCTAACCCTAACACTAGCCCGGAACGGAAATCAACCACCAGCCCTACACTTTATCCTACGCCGTTGCATACTCCTGGCCCGTACGCTGGCACTGACCCGTGCGTCAGCACGTAGCCCGACCCTCCCACGTTTCTGTACCCTCACCTGTGCCCTAAGCCTTGCCGTTCCCTAACCCTAACCCTAGCCCGGAATAGATACCCACCACCAGCCCTACACCTTACCTTACGCCATACCCTACACCTGACCCGTACGCTGGCACTGACCCGTGCGTCAGCACGTAGCCTGACCCTCCCACGTTTCCGTGCCCTCACCTGTGCCCTAAGCCTTGCGGTTCCCTAACCCTAACCCTAGCCCGGAATAGAAACCCACCACCAGCCCTACACCTTACCTTAAGCCGTTGCCTACTCCTGGCCCGTACGCTGGCACTGACCCGTGCGTCAGCACGTAGCCTGAACCTCCCACGTTTCTGTACCCTCCCCTGTGCCCTAAGCCTTGCCGTTCCATAACCCTAACCCTAGCCTGGAACGGAAACCAACCACCAGCCCTACACCTTACCCTACGCCGTTGCCTACTCCTGGCCTGTACTCTGGCACTGCCCCGTTCATCAGCACGTAGCATTACCCTCCCGCGTTTCCGTACCCTGACCTGTGCCCTAAGCCTTGCCGTTCCCTAACCCTAACCCTAGCCCGGAATAGAAACCCACCACCAGCCCTACACCTTACCTTACGCCGTACCCTACTGCTGACCTGTACGCTGGCACTGACCCGTGCGTCAGCACGTAGCCTGACCCTCCCACGTTTCCGTGCCCTCAGCTGTGCCCTAAGCCTTGCCGTTCCCTAACCCTAACCCTAGCCCGGAATGGAAACCCACCACCAGCCCTACACCTTACCTTACGCCGTACCCTATTCCTGGCCCGTACGCTGGCACTGAACCGTGCGTCAGCACGTAGCCTGACCCTCCCACGTTTCCGTAACCTCACTTGTGCCCTAAGCCTTGCCGTTCCCTAACCCTAACCCTAGCCCGGAATAGAAACCCACCACCAGCCCTACACCTTACCTTACGCCGTACCCTACTCCTGACCCGTACGCTGGCACTGACCCGTTCGTCTGCACGTAGCCTGACCCTCCCACGCTTCCGTACCCTCACCTGTGCCCTAAGCCTTGCCGTTCCCTAACCCTAACCCTAGCAGGGAACGCAAATCCACCACCAGCCCTACACTTTATCCTACGCCGTTGCCTACTCCTGGCCAGTACGCTGGCACTGACCCGTGCAACAGCACGTAGCCCGACCCTCCCACGTTTCCGTACCCTCACCTGTGCCCTAAGCCTTGCCGTTCCCTAACCCTAACCCTAGCCTGGAACGGAAAACAACCACCAGCCCTACACCTTACCTTACGCCGTTGCCTACACCTGGCCCGTACGCTGGCACTGACCCGTGCGTCAGCACGTAGCCTGACCCTCCCACGTTTCCGTACCCTCACCTGTGCCCTAAGCCTTGCCGTTCCCTAACCCTAACCCTAGCCCGGAATAGAAACCCACCACCAGCCCTACACCTTACCTTACGCCATAACCTACTCCTGGCCAGTACGCTGGCACTGACCCGTGCATCAGCACGTAGCCCGACCCTCCCACGTTTCCGTACCCTCATCTGTGCCCTAAGCCTTGCCGTTCCCTAACCCTAACCCTAGCCCCGAACGCAAATCCACCACCAGCCCTACACTTTATCCTACGCCGTTTCCTACTCCTGGCCCGTACGCTGGCACTGACCCGTGCATCTGCACGTAGCCCGACCCTCCCACGTTTCTGTACCCTCAACTGTGCCCTAAGCCTTGCCATTCCCTAACCCTAACCCTAGCCCGGAATAGAAACCCACCACCAGCCCTACACCTTACTTTAAGCCGTTGCCTACTCCTGGCCCGTACGCTGGCACTGACCCGTGCGTCAGCACGTAGCCCGACCCTCCCACGTTTCTGTACCCTCACCTGTGCCCTAAGCCTTGCCGTTCCCTAACCCTAACCCTAGCCCGGAATAGAAACCCACCACCACCCCTACACCTTACCTTAAGCCGTTGCCTACTCCTGGCCCGTACGCTGGCACTGACCCGTGCGTCAGCACGTAGCCTGACCCTCCCACGTTTCCATACCCTCACCAGTGCCCTAAGCGTTGCCGTTCCCTAACCCTAACCCTAGCCCGGAATGGAAACCCACGACCAGCCCTACACTTTATCCTACGCCGTTGCCTACTCCTGACCCGTATGCTGGCACTGACCCGTGCGTCAGCATGTAGCCCGACCCTCCCACGTTTCTGTACCCTCACCTGTGCCCTAAGCCTTGCCGTTCCCTAACCCTAACCCTAGCCCGGAATAGAAACCCACCACCAGCCCTACACCTTACCTTAAGCCGTTGCCTACTCCTGGCCCGTACGCTGGCACTGACCCGTGCGTCAGCACGTAGCCTGACCCTCCCACGTTTCCGTACCCTCACCTGTGCCCTAAGCCTTGCCGTTCCCTAACCCTAACCCTAGCCGGGAATAGAAAGCCACCACCAACCCTACACATTACCTTACGCCGTACCCTACTCCTGACCCGTACGCTGGCACTGACACGTGCGTCAGCACGTAGCCTGACCCTCCCACGTTTCCGTACCCTCACCTGTGCCCTAAGCCTTGCCGTTCCCTAACCCTAACCCTAGCCCGGAATAGAAACCCACCACCAGCCCTACACTTTTCCTTACGCCGTACCCTACTCCTGACCTGTACGCTGGCACAGACCCGTGCGTCAGCACGTAGCCTGACCATCCCACGTTTCCGTAACCTCACCTGTGCCCTAAGCCTTGCCGTTCCCTAACCCTAACACTAGCCCGGAACGGAAATCAACCACCAGCCCTACACTTTATCCTACGCCGTTGCATACTCCTGGCCCGTACGCTGGCACTGACCCGTGCGTCAGCACGTAGCCCGACCCTCCCACGTTTCTGTACCCTCACCTGTGCCCTAAGCCTTGCCGTTCCCTAACCCTAACCCTAGCCCGGAATAGAAACCCACCACCAGCCCTACACCTTACCTTACGCCATACCCTACACCTGACCCGTACGCTGGCACTGACCCGTGCGTCAGCACGTAGCCTGACCCTCCCACGTTTCCGTGCCCTCACCTGTGCCCTAAGCCTTGCGGTTCCCTAACCCTAACCCTAGCCCGGAATAGAAACCCACCACCAGCCCTACACGTTACCTTACGCCGTACCATATTCCTGACCTGTACGCTGGCACTGACCTCTGCGTCAGCACGTAGCCTGACCCTCCCACGTTTCCGTACCCTCACCTGTGCCCTAAGCCTTGCCGTTCCCTAACCCTAACCCTAGCCCCGAACGCAAATCCACCACCAGCCCTACACTTTATCCTACGCCGTTGCCTACTCCTGGCCCGTACGCTGGCACTAACCCGAGCGTCAGCACGTAGCCCGACCCTCCCACGTTTCCGTACCCTCACCTGTTCCCTAAGCCTTGCCGTTCCCTAACCCTAACACTAGCCTGGAACGCAAATCCACCACTAGCCCTACACTTTATCCTACGCCGTTGCCTACTCCTGGCCCGTACGCTGGCTCTGACCCGTGCGTCAGCACATAGCCCGACCCTCCCACGTTTCCGTACCCTCACCTGTGCCCTAAGCCTTGCCGTTCCCTAACCCTAACCCTAGCCTGGAACGGAAACCAACCACCAGCCCTACACCTTACCTTACGCCGTTGCCTACTCCTGGCACGTATGCTGGCACTGACCCGTGCGTCAGCACGTAGCCTGAACCTCCCACGTTTCCGTACCCTCACCTGTGCCCTAAGCCTTGCCTTTCCCTAACGCTAACCCTAGCCCGGAATGAAAACCCACCACCAGCCCTACACCTTACCCTACGCCGTTGCCTAGTCCTGGCCTGTACTCTGGCACTGACCCGTGCATCAGCACATAGCCTTACCCTCCCGCGTTTCCGTACCCTGACCTGTGCCCTAAGCCTTGCCGTTCCCTAACCCTAACCCTAGCCCAGAACGCAAATCCACCACCAGCCGTACACTTTATCCTACGCCGTTGCCTACTCCTGGCCCGTACGCTGGCACTGACCCGTGCATCTGCACGTAGCCCGACCCTCCCACGTTTCCATACCCTCACCTGTGCCCTAAGCCTTGCCGATCCCTAACCCTAACCCTATCCCGGAACGGAAATCAACCACAATCCCTACACCTTACCTTACGCCGTTGCCCACTCCTGGCCCGAACGCTGGCACGGACCCGTGAATCAGCACGTAGCCCGACCCTCCCACGTTTCCGTACCCTCCCCTGTGCCCTAAGCCTTGCCGTTCCATAACCCTAACCCTAGCCTGGAACGGAAACCAACCACCAGCCCTACACCTTACCCTACGCCGTTGCCTACTCCTGGCCTGTACTCTGGCACTGACCCGTTCATCAGCACGTAGCCTTACCCTCCCGCGTTTCCGTACCCTGACCTGTGCCCTAAGCCTTGCCGTTCCCTAACCCTAACCCTAGCCCGGAATAGAAACCCACCACCAGCCCTACACCTTACTTTAAGCCGTACCCTACTGCTGACCCGTACGCTGGCACTGACCCGTGCGTCAGCACGTAGCCTGACCCTCCCACGTTTCCGTGCCCCCAGCTGTGCCCTAAGCCTTGCCGTTCCCTAACCCTAACCTTAGCCCGGAATGGAAACCCACCACCAGCCCTACACCTTACCTTACGCCGTACCCTATTCCTGGCCCGTACGCTGGCACTGAACCGTGCGTCAGCACGTAGCCTGACCCTCCCACGTTTCCGTAACCTCAGTTGTGCCCTAAGCCTTGCCGTTCCCTAACCCTAACCCTAGCCCGGAATAGAAACCCACCACCAGCCCTACACATTACCTTACGCCGTACCCTACTCCTGACCCGTACGCTGGCACTGACCCGTTCGTCTGCACGTAGCCTGACCCTCCCACGCTTCCGTACCCTCACCTGTGCCCTAATCCTTGCCGTTCCCTAACCCTAACCCTAGCCCGGTACGCAAATCCACCACCAGCCCTACACTTTATCCTACGCCGTTGCCTACTCCTGGCCAGTACGCTGGCACTGACCCGTGCATCAGCACGTAGCCCGACCCTCCCACGTTTCCGTACCCTCACCTGTGCCCTAAGCCTTGCCGTTCCCTAACCCTAACCCTAGCCTGGAACGGAAAACAACCACCAGCCCTACACCTTATCTTACGCCGTTGCCTACACCTGGCCCGTACGCTGGCACTGACCCGTGCGTCAGCACGTAGCCTGACCCTCCCACGTTTCCGTACCCTCACCTGTGCCCTAAGCCTTGCCGTTCCCTAACCCTAACCCTAGCCCGGAATAGAAACCCACCACCAGCCCTACACCTTACCTTACGCCATAACCTACTCCTGGCCAGTACGCTGGCACTGACCCGTGCATCAGCACGTAGCCCGACCCTCCCACGTTTCCGTACCCTCACCTGTGCCCTAAGCCTTGCCGTTCCCTAACCCTAACCCTAGCCCCGAACGCAAATCCACCAACAGCCCTACACTTTATCCTACGCCGTTTCCTACTCCTGGCCCGTACGCTGGCACTGACCCGTGCGTCAGCACGTAGCCCGACCCTCCTACGTTTCTGTACCCTCAACTGTGCCCTAAGCCTTGCCATTCCCTAACCCTAACCCTAGCCCGGAATAGAAACCCACCACCAGCCCTACACCTTACTTTAAGCCGTTGCCTACTCCTGGCCCGTACGCTGGCACTGACCCGTGCGTCAGCACGTAGCCCGACCCTCCCACGTTTCTGTACCCTCACATGTGCCCTAAGCCTTGCCGTTCCCTAACCCTAACCCTAGCCCGGAATAGAAACCCACCACCACCCCTACACCTTACCTTAAGCCGTTGCCTACTCCTGGCCCGTACGCTGGCACTGACCCGTGCGTCAGCACGTAGCCTGACCCTCCCACGTTTCCATACCCTCACCAGTGCCCTAAGCGTTGCCGTTCCCTAACCCTAACCCTAGCCCGGAATGGAAACCCACCACCAGCCCTACACTTTATCCTACGCCGTTGCCTACTCCTGACCCGTATGCTGGCACTGACCCGTGCGTCAGCATGTAGCCCGACCCTCCCACGTTTCTGAACACTCCCCTGTGCCCTAAGCCTTGCCGTTCCCTATCCCTAACCCTAGCCCGGAATAGAAACCCACCACCAGCCCTACACCTTACCTTAAGCCGTTGCCTACTCCTGGCCCGTACGCTGGCACTGACCCGTGCGTCAGCACGTAGCCTGACCCTCCCACGTTTCCGTACCCTCACCTGTGCCCTAAGCCTTGCCGTTCCCTAACCCTAACCCTAGCCGGGAATAGAAAGCCACCACCAACCCTACACATTACCTTACGCCGTACCCTACTCCTGACCCGTACGCTGGCACTGACACGTGCGTCAGCACGTAGCCTGACCCTCCCACGTTTCTGTACCCTCACCTGTGCCCTAAGCCTTGCCGTTCCCTAACCCTAACCCTAGCCCAGAATAGAAACCCACCACCAGCCCTACACCTTACCTTACGCCGTACCCTACTCCTGACCTGTACGCTGGCACTGAGCTGTGCGTCAGCACGTAGCCTGACCCTGCCACGTTTCCGTACCCTCACCTGTGCCCTAAGCCTTGCCGTTCCCTAACCCTAACCCTAGCCCGGAACGCAAATCCACCACCAGCCATACACTTTATCCTACGCCGTTGCCTACTCCTGGCCCGTACGCTGGCACAGACCCGTGCGTCAGCACGTAGCCTGACACTCCCACGTTTCCGTAACCTCACCTGTGCCCTAAGCCTTGCCGTTCCCTAACCCTAACACTAGCCCGGAACGGAAATCAACCACCAGCCCTACACTTTATCCTACGCCGTTGCATACTCCTGGCCCGTACGCTGGCACTGACCCGTGCGTCAGCACGTAGCCCGACCCTCCCACGTTTCTGTACCCTCACCTGTGCCCTAAGCCTTGCCGTTCCCTAACCCTAACCCTAGCCCGGAATAGATACCCACCACCAGCCCTACACCTTACCTTACGCCATACCCTACACCTGACCCGTACGCTGGCACTGACCCGTGCGTCAGCACGTAGCCTGACCCTCCCACGTTTCCGTGCCCTCACCTGTGCCCTAAGCCTTGCGGTTCCCTAACCCTAACCCTAGCCCGGAATAGAAACCCACCACCAGCCCTACACCTTACCTTAAGCCGTTGCCTACTCCTGGCCCGTACGCTGGCACTGACCCGTGCGTCAGCACGTAGCCCGAACCTCCCACGTTTCTGTACCCTCCCCTGTGCCCTAAGCCTTGCCGTTCCATAACCCTAACCCTAGCCTGGAACGGAAACCAACCACCAGCCCTACACCTTACCCTACGCCGTTGCCTACTCCTGGCCTGTACTCTGGCACTGCCCCGTTCATCAGCACGTAGCATTACCCTCCCGCGTTTCCGTACCCTGACCTGTGCCCTAAGCCTTGCCGTTCCCTAACCCTAACCCTAGCCCGGAATAGAAACCCACCACCAGCCCTACACCTTACCTTACGCCGTACCCTACTGCTGGCCTGTACGCTGGCACTGACCCGTGCGTCAGCACGTAGCCTGACCCTCCCACGTTTCCGTGCCCTCAGCTGTGCCCTAAGCCTTGCCGTTCCCTAACCCTAACCCTAGCCCGGAATGGAAACCCACCACCAGCCCTACACCTTACCTTACGCCGTACCCTATTCCTGGCCCGTACGCTGGCACTGAACCGTGCGTCAGCACGTAGCCTGACCCTCCCACGTTTCCGTAACCTCACTTGTGCCCTAAGCCTTGCCGTTCCCTAACCCTAACCCTAGCCCGGAATAGAAACCCACCACCAGCCCTACACCTTACCTTACGCCGTACCCTACTCCTGACCCGTACGCTGGCACTGACCCGTTCGTCTGCACGTAGCCTGACCCTCCCACGCTTCCGTACCCTCACCTGTGCCCTAAGCCTTGCCGTTCCCTAACCCTAACCCTAGCAGGGAACGCAAATCCACCACCAGCCCTACACTTTATCCTACGCCGTTGCCTACTCCTGGCCAGTACGCTGGCACTGACCCGTGCATCAGCACGTAGCCCGACCCTCCCACGTTTCCGTACCCTCACCTGTGCCCTAAGCCTTGCCGTTCCCTAACCCTAACCCTAGCCTGGAACGGAAAACAACCACCAGCCCTACACCTTACCTTACGCCGTTGCCTACACCTGGCCCGTACGCTGGCACTGACCCGTGCGTCAGCACGTAGCCTGACCCTCCCACGTTTCCGTACCCTCACCTGTGCCCTAAGCCTTGCCGTTCCCTAACCCTAACCCTAGCCCGGAATAGAAACCCACCACCAGCCCTACACCTTACCTTACGCCATAACCTACTCCTGGCCAGTACGCTGGCACTGACCCGTGCATCAGCACGTAGCCCGACCCTCCCACGTTTCCGTACCCTCATCTGTGCCCTAAGCCTTGCCGTTCCCTAACCCTAACCCTAGCCCCGAACGCAAATCCACCACCAGCCCTACACTTTATCCTACGCCGTTTCCTACTCCTGGCCCGTACGCTGGCACTGACCCGTGCGTCAGCACGTAGCCCGACCCTCCCACGTTTCTGTACCCTCAACTGTGCCCTAAGCCTTGCCATTCCCTAACCCTAACCCTAGCCCGGAATAGAAACCCACCACCAGCCCTACACCTTACTTTAAGCCGTTGCCTACTCCTGGCCCGTACGCTGGCACTGACCCGTGCGTCAGCACGTAGCCCGACCCTCCCACGTTTCTGTACCCTCACCTGTGCCCTAAGCCTTGCCGTTCCCTAACCCTAACCCTAGCCCGGAATAGAAACCCACCACCACCCCTACACCTTACCTTAAGCCGTTGCCTACTCCTGGCCCGTACGCTGGCACTGACCCGTGCGTCAGCACGTAGCCTGACCCTCCCACGTTTCCATACCCTCACCAGTGCCCTAAGCGTTGCCGTTCCCTAACCCTAACCCTAGCCCGGAATGGAAACCCACGACCAGCCCTACACTTTATCCTACGCCGTTGCCTACTCCTGACCCGTATGCTGGCACTGACCCGTGCGTCAGCATGTAGCCCGACCCTCCCACGTTTCTGTACCCTCACCTGTGCCCTAAGCCTTGCCGTTCCCTAACCCTAACCCTAGCCCGGAATAGAAACCCACCACCAGCCCTACACCTTACCTTAAGCCGTTGCCTACTCCTGGCCCGTACGCTGGCACTGACCCGTGCGTCAGCACGTAGCCTGACCCTCCCACGTTTCCGTACCCTCACCTGTGCCCTAAGCCTTGCCGTTCCCTAACCCTAACCCTAGCCGGGAATAGAAAGCCACCACCAACCCTACACATTACCTTACGCCGTACCCTACTCCTGACCCGTACGCTGGCACTGACACGTGCGTCAGCACGTAGCCTGACCCTCCCACGTTTCCGTACCCTCACCTGTGCCCTAAGCCTTGCCGTTCCCTAACCCTAACCCTAGCCCGGAATAGAAACCCACCACCAGCCCTACACTTTTCCTTACGCCGTACCCTACTCCTGACCTGTACGCTGGCACAGACCCGTGCGTCAGCACGTAGCCTGACCCTCCCACGTTTCCGTAACCTCACCTGTGCCCTAAGCCTTGCCGTTCCCTAACCCTAACACTAGCCCGGAACGGAAATCAACCACCAGCCCTACACTTTATCCTACGCCGTTGCATACTCCTGGCCCGTACGCTGGCACTGACCCGTGCGTCAGCACGTAGCCCGACCCTCCCACGTTTCTGTACCCTCACCTGTGCCCTAAGCCTTGCCGTTCCCTAACCCTAACCCTAGCCCGGAATAGAAACCCACCACCAGCCCTACACCTTACCTTACGCCATACCCTACACCTGACCCGTACGCTGGCACTGACCCGTGCGTCAGCACGTAGCCTGACCCTCCCACGTTTCCGTGCCCTCACCTGTGCCCTAAGCCTTGCGGTTCCCTAACCCTAACCCTAGCCCGGAATAGAAACCCACCACCAGCCCTACACGTTACCTTACGCCGTACCATATTCCTGACCTGTACGCTGGCACTGACCTCTGCGTCAGCACGTAGCCTGACCCTCCCACGTTTCCGTACCCTCACCTGTGCCCTAAGCCTTGCCGTTCCCTAACCCTAACCCTAGCCCCGAACGCAAATCCACCACCAGCCCTACACTTTATCCTACGCCGTTGCCTACTCCTGGCCCGTACGCTGGCACTAACCCGAGCGTCAGCACGTAGCCCGACCCTCCCACGTTTCCGTACCCTCACCTGTTCCCTAAGCCTTGCCGTTCCCTAACCCTAACACTAGCCTGGAACGCAAATCCACCACTAGCCCTACACTTTATCCTACGCCGTTGCCTACTCCTGGCCCGTACGCTGGCACTGACCCGTGCGTCAGCACATAGCCCGACCCTCCCACGTTTCCGTACCCTCACCTGTGCCCTAAGCCTTGCCGTTCCCTAACCCTAACCCTAGCCTGGAACGGAAACCAACCACCAGCCCTACACCTTACCTTACGCCGTTGCCTACTCCTGGCACGTATGCTGGCACTGACCCGTGCGTCAGCACGTAGCCTGAACCTCCCACGTTTCCGTACCCTCACCTGTGCCCTAAGCCTTGCCTTTCCCTAACGCTAACCCTAGCCCGGAATGAAAACCCACCACCAGCCCTACACCTTACCCTACGCCGTTGCCTAGTCCTGGCCTGTACTCTGGCACTGACCCGTGCATCAGCACATAGCCTTACCCTCCCGCGTTTCCGTACCCTGACCTGTGCCCTAAGCCTTGCCGTTCCCTAACCCTAACCCTAGCCCAGAACGCAAATCCACCACCAGCCGTACACTTTATCCTACGCCGTTGCCTACTCCTGGCCCGTACGCTGGCACTGACCCGTGCGTCTGCACGTAGCCCGACCCTCCCACGTTTCCATACCCTCACCTGTGCCCTAAGCCTTGCCGATCCCTAACCCTAACCCTATCCCGGAACGGAAATCAACCACAAGCCCTACACCTTACCTTACGCCGTTGCCCACTCCTGGCCCGAACGCTGGCACGGACCCGTGAATCAGCACGTAGCCCGACCCTCCCACGTTTCCGTACCCTCCCCTGTGCCCTAAGCCTTGCCGTTCCATAACCCTAACCCTAGCCTGGAACGGAAACCAACCACCAGCCCTACACCTTACCCTACGCCGTTGCCTACTCCTGGCCTGTACTCTGGCACTGACCCGTTCATCAGCACGTAGCCTTACCCTCCCGCGTTTCCGTACCCTGACCTGTGCCCTAAGCCTTGCCGTTCCCTAACCCTAACCCTAGCCCGGAATAGAAACCCACCACCAGCCCTACACCTTACTTTAAGCCGTACCCTACTGCTGACCCGTACGCTGGCACTGACCCGTGCGTCAGCACGTAGCCTGACCCTCCCACGTTTCCGTGCCCCCAGCTGTGCCCTAAGCCTTGCCGTTCCCTAACCCTAACCTTAGCCCGGAATGGAAACCCACCACCAGCCCTACACCTTACCTTACGCCGTACCCTATTCCTGGCCCGTACGCTGGCACTGAACCGTGCGTCAGCACGTAGCCTGACCCTCCCACGTTTCCGTAACCTCAGTTGTGCCCTAAGCCTTGCCGTTCCCTAACCCTAACCCTAGCCCGGAATAGAAACCCACCACCAGCCCTACACATTACCTTACGCCGTACCCTACTCCTGACCCGTACGCTGGCACTGACCCGTTCGTCTGCACGTAGCCTGACCCTCCCACGCTTCCGTACCCTCACCTGTGCCCTAAGCCTTGCCGTTCCCTAACCCTAACCCTAGCCCGGAACGCAAATCCACCACCAGCCCTACACTTTATCCTACGCCGTTGCCTACTCCTGGCCAGTACGCTGGCACTGACCCGTGCATCAGCACGTAGCCCGACCCTCCCACGTTTCCGTACCCTCACCTGTGCCCTAAGCCTTGCCGTTCCCTAACCCTAACCCTAGCCTGGAACGGAAAACAACCACCAGCCCTACACCTTACCTTACGCCGTTGCCTACACCTGGCCCGTACGCTGGCACTGACCCGTGCGTCAGCACGTAGCCTGACCCTCCCACGTTTCCGTACCCTCACCTGTGCCCTAAGCCTTGCCGTTCCCTAACCCTAACCCTAGCCCGGAATAGAAACCCACCACCAGCCCTACACCTTACCTTACGCCATAACCTACTCCTGGCCAGTACGCTGGCACTGACCCGTGCATCAGCACGTAGCCCGACCCTCCCACGATTCCGTACCCTCACCTGTGCCCTAAGCCTTGCCGTTCCCTAACCCTAACCCTAGCCCCGAACGCAAATCCACCAACAGCCCTACACTTTATCCTACGCCGTTTCCTACTCCTGGCCCGTACGCTGGCACTGACCCGTGCGTCAGCACGTAGCCCGACCCTCCTACGTTTCTGTACCCTCAACTGTGCCCTAAGCCTTGCCATTCCCTAACCCTAACCCTAGCCCGGAATAGAAACCCACCACCAGCCCTACACCTTACTTTAAGCCGTTGCCTACTCCTGGCCCGTACGCTGGCACTGACCCGTGCGTCAGCACGTAGCCCGACCCTCCCACGTTTCTGTACCCTCACATGTGCCCTAAGCCTTGCCGTTCCCTAACCCTAACCCTAGCCCGGAATAGAAACCCACCACCACCCCTACACCTTACCTTAAGCCGTTGCCTACTCCTGGCCCGTACGCTGGCACTGACCCGTGCGTCAGCACGTAGCCTGACCCTCCCACGTTTCCATACCCTCACCAGTGCCCTAAGCGTTGCCGTTCCCTAACCCTAACCCTAGCCCGGAATGGAAACCCACCACCAGCCCTACACTTTATCCTACGCCGTTGCCTACTCCTGACCCGTATGCTGGCACTGACCCGTGCGTCAGCATGTAGCCCGACCCTCCCACGTTTCTGAACACTCCCCTGTGCCCTAAGCCTTGCCGTTCCCTATCCCTAACCCTAGCCCGGAATAGAAACCCACCACCAGCCCTACACCTTACCTTAAGCCGTTGCCTACTCCTGGCCCGTACGCTGGCACTGACCCGTGCGTCAGCACGTAGCCTGACCCTCCCACGTTTCCGTACCCTCACCTGTGCCCTAAGCCTTGCCGTTCCCTAACCCTAACCCTAGCCTGGAATAGAAAGCCACCACCAACCCTACACATTACCTTACGCCGTACCCTACTCCTGACCCGTACGCTGGCACTGACACGTGCGTCAGCACGTAGCCTGACGCTCACACGTTTCCGTACCCTCACCTGTGCCCTAAGCCTTGCCGTTCCCTAACCCTAACCCTAGCCCGGAATAGAAACCCACCACCAGCCCTACACTTTTCCTTACGCCGTACCCTACTCCTGACCTGTACGCTGGCACTGACCTGTGCGTCAGCACGTAGCCTGACCCTCCCACGTTTCCGTACCCTCACCTGTGCCCTAAGCCTTGTCATTCCCTAACCCTAACCCTAGCCCGGAACGCAAATCCACCACCAGCCATACACTTTATCCTACGCCGTTGCCTACTCCTGGCCCGTACGCTGGCACTGACACGTGCGTCAGCACGTAGCCCGACCCTCCCACGTTTCCGTACCCTCACCTGTGCCCTAAGCCTTGCCGTTCCCTAACCCTAACCCTAGCCTGGAACGGAAAGCAACCACGAGCCCTACACCTTACCTTACGCCGTTGCTTACTCCTGGCCCGTACGCTGGCACTGACACGTGCGTCAGCACGTAGCCCGACCCTCCCACGTTTCCGTAACCTCACCTGTGCCCTAAGCCTTGCCGTTCCCTAACCCTAACCCTAGCCCCGAATGCAAATCCACCACCAGCCCTACACTTTATCCTACGCCGTTGCCTACTCCTGGCCCGTACGCTGGCACTGCCCCGTGCGTCAGCACGTAGCCCGACCCTCCCACGTTTCTGTACCCTCACCTGTGCCCTAAGCCTTGCCGTTCCCTAACCCTAACCCTAGCCCGGAATAGAAACCCACCACCAGCCCTACACCTTACCTTAAGCCGTTGCCTACTCCTGGCCCGTACGCTGGCACTGACTCGTGCGTCAGCACGTAGCCCGAACCTCCCACGTTTCTGTACCCTCACCTGTGCCCTAAGCCTTGCCGTTCCCTAACCCTAACCCTAGGCCGGAATAGAAACCCACCACCAGCCCTACACCTTACCTTAAGCCGTTGCCTACTCCTGGCCCGTACGCTGGCACTGACCCGTGCGTCAGCACGTAGCCTGACCCTCCCACGTTTCCGTACCCTCACCTGTGCCCTAAGCGTTGCCGTTCCATAACCCTAACCCTAGCCCGGAATGGAAACCCACCACCAGCCCTACACTTTATCCTACGCCGTTGCCTACTCCTGGCCCGTATGCTGGCACTAACCCGTGCGTCAGCACGGGTCCCGACCCTCCCACGTTTCCGTACCCTCTCCTTTGCCCTAAGCCTTGCCGTTCCCTAACCCTAACCCTAGCCTGGAACGGAAATCAACCACAAGCCCTACACCTTACCTTACACCGTACCCTACTCCTGGCCCGTACATTGGCACTAACCAGTGCGTCAGCACGTAGCCTGACCCTCCCACGTTTCCGTACCCTCAGCTGTGCCCTAAGCCTTGCCGTTCCCTAACCCTAACCCTAGCCCGGAATGGAAACCCACCACCAGCCCTACACCTTACCTTACGCCGTACCCTATTCCTGGCCCGTACGCTGGCACTGAACCGTGCGTCAGCACGTAGCCTGACCCTCCCACGTTTCTGTACCCTCACTTGTGCCCTAAGCCTTTCCGTTCCGTAACCCTAACCCTAGCCCGGAATAGAAACCCACCACCAGCCCTACACTTTATCCTACGCCGTTGCCTACTCCTGGCCTGTACTCTGGCACTGCCCCGTGCATCAGCACGTAGCCTTACACTCTGGCGTTTCCGTACCCTCTCCTGTGCCGTAAGCCTTGCCGTTCCCTAACCCTAACCCAAGCCCAGAACGCAAATACACCACCAGCCTACACTTTATCCTACGCCGTTGCCTACTCCTGGCCCGTACGCTGGCACTGACCCGTGCGTCAGCACGTAGCACGAGACTCCCACGTTTCCGTACCTTCACCTGTGCCCTAAGCCTTGCCGTTCCCTAACCCTAACCCTAGCCCGGAACGGAAACCCACCACCAGCCCTACACCTTACCTTACGCCATAACCTACTCCTGACCCGAACGCTGGCACTGACCCGTGCGTCAGCACGAAGCCTGACCCTCCCACGATTCCGTGCCCTCACCTGTGCCCTATGCCTTGCCGTTCCCTAACCCTAACCCTAGCCAGGAATAGAAACCCACCACCAGCCCTACACCTTACCTTACGCCGTACCCTACTCCTGACCTGTACGCTGGCACTGACCTGTGCGTCAGCACGTAGCCTGACCCTCCCACGTTTCCGTACCCTCACCTGTGCCCTAAGCCTTGCCGTTCCCTAACCCTAACCCTAGCCCGGAATGGAAACCCACCACCAGCCCTACACTTTATCCTACGTCGTTGCCTACTCCTGACACGTATGCTGGCACTGACCCGTGCGTCAGCACGTAGCCCGACCCTCCCACGTTTCTGTACCCTCACCTGTGCCCTAAGCCTTGCCGTTCCCTAACCCTAACCCTAGCCCGGAATAGAAACCCACCACCAGCCCTACACCCTACCTTAAGCCGTTGCCTACTCCTGGCCCGTACGCTGGCACTGACCCGTGCGTCAGCACGTAGCCTGACCCTCCCACGTTTCCGTACCCTCACCTGTGCCCTAAGCCTTGCCGTTCACTAACCCTAACCCTAGCCCGGAATAGAAACCCACCACCAGCCCTACACCTTACCTTACGCCGTACCCTACTCCTGACCCGTACGCTGGCACTGACATGTGCGTCAGCACGTAGCCTGACCCTCACACGTTTCCGTTCCCTCACCTGTGCCCTAAGCCTTGCCGTTCCCTAACCCTAACCCTAGCCCGGAATAGAAACCCACCACCAGCCCTACACTTTTCCTTACGCCGTACCCTACTCCTGACCTGTACGCTGGCATTGAGCTGTGCGTCAGCACGTAGCCTGACGCTGCCACGTTTCCGTACCCTCACCTTGCCCTAAGCCTTGCCGTTCCCTAACCCTAACCCTAGCCCGGAACGCAAATCCACCACCAGCCATACACTTTATCCTACGACGTTGCCTACTCCTGGCCCGTACGCTGGCACTGACACGTGCGTCAGCACGTAGCCCGACCCTCCCACGTTTCCGTACCCTCACCTGTGCCCTAAGCCTTGCCGTTCCCTAACCCTAACCCTAGCCTGGAACGGAAACCAACCACCAGCCCTACAGCTTACCTTACGCCGTTGCTTACTCCTGGCCCGTACGCTGGCACTGACCCGTGCGTCAGCACGTAGCCTGACCCTACCACCTTTCCGTAACCTCACCTGTGCCCTAAGCCTTGCCGTTCCCTAACCCTAACACTAGCCCGGAACGGAAATCAACCACCAGCCCTACACTTTATCCTACGCCGTTGCATACTCCTGGCCCGTACGCTGGCACTGACCCGTGCGTCAGCACGTAGCCCGACCCTCCCACGTTTCTGTACCCTCACCTGTGCCCTAAGCCTTGCCGTTCCCTAACCCTAACCCTAGCCCGGAATAGAAACCCACCACCAGCCCTACACCTTACCTTACGCCATACCCTACTCCTGACCCGTACGCTGGCACTGACCCGTGCGTCAGCACGTAGCCTGACCCTCCCACGTTTCCGTGCCCTCACCTGTGCCCTAAGCCTTGCGGTTCCCTAACCCTAACCCAAGCCCGGAATAGAAACCCACCACCAGCCCTACACGTTACCTTACGCCGTACCATATTCCTGACCTGTACGCTGGCACTGACCTGTGCGTCAGCACGTAGCCTGACCCTCCCACTTTTCCGTACCCTCACCTGTGCCCTAAGCCTTGCCGTTCCCTAACCCTAACCCTAGCCCCGAACGCAAATCCACCACCAGCCCTACACTTTATCCTACGCCGTTGCCTACTCCTGGCCCGTACGCTGGCACTGACCCGTGCGTCAGCACGTAGCCCGACCCTCCCACGTTTCCGTACCCTCACCTGTGCCCTAAGCCTTGCCGTTCCCTATCACTAACCCTAGCCTGGAACGCAAATCCACCACTAGCCTTACACTTTATCCTACGCCGTTGCCTACTCCTGGCCCGTACGCTGGCACTGACCCGTGCGTCAGCACGTAGCCCGACCCTCCCACGTTTCCGTACCCTCACCTGTGCCCTAAGCCTTGCCGTTCCCTAACACTAACCCTAGCCTGGAACGGAAACCTACCACCAGCCCTACACCTTACCTTACGCCGTTGCCTACTCCTGGCACGTATGCTGGCACTGACCCGTGCGTCAGCACGTAGCCTGAACCTCCCACGTTTCCGTACCCTCACCTGTGCCCTAAGCCTTGCCGTTCCCTAACCCTAACCCTAGCCTGGAACGGAAACCAACCACCAGCCCTAAACCTTACCCTACGACGTTGCCTACTCCTGGCCTGTTCTCTGGCACTGACCCGTTCATCAGCACGTAGCCTTACCCTCCCGCGTTTCCGTACCCTGACCTGTGCCCTAAGCCTTGCCGTTCCCTAACCCTAACCCTAGCCCGGAATAGAAACCCACCACCAGCCCTACACCTTACCTTACGCCGTACCCTACTCCTGACCCGTACGCTGGCACTGACCCGTGCGTCAGCACGTAGCCTGACCCTCCCACGTTTCCGTGCCCTCAGCTGTGCCCTAAGCCTTGCCGTTCCCTAACCCTAACCCTAGCCCGGAATGGAAACCCACCACCAGCCCTACACCTTACCTTACGCCGTACCCTATTCCTGGCCAGTACGCTGGCACTGAACCGTGCGTCAGCACGTAGCCTGACCCTCCCACGTTTCCGTACCCTCACTTGTGCCCTAAGCCTTGCCGTTCCCTAACCCTAACCCTAGCCCGGAATAGAAACCCACCACCAGCCCTACACCTTACCTTACGCCGTACGCTACTCCTGACCCGTACGCTGGCACTGACCCGTTTGTCTGCACGTAGCCTGACCCTCCCACGCTTCCGTACCCTCACCTGTGCCCTAAGCCTTGCCGTTCCCTAACCCTAACCCTAGCCCGGAACGCAAATCCACCACCTGCCCTACACTTTATCCTACGCCGTTGCCTACTCCTGGCCTGTACGCTGGCACTGACCCGTGCATCAGCACGTAGCCCGACCCTCCCACGTTTCCGTACCCTCACCTGTGCCCTAAGCCTTGCCGTTCCCTAACCCTAACCCTAGCCCGGAATGGAAACCCACCACCAGCCCTACACCTTACCCTACGCCGTTGCCTACTCCTGGCCTGTACTCTGTCACTGCCCCGTGCATCAGCACGTAGCCTTACACTCTGGCGTTTCCGTACCCTCTCCTGTGCCCTAAGCCTTGCCGTTCCCTAACCCTAACCCTAGCCCAGAACGCAAATCCACCACCAGCCTACACTTTATCCTACGCCGTTGCCTACTCCTGGCCCGTACGCTGGCACTGACCCGTGCGTCAGCACGTAGCACGAGCCTCCCACGTTTCCGTACCTTCACCTGTGCGCTAAGCCTTGCCGTTCCGTAACCCTAACCCTAGCCCGGAACGGAAACCCACCACCAGCCTGACACCTTACATTCCGCCGTACCCTATTCCTGGCCCGTACGCTGGCACTGACCCGTGCGTCAGCACGTAGCCCGACCCTCCCACGTTTCCGTACCCTCACCTGTGCCCTAAGCCTTGCCGTTCCCTAACCCTAACCCTAGCCCGGAATAGAAACCCACCACCAGCCCTACACCTTACCTTACGCCATAACCTACTCCTGACCCGTACGCTGGCACTGACCCGTGCGTCAGCACGTAGACTGACCCTCCCACGTTTCCGTACCCTCACCTGTGCCCTATGCCTTGCCGTTCCCTAACCCTAACCCTAGCCCGGAATAGAAACCCACCACCAGCCCTACACCTTACCTTACGCCGTACCCTACTCCTGACCTGTACGCTGGCACTGACCTGTGCGTCAGCACGTAGCCTGACCCTCCCACGTTTCCGTACCCTCACCTGTGCCCTAAGCCTTGCCGTTCCCTAACCCTAACCCTAGCCCCGAACGCAAATCCACCACCAGCCCTACACTTTATCCTACGCCGTTGCCTACTCCTGGCCCGTACGCTGGCACTGACCCGTTCGTCAGCACGTAGCCCGACCCTCCCACGTTTCTGTACCCTCACCTGTGCCCTAAGCCTTGCCGTTCCCTAACCCTAACCCTAGCCCGGAATAGAAACCCACCACCAGCCCTACACCTTACCTTAAGCCGTTGCCTACTCCTGGCCCGTACGCTGGCACTGACCCGTGCGTCAGCACGTAGCCCGACCCTCCCACGTTTCTGTACCCTCACCTGTGCCCTAAGCCTTGCCGTTCCCTAACCCTAACCCTAGCCCGGAATAGAAACCCACCACCAGCCCTACACCTTACCTTAAGCCGTTGCCTACTCCTGGCCCGTACGCTGGCACTGACCCGTGCGTCAGCACGTAGCCTGACCCTCCCACGTTTCCGTACCCTCAACTGTGCCCTAAGCCTTGCCGTTCCCTAACCCTAACCCTAGACCGGAATAGAAACCCACCACCAGCCCTACACTTTTCCTTACGCCGTACCCTACTCCTGACCTGTACGCTGGCACTGACCTGTGCGTCAGCACGTAGCCTGACCCTCCCACGTTTCCGTACCCTCACCTGTGCCCTAAGCCTTGTCATTCCCTAACCCTAACCCTAGCCCAGAACGCAAATCCACCACCAGCCATACACTTTATCCTACGCCGTTGCCTACTCCTGGCCCGTACGCTGGCACTGACACATGCGTCAGCACGTAGCCCGACCCTCCCACGTTTCCGTACCCTCACCTGTGCCCTAAGCCTTGCCGTTCCCTAACCCTAACCCTAGCCCCGAACGCAAATCCACCAACAGCCCTACACTTTATCCTACGCCGTTTCCTACTCCTGGCCCGTACGCTGGCACTGACCCGTGCGTCAGCACGTAGCCCGACCCTCCCACGTTTCTGTACCCTCCCCTGTGCCCTAAGCCTTGCCGTTCCCTAACCCTAACCCTAGCCCGGAATAGAAACCCACCACCAGCCCTACACCTTACCTTAAGCCGTTGCCTACTCCTGGCCCGTACGCTGGCACTGACCCGTGCGTCAGCACGTAGCCTGACCCTCCCACGTTTCCGTACCCTCACCTGTGCCCTAAGCCTTGCCGTTCCCTAACCCTAACCCTAGCCGGGAATAGAAAGCCACCACCAACCCTACACATTACCTTACGCCGTACCCTACTCCTGACCCGTACGCTGGCACTGACACGTGCGTCAGCACGTAGCCTGACCCTCCCACGTTTCCGTACCCTCACCTGTGCCCTAAGCCTTGCCGTTCCCTAACCCTAACCCTAGCCCGGAATAGAAACCCACCACCAGCCCTACACTTTTCCTTACGCCGTACCCTACTCCTGACCTGTACGCTGGCACTGACCTGTGCGTCAGCACGTAGCCTGACCCTCCCACGTTTCCGTACCCTCACCTGTGCCCTAAGCCTTGTCATTCCCTAACCCTAACCCTAGCCCGGAACGCAAATCCACCACCAGCCATACACTTTATCCTACGCCGTTGCCTACTCCTGGCCCGTACGCTGGCACTGACACGTGCGTCAGCACGTAGCCCGACCCTCCCACGTTTCCGTACCCTCACCTGTGCCCTAAGCCTTGCCGTTTCCTAACCCTAACCCTAGCCTGGAACGGAAACCAACCACGAGCCCTACACCTTACCTTACGCCGTTGCTTACTCCTGGCCCGTACGCTGGCACTGACACGTGCGTCAGCACGTAGCCCGACCCTCCCACGTTTCCGTACCCTCACCTGTGCCCTAAGCCTTGCCGTTCCCTAACCCTAACCCTAGCCCCGAATGCAAATCCACCACCAGCCCTACACTTTATCCTACGCCGTTGCCTACTCCTGGCCCGTACGCTGGCACTGACCCGTGCGTCAGCACGTAGCCCGACCCTCCCACGTTTCTGTACCCTCACCTGTGCCCTAAGCCTTGCCGTTCCCTAACCCTAACCCTAGCCCGGAATAGAAACCCACCACCAGCCCTACACCTTACCTTAAGCCGTTGCCTACTCCTGGCCCGTACGCTGGCACTGACCCGTGCGTCAGCACGTAGCCCGAACCTCCCACGTTTCTGTACCCTCACCTGTGCCCTAAGCCTTGCCGTTCCCTAACCCTAACCCTAGCCCGGAATAGAAACCCACCACCAGCCCTACACCTTACCTTAAGCCGTTGCCTACTCCTGGCCCGTACGCTGGCACTGACACGTGCGTCAGCACGTAGCCTGACCCTCCCACGTTTCCGTACCCTCACCTGTGCCCTAAGCGTTGCCGTTCCCTAACCCTAACCCTAGCCCGGAATGGAAACCCACCACCAGCCCTACACTTTATCCTACGCCGTTGCCTACTCCTCGCCCGTATGCTGGCACTAAACCGTGCGTCAGCACGGGTCCCGACCCTCCCACGTTTCCGTACCCTCTCCTTTGCCCTAAGCCTTGCCGTTCCCTAACCCTAACCCTAGCCTGGAACGGAAATCAACCACAAGCCCTACACCTTACCTTACACCGTACCCTACTCCTGGCCCGTACGTTGGCACTAACCAGTGCGTCAGCACGTAGCCTGACCCTCCCACGTTTCCGTACCCTCAGCTGTGCCCTAAGCCTTGCCGTTCCCTAACCCTAACCCTAGCCCGGAATGGAAACCCACCACCAGCCCTACACCTTACCTTACGCCGTACCCTATTCCTGGCCCGTACGCTGGCACTGAACCGTGCGTCAGCACGTAGCCTGACCCTCCCACGTTTCCGTACCCTCACTTGTGCCCTAAGCCTTGCCGTTCCGTAACCCTAACCCTAGCCCGGAATAGAAACCCACCACCAGCCCTACACTTTATCCTACGCCGTTGCCTACTCCTGGCCTGTACTCTGGCACTGCCCCGTGCATCAGCACGTAGCCTTACACTCTGGCGTTTCCGTACCCTCTCCTGTGCCGTAAGCCTTGCCGTTCCCTAACCCTAACCCTAGCCCAGAACGCAAATCCACCACCAGCCTACACTTTATCCTACGCCGTTGCCTACTCCTGGCCCGTACGCTGGCACTGACCCGTGCGTCAGCACGTAGCACGAGACTCCCACGTTTCCCTACCTTCACCTGTGCCCTAAGCCTTGCCGTTCCCTAACCCTAACCCTAGCCCGGAACGGAAACCCACCACCAGCCCTACACCTTACCTTACGCCATAACCTACTCCTGACCCGAACGCTGGCACTGACCCGTGCGTCAGCACGAAGCCTGACCCTCCCACGATTCCGTACCCTCACCTGTGCCCTATTCCTTGCCGTTCCCTAACCCTAACCCTAGCCCGGAATAGAAACCCACCACCAGCCCTACACCTTACCTTACGCCGTACCCTACTCCTGACCTGTACGCTGGCACTGACCTGTGCGTCAGCACATAGCCTGACCCTCCCACGTTTCCGTACCCTCACCTGTGCCCTAAGCCTTGCCGTTCCCTAACCCTAACCCTAGCCCGGAATGGAAACCCACCACCAGCCCTACACTTTATCCTACGTCGTTGCCTTCTCCTGACACGTATGCTGGCACTGACCCGTGCGTCAGCACGTAGCCCGACCCTCCCACGTTTCTGTACCCTCACCTGTGCCCTAAGCCTTGCCGTTCCCTAACCCTAACCCTAGCCCGGAATAGAAACCCACCACCAGCCCTACACCCTACCTTAAATCGTTGCCTACTCCTGGCCCGTACGCTGGCACTGACCCGTGCGTCAGCACGTAGCCTGACCCTCCCACGTTTCCGTACCCTCACCTGTGCCCTAAGCCTTGCCGTTCCCTAACCCTAACCCTAGCCCGTAATAGAAACCCACCACCAGCCCTACACCTTACCTTACGCCGTACCCTACTCCTGACCCGTACGCTGGCACTGACATGTGCGTCAGCACGTAGCCTGACCCTCACACGTTTCCGTACCCTCACCTGTGCCCTAAGCCTTGCCGTTCCCTAACCCTAACCCTAGCCCGGAATAGAAACCCACCACCAGCCCTACACTTTTCCTTACGCCGTACCCTACTCCTGACCTGTACGCTGGCACTGAGCTGTGCATCAGCACGTAGCCTGACGCTGCCACGTTTCCGTACCCTCACCTTGCCCTAAGCCTTGCCGTTCCCTAACCCTAACCCTAGCCCGGAACGCAAATCCACCACCAGCCATACACTTTATCCTACGACGTTGCCTACTCCTGGCCCGTACGCTGGCACTGACACGTGCGTCAGCACGTAGCCCGACCCTCCCACGTTTCCGTACCCTCACCTGTGCCCTAAGCCTTGCCGTTCCCTAACCCTAACCCTAGCCTGGAACGGAAACCAACCACCAGCCCTACAGCTTACCTTACGCCGTTGCTTACTCCTGGCCCGTACGCTGGCACTGACCCGTGCGTCAGCACGTAGCCTGACCCTCCCACCTTTCTGTAACCTCACCTGTGCCCTAAGCCTTGCCGTTCCCTAACCCTAACACTAGCCCGGAACGGAAATCAACCACCAGCCCTACACTTTATCCTACGCCGTTGCCTACTCCTGGCACGTATGCTGGCACTGACCCGTGCGTCAGCACGTAGCCTGAACCTCCCACGTTTCCGTACCCTCACCTGTGCCCTAAGCCTTGCCGTTCCCTAACCCTAACCCTAGTCTGGAACGGAAACCAACCACCAGCCCTACACCTTACCCTACGCCGTTGCCTACTCCTGGCCTGTTCTCTGGCACTGACCCGTTCATCAGCACGTAGCCTTACCCTCCCGCGTTTCCGTACCCTGACCTGTGCCCTAAGCCTTGCCGTTCCCTAACCCTAACCCTAGCCCGGAATAGAAACCCACCACCAGCCCTAAACCTTACCTTACGCCGTACCCTACTCCTGACCCGTACGCTGGCACTGACCCGTGCGTCAGCACGTAGCCTGACCCTCCCACGTTTCCGTGCCCTCAGCTGTGCCCTAAGCCTTGCCGTTCCCTAACCCTAACCCTAGCCCGGAATGGAAACCCACCACCAGCCCTACACCTTACCTTACGCCGTACCCTATTGCTGGCCAGTACGCTGGCACTGAACCTTGCGTCAGCACGTAGCCTGACCCTCCCACGTTTCCGTACCCTCACTTGTGCCCTAAGCCTTGCCGTTCCCTAACCCTAACCCTAGCCCGGAATAGAAACCCACCACCAGCCCTACACCTTACCTTACGCCGTACCCTACTCCTGACCCGTACGCTGGCACTGACCCGTTTGTCTGCACGTAGCCTGACCCTCCCACGCTTCCGTACCCTCACCTGTGCCCTAAGCCTTGCCGTTCCCTAACCCTAACCCTAGCCCGGAACGCAAATCCACCACCTGCCCTACACTTTATCCTACGCCGTTGCCTACACCTGGCCAGTACGCTGGCACTGACCCGTGCATCAGCACGTAGCCCGACCCTCCCACGTTTCCGTACCCTCACCTGTGCCCTAAGCCTTGCCGTTCCCTAACCCTAACCCTAGCCCGGAATGGAAACCCACCACCAGCCCTACACCTTACCCTACGCCGTTGCCTACTCCTGGCCTGTACTCTGGCACTGCCCCGTGCATCAGCACGTAGCCTTACACTCTGGCGTTTCCGTACCCTCTCCTGTGCCCTAAGCCTTGCCGTTCCCTAACCCTAACCCTAGCCCAGAACGCAAATCCACCACCAGCCTACACTTTATCCTACGCCGTTGCCTACTCCTGGCCCGTACGCAGGCACTGACCCGTGCGTCAGCACGTAGCACGAGCCTCCCACGTTTCCGTACCTTCACCTGTGCCCTAAGCCTTGCCGTTCCCTAACCCTAACCCTAGCCCGGAACGGAAACCCACCACCAGCCTGACACCTTACATTCCGCCGTACCCTATTCCTGGCCCGTACGCTGGCACTGACCCGTGCGTCAGCACGTAGCCCGACCCTCCCACGTTTCCGTACCCTCACCTGTGCCCTAAGCCTTGCCGTTCCCTAACCCTAACCCTAGCCCGGAATAGAAACCCACCACCAGCCCTACACCTTACATTACGCCATAACCTACTCCTGACCCGTACGCTGGCACTGACCCGTGCGTCAGCACGTAGACTGACCCTCCCACGTTTCCGTACCCTCACCTGTGCCCTATGCCTTGCCGTTCCCTAACCCTAACCCTAGCCCGGAATAGAAACCCACCACCAGCCCTACACCTTACCTTACGCCGTACCCTACTCCTGACCTGTACGCTGGCACTGACCTGTGCGTCAGCACGTAGCCTGACCCTCCCACGTTTCCGTACCCTCACCTGTGCCCTAAGCCTTGCCGTTCCCTAACCCTAACCCTAGCCCCGAACGCAAATCCACCACCAGCCCTACACTTTATCCTACGCCGTTGCCTACTCCTGGCCCGTACGCTGGCACTGACCCGTGCGTCAGCACGTAGCCCGACCCTCCCACGTTTCCGTACCCTCACCTGTGCCCTAAGCCTTGCCGTTCCCTATCACTAACCCTAGCCTGGAACGCAAATCCACCACTAGCCCTACACTTTATCCTACGCCGTTGCCTACTCCTGGCCCGTACGCTGGCACTGACCCGTGCGTCAGCACGTAGCCCGACCCTCCCACGTTTCCGTACCCTCACCTGTGCCCTAAGCCTTGCCGTTCCCTAACACTAACCCTAGCCTGGAACGGAAACCAACCACCAGCCCTACACCTTACCTTACGCCGTTGCCTACTCCTGGCACGTATGCTGGCACTGACCCGTGCGTCAGCACGTAGCCTGAACCTCCCACGTTTCCGTACCCTCACCTGTGCCCTAAGCCTTGCCCTTCCCTAACCCTAACCCTAGCCTGGAACGGAAACCAACCACCAGCCCTACACCTTACCCTACGCCGTTGCCTACTCCTGGCCTGTTCTCTGGCACTGACCCGTTCATCAGCACGTAGCCTTACCCTCCCGCGTTTCCGTACCCTGACCTGTGCCCTAAGCCTTGCCGTTCCCTAACCCTAACCCTAGCCCGGAATAGAAACCCACCACCAGCCCTACACCTTACCTTACGCCGTACCCTACTCCTGACCCGTACGCTGGCACTGACCCGTGCGTCAGCACGTAGCCTGACCCTCCCACGTTTCCGTGCCCTCAGCTGTGCCCTAAGCCTTGCCGTTCCCTAACCCTAACCCTAGCCCGGAATGGAAACCCACCACCAGCCCTACACCTTACCTTACGCCGTACCCTATTGCTGGCCAGTACGCTGGCACTGAACCGTGCGTCAGCACGTAGCCTGACCCTCCCACGTTTCCGTACCCTCACTTGTGCCCTAAGCCTTGCCGTTCCCTAACCCTAACCCTAGCCCGGAATAGAAACCCACCACCAGCCCTACACCTTACCTTACGCCGTACCCTACTCCTGACCCGTACGCTGGCACTGACCCGTTTGTCTGCACGTAGCCTGACCCTCCCACGCTTCCGTACCCTCACCTGTGCCCTAAGCCTTGCCGTTCCCTAACCCTAACCCTAGCCCGGAACGCAAATCCACCACCTGCCCTACACTTTATCCTACGCCGTTGCCTACTCCTGGCCAGTACGCTGGCACTGACCCGTGCATCAGCACGTAGCCCGACCCTCCCACGTTTCCGTACCCTCACCTGTGCCCTAAGCCTTGCCGTTCCCTAACCCTAACCCTAGCCCGGAATGGAAACCCACCACCAGCCCTACACCTTACCCTACGCCGTTGCCTACTCCTGGGCTGTACTCTGGCACTGCCCCGTGCATCAGCACGTAGCCTTACACTCTGGCGTTTCCGTACCCTCTCCTGTGCCCTAAGCCTTGCCGTTCCCTAACCCTAACCCTAGCCCAGAACGCAAATCCACCACCAGCCTACACTTTATCCTACGCCGTTGCCTACTCCTGGCCCGTACGCTGGCACTGACCCGTGCGTCAGCACGTAGCACGAGCCTCCCACGTTTCCGTACCTTCACCTGTGCCCTAAGCCTTGCCGTTCCCTAACCCTAACCCTAGCCCGGAACGGAAACCCACCACCAGCCTGACACCTTACATTCCGCCGTACCCTATTCCTGGCCCGTACGCTGGCACTGACCCGTGCGTCAGCACGTAGCCCGACCCTCCCACGTTTCCGTACCCTCACCTGTGCCCTAAGCCTTGCCGTTCCCTAACCCTAACCCTAGCCCTGAATAGAAACCCACCACCAGCCCTACACCTTACCTTACGCCATAACCTACTCCTGACCCGTATGCTGGCACTGACCCGTGCGTCAGCACGTAGACTGACCCTCCCACGTTTCCGTACCCTCACCTGTGCCCTAAGCCTTGCCGTTCCCTAACCCTAACCCTAGCCCGGAATAGAAACCCACCACCAGCCCTACACCTTACCTTACGCCGTACCCTACTCCTGACCTGTACGCTGGCACTGACCTGTGCGTCAGCACGTAGCCTGACCCTCCCACGTTTCCGTACCCTCACCTGTGCCCTAAGCCTTGCCGTTCCCTAACCCTAACCCTAGCCCCGAACGCAAATCCACCACCAGCCCTACACTTTATCCTACGCCGTTGCCTACTCCTGGCCCGTACGCTGGCACTGACCCGTTCGTCAGCACGTAGCCCGACCCTCCCACGTTTCTGTACCCTCACCTGTGCCCTAAGCCTTGCCGTTCCCTAACCCTAACCCTAGCCCGGAATAGAAACCCACCACCAGCCCTACACCTTACCTTAAGCCGTTGCCTTCTCCTGGCCCGTACGCTGGCACTGACCCGTGCGTCAGCACGTAGCCCGACCCTCCCACGTTTCTGTACCCTCACCTGTGCCCTAAGCCTTGCCGTTCCCTAACCCTAACCCTAGCCCGGAATAGAAACCCACCACCAGCCCTACACCATACCTTAAGCCGTTGCCTACTCCTGGCCCGTACGCTGGCACTGACCCGTGCGTCAGCACGTAGCCTGACCCTCCCACGTTTCCGTACCCTCAACTGTGCCCTAAGCCTTGCCGTTCCCTAAACCTAACCCTAGACCGGAATAGAAACCCACCACCAGCCCTACACTTTTCCTTACGCCGTACCCTACTCCTGACCTGTACGCTGGCACTGACCTGTGCGTCAGCACGTAGCCTGACCCTCCCACGTTTCCGTACCCTCACCTGTGCCCTAAGCCTTGTCATTCCCTAACCCTAACCCTAGCCCAGAACGCAAATCCACCACCAGCCATACACTTTATCCTACGCCGTTGCCTACTCCTGGCCCGTACGCTGGCACTGACACATGCGTCAGCACGTAGCCCGACCCTCCCACGTTTCCGTACCCTCACCTGTGCCCTAAGCCTTGCCGTTCCCTAACCCTAACCCTAGCCTGGAACGGAAACCAACCATGAGCCCTACACCTTACCTTACGCCGTTGCTTACTCCTGGCCCGTACGCTGGCACTGACCCGAGCGTCAGCACGTAGCCTGACCCTCCCACGTTTCCGTAACCTCACCTGTGCCCTAAGCCTTGCCGTTCCCTAACCCTAACACTAGCCCGGAACGGAAATCAACCACCAGCCCTACACTTTATCCTACGCCGTTGCCTACTCCTGGCCCGTACGCTGGCACTGACCCGTGCGTCAGCACGTAGCCCGACCCTCCCACGTTTCTGTACCCTCACCTGTGCCCTAAGCCTTGCCGTTCCCTAACCCTAACCCTAGCCCGGAACGCAAATCCACCACCAGCCCTACACTTTATCCTACGCCGTTGCCTACTCCTGGCCAGTACGCTGGCACTGACCCGTGCATCAGCACGTAGCCCGACCCTCCCACGTTTCCGTACCCTCACCTGTGCCCTAAGCCTTGCCGTTCCCTAACCCTAACCCTAGCCTGGAACGGAAAACAACCACCAGCCCTACACCTTACCTTACGCCGTTGCCTACACCTGGCCCGTACGCTGGCACTGACCCGTGCGTCAGCACGTAGCCTGACCCTCCCACGTTTCCGTACCCTCACCTGTGCCCTAAGCCTTGCCATTCCCTAACCCTAACCCTAGCCCGGAATAGAAACCCACCACCAGCCCTACACCTTACCTTACGCCATAACCTACTCCTGGCCAGTACGCTGGCACTGACCCGTGCATGAGCACGTAGCCCGACCCTCCCACGTTTCCGTACCCTCACCTGTGCCCTAAGCCTTGCCGTTCCCTAACCCTAACCCTAGCCCCGAACGCAAATCCACCAACAGCCCTACACTTTATCCTACGCCGTTTCCTACTCCTGGCCCGTACGCTGGCACTGACCCGTGCGTCAGCACGTAGCCCGACCCTCCTACGTTTCTGTACCCTCAACTGTGCCCTAAGCCTTGCCATTCCCTAACCCTAACCCTAGCCCGGAATAGAAACCCACCACCAGCCCTACACCTTACTTTAAGCCGTTGCCTACTCCTGGCCCGTACGCTGGCACTGACCCGTGCGTCAGCACGTAGCCCGACCCTCCCACGTTTCTGTACCCTCACATGTGCCCTAAGCCTTGCCGTTCCCTAACCCTAAACCTAGCCCGGAATAGAAACCCACCACCACCCCTACACCTTACCTTAAGCCGTTGCCTACTCCTGGCCCGTACGCTGGCACTGACCCGTGCGTCAGCACGTAGCCTGACCCTCCCACGTTTCCATACCCTCACCAGTGCCCTAAGCATTGCCGTTCCCTAACCCTAACCCTAGCCCGGAATAGAAACCCACCACCAGCCCTACACCTTACCTTAAGCCGTTGCCTACTCCTGGCCCGTACGCTGGCACTGACCCGTGCGTCAGCACGTAGCCTGACCCTCCCACGTTTCCGTACCCTCACCTGTGCCCTAAGCCTTGCCGTTCCCTAACCCTAACCCTAGCCGGGAATAGAAAGCCACCACCAACCCTACACATTACCTTACGCCGTACCCTACTCCTGACCCGTACGCTGGCACTGACACGTGCGTCAGCACGTAGCCTGACCCTCCCACGTTTCCGTACCCTCACCTGTGACCTAAGCCTTGCCGTTCCCTAACCCTAACCCTAGCCCGGAATAGAAACCCACCACCAGCCCTACACTTTCCCTTACGCCGTACCCTACTCCTGACCTGTACGCTGGCACTGACCTGTGCGTCAGCACGTAGCCTGACCCTCCCACGTTTCCGTACCCTCACCTGTGCCCTAAGCCTTGTCATTCCCTAACCCTAACCCTAGCCCGGAACGCAAATCCACCACCAGCCATACACTTTATCCTACGCCGTTGCCTACTCCTGGCCCGTACGCTGGCACTGACACGTGCGTCAGCACGTAGCCCGACCCTCCCACGTTTCCGTACCCTCACCTGTGCCCTAAGCCTTGCCGTTCCCTAACCCTAACCCTAGCCTGGAACGGAAACCAACCACGAGCCCTACACCTTACCTTACGCCGTTGCTTACTCCTGGCCCGTACGCTGGCACTGATACGTGCGTCAGCACGTAGCCCGACCCTCCCACGTTTCCGTAACCTCACCTGTGCCCTAAGCCTTGCCGTTCCCTAACCCTAACCCTAGCCCCGAATGCAAATCCACCACCAGCCCTACACTTTATCCTACGCCGTTGCCTACTCCTGGCTCGTACGCTGGCACTGACCCGTGCGTCAGCACGTAGCCCGACCCTCCCACGTTTCTGTACCCTCACCTGTGCCCTAAGCCTTGCCGTTCCCTAACCCTAACCCTAGCCCGGAATAGAAACCCACCACCAGCCCTACACCTTACCTTAAGCCGTTGCCTACTCCTGGCCCGTACGCTGGCACTGACCCGTGCGTCAGCACGTAGCCCGAACCTCCCACGTTTCTGTACCCTCACCTGTGCCCTAAGCCTTGCCGTTCCCTAACCCTAACCCTAGCCCGGAATAGAAACCCACCACCAGCCCTACACCTTACCTTAAGCCGTTGCCTACTCCTGGCCCGTACGCTGGCACTGACCCGTGCGTCAGCACGTAGCCTGACCCTCCCACGTTTCCGTACCCTCACCTGTGCCCTAAGCGTTGCCGTTCCCTAACCCTAAACCTAGCCCGGAATGGAAACCCACCACCAGCCCTACACTTTATCCTACGCCGTTGCCTACTCCTGGCCCGTATGCTGGCACTAACCCGTGCGTCAGCACGGGTCCCGACCCTCCCACGTTTCCGTACCCTCTCCTTTGCCCTAAGCCTTGCCGTTCCCTAACCCTAACCCTAGCCTGGAACGGAAATCAACCACAAGCCCTACACCTTACCTTACACCGTACCCTACTCCTGGCCCGTACATTGGCACTAACCAGTGCGTCAGCACGTAGCCTGACCCTCCCACGTTTCCGTACCCTCAGCTGTGCCCTAAGCCTTGCCGTTCCCTAACCCTAACCCTAGCCCGGAATGGAAACCCACCACCAGCCCTACACCTTACCTTACGCCGTACCCTATTCCTGGCCCGTACGCTGGCACTGAACCGTGCGTCAGCACGTAGCCTGACCCTCCCACGTTTCCGTACCCTCACTTGTGCCCTAAGCCTTGCCGTTCCGTAACCCTAACCCTAGCCCGGAATAGAAACCCACCACCAGCCCTACACTTTATCCTACGCCGTTGCCTACTCCTGGCCTGTACTCTGGCACTGCCTCGTGCATCAGCACGTAGCCTTACACTCTGGCGTTTCCGTACCCTCTCCTGTGCCGTAAGCCTTGCCGTTCCATAACCCTAACCCTAGCCCAGAACGCAAATACACCACCAGCCTACACTTTATCCTACGCCGTTGCCTACTCCTAGCCCGTACGCTGGCACTGACCCGTGCGTCAGCACGTAGCACGAGACTCCCACGTTTCCGTACCTTCACCTGTGCCCTAAGCCTTGCCGTTCCCTAACCCTAACCCTAGCCCGGAACGGAAACCCACCACCAGCCCTACACCTTACCTTACGCCATAACCTACTCCTGACCCGAACGCTGGCACTGACCCGTGCGTCAGCACGAAGCCTGACCCTCCCACGATTCCGTACCCTCACCTGTGCCCTATGCCTTGCCGTTCCCTAACCCTAACCCTAGCCAGGAATAGAAACCCACCACCAGCCCTACACCATACCTTACGCCGTACCCTACTCCTGACCTGTACGCTGGCACTGACCTGTGCGTCAGCACGTAGCCTGACCCTCCCACGTTTCCGTACCCTCACCTGTGCCCTAAGCCTTGCCGTTCCCTAACCCTAACCCTAGCCCGGAATGGAAACCCACCACCAGCCCTACACTTTATCCTACGTCGTTGCCTACTCCTGACACGTATGCTGGCACTGACCCGTGCGTCAGCACGTAGCCCGACCCTCCCACGTTTCTGTACCCTCACCTGTGCCCTAAGCCTTGCCGTTCCCTAACCCTAACCCTAGCCCGGAATAGAAACCCACCACCAGCCCTACACCCTACCTTAAGCCGTTGCCTACTCCTGGCCCGTACGCTGGCACTGACCCGTGCGTCAGCACGTAGCCTGACCCTCCCACGTTTCCGTACCCTCACCTGTGCCCTAAGCCTTGCCGTTCCCTAACCCTAAACCTAGCCCGGAATAGAAACCCACCACCAGCCCTACACTTTTCCTTACGCCGTACCCTACTCCTGACCTGTACGCTGGCACTGAGCTGTGCGTCAGCACGTAGCCTTACGCTGCCACGTTTCCGTACCCTCACCTTGCCCTAAGCCTTGCCGTTCCCTAACCCTAACCCTAGCCCGAACGCAAATCCACCACCAGCCATACACTTTATCCTACGACGTTGCCTACTCCTGGCCCGTACGCTGGCACTGACACGTGCGTCAGCACGTAGCCCGACCCTCCCACGTTTCCGTACCCTCACCTGTGCCCTAAGCCTTGCCGTTCCCTAACCCTAACCCTAGCCTGGAACGGAAACCAACCACCAGCCCTACAGCTTACCTTACGCCGTTGCTTACTCCTGGCCCGTACGCTGGCACTGACCCGTGCGTCAGCACGTAGCCTGACCCTACCTCCTTTCCGTAACCTCACCTGTGCCCTAAGCCTTGCCGTTCCCTAACCCTAACACTAGCCCGGAACGGAAATCAACCACCAGCCCTACACTTTATCCTACGCCGTTGCATACTCCTGGCCCGTACGCTGGCACTGACCCGTGCGTCAGCACGTAGCCCGACCCTCCCACGTTTCTGTACCCTCACCGGTGCCCTAAGCCTTGCCGTTCCCTAACCCTAACCCTAGCCCGGAATAGAAACCCACCACCAGCCCTACACCTTACCTTACGCCATACCCTACTCCTGACCCGTACGCTGGCACTGACCCGTGCGTCAGCACGTAGCCTGACCCTCCCACGTTTCCGTGCCCTCACCTGTGCCCTAAGCCTTGCGGTTCCCTAACCCTAACCCAAGCCCGGAATAGAAACCCACCACCAGCCCTACACGTTACCTTACGCCGTACCATATTCCTGACCTGTACGCTGGCACTGACCTGTGCGTCAGCACGTAGCCTGACCCTCCCACGTTTCCGTACCCTCACCTGTGCCCTAAGCCTTGCCGTTCCCTAACCCTAACCCTAGCCCCGAACGCAAATCCACCACCAGCCCTACACTTTATCCTACGCCGTTGCCTACTCCTGGCCCGTACGCTGGCACTGACCCGTGCGTCAGCACGTAGCCCGACCCTCCCACGTTTCCGTACCCTCACCTGTGCCCTAAGCCTTGCCGTTCCCTATCACTAACCCTAGCCTGGAACGCAAATCCACCACTAGCCCTACACTTTATCCTACGCCGTTGCCTACTCCTGGCCCGTACGCTGGCACTGACCCGTGCGTCAGCACGTAGCCCGACCCTCCCACGTTTCCGTACCCTCACCTGTGCCCTAAGCCTTGCCGTTCCCTAACACTAACCCTAGCCTGGAACGGAAACCAACCACCAGCCCTACACCTTACCTTACGCCGTTGCCTACTCCTGGCACGTATGCTGGCACTGACCCGTGCGTCAGCACGTAGCCTGAACCTCCCACGTTTCCGTACCCTCACCTGTGCCCTAAGCCTTGCCGTTCCCTAACCCTAACCCTAGCCTGGAACGGAAACCAACCACCAGCCCTAAACCTTACCCTACGCCGTTGCCTACTCCTGGCCTGTTCTCTGGCACTGACCCGTTCATCAGCACGTAGCCTTACCCTCCCGCGTTTCCGTACCCTGACCTGTGCCCTAAGCCTTGCCGTTCCCTAACCCTAACCCTAGCCCGGAATAGAAACCCACCACCAGCCCTACACCTTACCTTACGCCGTACCCTACTCCTGACTCGTACGCTGGCACTGACCCGTGCGTCAGCACGTAGCCTGACCCTCCCACGTTTCCGTGCCCTCAGCTGTGCCCTAAGCCTTGCCGTTCCCTAACCCTAACCCTAGCACGGAATGGAAACCCACCACCAGCCCTACACCTTACCTTACGCCGTACCCTATTGCTGGCCAGTACGCTGGCACTGAACCGTGCGTCAGCACGTAGCCTGACCCTCCCACGTTTCCGTACCCTCACTTGTGCCCTAAGCCTTGCCGTTCCCTAACCCTAACCCTAGCCCGGAATAGAAACCCACCACCAGCCCTACACCTTACCTTACGCCGTACCCTACTCCTGACCCGTACGCTGGCACTGACCCGTTTGTCTGCACGTAGCCTGACCCTCCCACGCTTCCGTACCCTCACCTGTGCCCTAAGCCTTGCCGTTCCCTAACCCTAACCCTAGCCCGGAACGCAAATCCACCACCTGCCCTAAACTTTATCCTACACCGTTGCCTACTCCTGGCCAGTACGCTGGCACTGACCCGTGCATCAGCACGTAGCCCGACCCTCCCACGTTTCCGTACCCTCACCTGTGCCCTAAGCCTTGCCGTTCCCTAACCCTAACCCTAGCCCGGAATGGAAACCCACCACCAGCCCTACACCTTACCCTACGCCGTTGCCTACTCCTGGCCTGTACTCTGGCACTGCCCCGTGCATCAGCACGTAGCCTTACACTCTGGCGTTTCCGTACCCTCTCCTGTGCCCTAAGCCTTGCCGTTCCCTAACCCTAACCCTAGCCCAGAACGCAAATCCACCACCAGCCTACACTTTATCCTACGCCGTTGCCTACTCCTGGCCCGTACGCTGGCACTGACCCGTGCGTCAGCACGTAGCACGAGCCTCCCACGTTTCCGTACCTTCACCTGTGCCCTAAGCCTTGCCGTTCCCTAACCCTAATCCTAGCCCGGAACGGAAACCCACCACCAGCCTGACACCTTACATTCCGCCGTACCCTATTCCTGGCCCGTACGCTGGCACTGACCCGTGCGTCAGCACGTAGCCCGACCCTCCCACGTTTCCGTACCCTCACCTGTGCCCTAAGCCTTGCCGTTCCCTAACCCTAACCCTAGCCCGGAATAGAAACCCACCACAAGCCCTACACCTTACCTTACGCCATAACCTACTCCTGACCCGTATGCTGGCACTGACCCGTGCGTCAGCACGTAGACTGACCCTCCCACGTTTCCGTACCCTCACCTGTGCCCTATGCCTTGCCGTTCCCTAACCCTAACCCTAGCCCGGAATAGAAACCCACCACCAGCCCTACACCTTACCTTACGCCGTACCCTACTCCTGACCTGTACGCTGGCACTGACCTGTGCGTCAGCACGTAGCCTGACCCTCCCACGTTTCCGTACCCTCACCTGTGCCCTAAGCCTTGCCGTTCCCTAACCCTAACCCTAGCCCCGAACGCAAATCCACCACCAGCCCTACACTTTATCCTACGCCGTTGCCTACTCCTGGCCCGTACGCTGGCACTGACCCGTTCGTCAGCACGTAGCCCGACCCTCCCACGTTTCTGTACCCTCACCTGTGCCCTAAGCCTTGCCGTTCCCTAACCCTAACCCTAGCCCGGAATAGAAACCCACCACCAGCCCTACCCCTTACCTTAAGCCGTTGCCTACTCCTGGCCCGTACGCTGGCACTGACCCGTGCGTCAGCACGTAGCCCGACCCTCCCACGTTTCTGTACCCTCACCTGTGCCCTAAGCCTTGCCGTTCCCTAACCCTAACCCTAGCCCGGAATAGAAACCCACCACCAGCCGTACACCTTACCTTAAGCCGTTGCCTACTCCTGGCCCGTACGCTCGCACTGACCCGTGCGTCAGCACGTAGCCTGACCCTCCCACGTTTCCGTACCCTCAACTGTGCCCTAAGCCTTGCCGTTCCCTAACCCTAACCCTAGACCGGAATAGAAACCCACCACCAGCCCTACACTTTTCCTTACGCCGTACCCTACTCCTGACCTGTACGCTGGCACTGACCTGTGCGTCAGCACGTAGCCTGACCCTCCCACGTTTCCGTACCCTCACCTGTGCCCTAAGCCTTGTCATTCCCTAACCCTAACCCTAGCCCAGAACGCAAATCCACCACCAGCCATACACTTTATCCTACGCCGTTGCCTACTCCTGGCCCGTACGCTGGCACTAACACATGCGTCAGCACGTAGCCCGACCCTCCCACGTTTCCGTACCCTCACCTGTGCCCTAAGCCTTGCCGTTCCCTAACCCTAACCCTAGCCCCGAACGCAAATCCACCAACAGCCCTACACTTTATCCTACGCCGTTTCCTACTCCTGGCCCGTACGCTGGCACTGACCCGTGCGTCAGCACGTAGCCCGACCCTCCTACGTTTCTGTACCCTCAACTGTGCCCTAAGCCTTGCCATTCCCTAACCCTAACCCTAGCCCGGAATAGAAACCCACCACCAGCCCTACACCTTACTTTAAGCCGTTGCCTACTCCTGGCCCGTACGCTGGCACTGACCCGTGCGTCAGCACGTAGCCCGACCCTCCCACGTTTCTGTACCCTCACATGTGCCCTAAGCCTTGCCGTTCCCTAACCCTAACCCTAGCCCGGAATAGAAACCCACCACCACCCCTACACCTTACCTTAAGCCGTTGCCTACTCCTGGCCCGTACGCTGGCACTGACCCGTGCGTCAGCACGTAGCCTGACCCTCCCACGTTTCCATACCCTCACCAGTGCCCTAAGCGTTGCCGTTCCCTAACCCTAACCCTAGCCCGGAATGGAAACCCACCACCAGCCCTACACTTTATCCTACGCCGTTGCCTACTCCTGACCCGTATGCTGGCACTGACCCGTGCGTCAGCATGTAGCCCGACCCTCCCACGTTTCTGTACCCTCCCCTGTGCCCTAAGCCTTGCCGTTCCCTAACCCTAACCCTAGCCCGGAATAGAAACCCACCACCAGCCCTACACCTTACCTTAAGCCGTTGCCTACTCCTGGCCCGTACGCTGGCACTGACCCGTGCGTCAGCACGTAGCCTGACCCTCCCACGTTTCCGTACCCTCACCTGTGCCCTAAGCCTTGCCGTTCCCTAACCCTAACCCTAGCCGGGAATAGAAAGCCACCACCAACCCTACACATTACCTTACGCCGTACCCTACTCCTGACCCGTACGCTGGCACTGACACGTGCGTCAGCACGTAGCCTGACCCTCCCACGTTTCCGTACCCTCACCTGTGCCCTAAGCCTTGCCGTTCCCTAACCCTAACCCTAGCCCGGAATAGAAACCCACCACCAGCCCTACACTTTTCCTTACGCCGTACCCTACTCCTGACCTGTACGCTGGCACTGACCTGTGCGTCAGCACGTAGCCTGACCCTCCCACTTTTCCGTACCCTCACCTGTGCCCTAAGCCTTGTCATTCCCTAACCCTAACCCTAGCCCGGAAGGCAAATCCACCACCAGCCATACACTTTATCCTACGCCGTTGCCTACTCCTGGCCCGTACGCTGGCACTGACACGTGCGTCAGCACGTAGCCCGACCCTCCCACGTTTCCGTACCCTCACCTGTGCCCTAAGCCTTGCCGTTCCCTAACCCTAACCCTAGCCTGGAACGGAAACCAACCACGAGCCCTACACCTTACCTTACGCCGTTGCTTACTCCTGGCCCGTACGCTGGCACTGACACGTGCTTCAGCACGTAGCCCGACCCTCCCACGTTTCCGTAACCTCACCTGTGCCCTAAGCCTTGCCGTTCCCTAACCCTAACCCTAGCCCCGAATGCAAATCCTCCACCAGCCCTACACTTTATCCTACGCCGTTGCCTACTCCTGGCCCGTACGCTGGCACTGACCCGTGCGTCAGCACGTAGCCCGACCCTCCCACGTTTCTGTACCCTCACCTGTGCCCTAAGCCTTGCCGTTCCCTAACCCTAACCCTAGCCCGGAATAGAAACCCACCACCAGCCCTACACCTTACCTTAAGCCGTTGCCTACTCCTGGCCCGTACGCTGGCACTGACCCGTGCGTCAGCACGTAGCCCGAACCTCCCACGTTTCTGTACCCTCACCTGTGCCCTAAGCCTTGCCGTTCCCTAACCCTAACCCTAGCCCGGAATAGAAACCCACCACCAGCCCTACACCTTACCTTAAGCCGTTGCCTACTCCTGGCCCGTACGCTGGCACTGCCCCGTGCGTCAGCACGTAGCCTGACCCTCCCACGTTTCCGTACCCTCACCTGTGCCCTAAGCCTTGCCGTTCCCTAACCCTAACCCTAGCCCGGAATAGAAACCCACCACCAGCCCTACACCTTACCTTACGCCGTACCCTACTCCTGACCTGTACGCTGGCACTGACCTGTGCGTCAGCACGTAGCCTGACCCTCCCACGTTTCCGTACCCTCACCTGTGCCCTAAGCCTTGCCGTTCCCTAACCCTAACTCTAGCCCGGAATGGAAACCCACCACCAGCCCTACACTTTATCCTACGTCGTTGCCTACTCCTGACACGTATGCTGGCACTGACCCGTGCGTCAGCACGTAGCCCGACCCTCCCACGTTTCTGTACCCTCACCTGTGCCCTAAGCCTTGCCGTTCCCTAACCCTAACCCTAGCCCGGAATAGAAACCCACCACCAGCCCTACACCCTACCTTAAGCCGTTGCCTACTCCTGGCCCGTACGCTGGCACTGACCCGTGCGTCAGCACGTAGCCTGACCCTCCCACGTTTCCGTACCCTCACCTGTGCCCTAAGCCTTGCCGTTCCCTAACCCTAACCCTAGCCCGGAATAGAAACCCACCACCAGCCCTACACCTTACCTTACGCCGTACCCTACTCCTGACCCGTACGCTGGCACTGACATGTGCGTCAGCACGTAGCCTGACCCTCACACGTTTCCGTACCCTCACCTGTGCCCTAAGCCTTGCCGTTCCCTAACCCTAACCCTAGCCCGGAATAGAAACCCATCACCAGCCCTACACTTTTCCTTACGCCGTACCCTACTCCTGACCAGTACGCTGGCACTGAGCTGTGCGTCAGCACGTAGCCTGACGCTGCCACGTTTCCGTACCCTCACCTTGCCCTAAGCCTTGCCGTTCCCTAACCCTAACCCTAGCCCGGAACGCAAATCCACCACCAGCCATACACTTTATCCTACGACGTTGCCTACTCCTGGCCCGTACGCTGGCACTGACACGTGCGTCAGCACGTAGCCCGACCCTCCCACGTTTCCGTACCCTCACCTGTGCCCTAAGCCTTGCCGTTCCCTAACCCTAACACTAGCCCGGAACGGAAATCAACCACCAGCCCTACACTTTATCCTACGCCGTTGCATACTCCTGGCCCGTACGCTGGCACTGACCCGTGTGTCAGCACGTAGCCCGACCCTCCCACGTTTCTGTACCCTCACCTGTGCCCTAAGCCTTGCCGTTCCCTAACCCTAACCCTAGCCCGGAATAGAAACCCACCACCAGCCCTACACCTTACCTTACGCCATACCCTACTCCTGACCCGTACGCTGGCACTGACCCGTGCGTCAGCACGTAGCCTGACCCTCCCACGTTTCCGTGCCCTCACCTGTGCCCTAAGCCTTGCGGTTCCCTAACCCTAACCCAAGCCCGGAATAGAAACCCACCACCAGCCCTACACGTTACCTTACGCCGTACCATATTCCTGACCTGTACGCTGGCACTGACCTGTGCGTCAGCACGTAGCCTGACCCTCCCACGTTTCCGTACCCTCACCTGTGCCCTAAGCCTTGCCGTTCCCTAACCCTAACCCTAGCCCCGAACGCAAATCCACCACCAGCCCTACACTTTATCCTACGCCGTTGCCTACTCCTGGCCCGTACGCTGGCACTGACCCGTGCGTCAGCACGTAGCCCGACCCTCCCACGTTTCCGTACCCTCACCTGTGCCCTAAGCCTTGCCGTTCCCTATCACTAACCCTAGCCTGGAACGCAAATCCACCACTAGCCCTACACTTTATCCTACGCCGTTGCCTACTCCTGGCCCGTACGCTGGCACTGACCCGTGCGTCAGCACGTAGCCCGACCCTCCCACGTTTCCGTACCCTCACCTGTGCCCTAAGCCTTGCCGTTCCCTAACACTAACCCTAGCCTGGAACGGAAACCAACCACCAGCCCTACACCTTACCTTACGCCGTTGCCTACTCCTGGCACGTATGCTGGCACTGACCCGTGCGTCAGCACGTAGCCTGAACCTCCCACGTTTCCGTACCCTCACCTGTGCCCTAAGCCTTGCCGTTCCCTAACCCTAACCCTAGCCTGGAACGGAAACCAACCACCAGCCCTACACCTTACCCTACGCCGTTGCCTACTCCTGGCCTGTTCTCTGGCACTGACCCGTTCATCAGCACGTAGCCTTACCCTCCCGCGTTTCCGTACCCTGACCTGTGCCCTAAGCCTTGCCGTTCCCTAACCCTAACCCTAGCCCGGAATAGAAACCCACCACCAGCCCTACACCTTACCTTACGCCGTACCCTACTCCTGACCCGTACGCTGGCACTGACCCGTGCGTCAGCACGTAGCCTGACCCTCCCACGTTTCCGTGCCCTCAGCTGTGCCCTAAGCCTTGCCGTTCCCTAACCCTAACCCTAGCCCGGAATGGAAACCCACCACCAGCCCTACACCTTACCTTACGCCGTACCCTATTGCTGGCCAGTACGCTGGCACTGAACCGTGCGTCAGCACGTAGCCTGACCCTCCCACGTTTCCGTACCCTCACTTGTGCCCTAAGCCTTGCCGTTCCCTAACCCTAACCCTAGCCCGGAATAGAAACCCACCACCAGCCCTACACCTTACCTTACGCCGTACCCTACTCCTGACCCGTACGCTGGCACTGACCCGTTTGTCTGCACGTAGCCTGACCCTCCCACGCTTCCGTACCCTCACCTGTGCCCTAAGCCTTGCCGTTCCCTAACCCTAACCCTAGCCCGGAACGCAAATCCACCACCTGCCCTACACTTTATCCTACGCCGTTGCCTACACCTGGCCAGTACGCTGGCACTGACCCGTGCATCAGCACGTAGCCCGACCCTCCCACGTTTCCGTACCCTCACCTGTGCCCTAAGCCTTGCCGTTCCCTAACCCTAACCCTAGCCCGGAATGGAAACCCACCACCAGCCCTACACCTTACCCTACGCCGTTGCCTACTCCTGGCCTGTACTCTGGCACTGCCCCGTGCATCAGCATGTAGCCTTACACTCTGGTGTTTCCGTACCCTCTCCTGTGCCCTAAGCCTTGCCGTTCCCTAACCCTAACCCTAGCCCAGAACGCAAATCCACCACCAGCCTACACTTTATCCTACGCCGTTGCCTACTCCTGGCCCGTACGCAGGCACTGACCCGTGCGTCAGCACGTAGCACGAGCCTCCCACGTTTCCGTACCTTCACCTGTGCCCTAAGCCTTGCCGTTCCCTAACCCTAACCCTAGCCCGGAACGGAAACCCACCACCAGCCTGACACCTTACATTCCGCCGTACCCTATTCCTGGCCCGTACGCTGGCACTGACCCGTGCGTCAGCACGTAGCCCGACCCTCCCACGTTTCCGTACCCTCACCTGTGCCCTAAGCCTTGCCGTTCCCTAACCCTAACCCTAGCCCGGAATAGAAACCCACCACCAGCCCTACACCTTACCTTACGCCATAACCTACTCCTGACCCGTATGCTGGCACTGACCCGTGCGTCAGCACGTAGACTGACCCTCCCACGTGTCCGTTCCCTCACCTGTGCCCTATGCCTTGCCGTTCCCTAACCCTAACCCTAGCCCGGAATAGAAACCCACCACCAGCCCTACACCTTACCTTACGCCGTACCCTACTCCTGACCTGTACGCTGGCACTGACCTGTGCGTCAGCACGTAGCCTGACCCTCCCACGTTTCCGTACCCTCACCTGTGCCCTAAGCCTTGCCATTCCCTAACCCTAACCCTAGCCCCGAACGCAAATCCACCACCAGCCCTACACTTTATCCTACGCCGTTGCCTACTCCTGGCCCGTACGCTGGCACTGACCCGTTCGTCAGCACGTAGCCCGACCCTCCCACGTTTCTGTACCCTCACCTGTGCCCTAAGCCTTGCCGTTCCCTAACCCTAACCCTAGCCCGGAATAGAAACCCACCACCAGCCCTACACCTTACCTTAAGCCGTTGCCTTCTCCTGGCCCGTACGCTGGCACTGACCCGTGCGTCAGCACGTAGCCCGACCCTCCCACGTTTCTGTACCCTCACCTGTGCCCTAAGCCTTGCCGTTCCCTAACCCTAACCCTAGCCCGGAATAGAAACCCACCACCAGCCCTACACCTTACCTTAAGCCGTTGCCTACTCCTGGCCCGTACGCTGGCACTGACCCGTGCGTCAGCACGTAGCCTGACCCTCCCACGTTTCCGTACCCTCAACTGTGCCCTAAGCCTTGCCGTTCCCTAACCCTAACCCTAGACCGGAATAGAAACCCACCACCAGCCCTACACTTTTCCTTACGCCGTACCCTACTCCTGACCTGTACGCTGGCACTGACCTGTGCGTCAGCACGTAGCCTGAACCTCCCACGTTTCCGTACCCTCACCTGTGCCCTAAGCCTTGTCATTCCCTAACCCTAACCCTAGCCCAGAACGCAAATCCACCACCAGCCATACACTTTATCCTACGCCGTTGCCTACTCCTGGCCCGTACGCTGGCACTGACACATGCGTCAGCACGTAGCCCGACCCTCCCACGTTTCCGTACCCTCACCTGTGCCCTAAGCCTTGCCGTTCCCTAACCCTAACCCTAGCCTGGAACGGAAACCAACCATGAGCCCTACACCTTACCTTACGCCGTTGCTTACTCCTGGCCCGTACGCTGGCACTGACCCGAGCGTCAGCACGTAGCCTGACCCTCCCACGTTTCCGTAACCTCACCTGTGCCCTAAGCCTTGCCGTTCCCTAACCCTAACACTAGCCCGGAACGGAAATCAACCACCAGCCCTACACTTTATCCTACGCCGTTGCCTACTCCTGGCCCGTACGCTGGCACTGACCCGTGCGTCAGCACGTAGCCCGACTCTCCCACGTTTCTGTACCCTCACCTGTGCCCTAAGCCTTGCCGTTCCCTAACCCTAACCCTAGCCCAGAATAGAAACCCACCACCAGCCCTACACCTTACCTTACGCCATACCCTACTCCTGACCCGTACGCTGGCACTGACCCGTGCGTCAGCACGTAGCCTGACCCTCCCACGTTTCCGTGCCCTCACCTGTGCCCTAAGCCTTGCCGTTCGCTAACCCTAACCCTAGCCCGGAATAGAAACCCACCAGCAGCCCTACACGGTACCTTACGCCGTACCATACTCCTGACCTGTACGCTGGCACTGACCTGTGCGTCAGCACGTAGCCTGACCCTCCCACGTTTCCGTACCCTCACCTGTGCCCTAAGCCTTGCCGTTCCCTAACCCTAACCCTATCCCGGAATGGAAACCCACCACCAGCCCTACACCTTACCCTACGCCGTTGCCTACTCCTGGCCTGTACTCTGGCACTGACCCGTGCGTCAGCACGTAGCCTGACCCTCCCACGTTTCCGTGCCCTCACCTGTGCCCTAAGCCTTGCGGTTCCCTAACCCTAACCCAAGCCCGGAATAGAAACCCACCACCAGCCCTACACGTTACCTTACGCCGTACCATATTCCTGACCTGTACGCTGGCACTGACCTGTGCGTCAGCACGTAGCCTGACCCTCCCACGTTTCCGTACCCTCACCTGTGCCCTAAGCCTTGCCGTTCCCTAACCCTAACCCTAGCCCCGAACGCAAATCCACCACCAGCCCTACACTTTATCCTACGCCGTTGCCTACTCCTGGCCCGTACGCTGGCACTGACCCGTGCGTCAGCACGTAGCCCGACCCTCCCACGTTTCCGTACCCTCACCTGTGCCCTAAGCCTTGCCGTTCCCTATCACTAACCCTAGCCTGGAACGCAAATCCACCACTAGCCCTACACTTTATCCTACGCCGTTGCCTACTCCTGGCCCGTACGCTGGCACTGACCCGTGCGTCAGCACGTAGCCCGACCCTCCCACGTTTCCGTACCCTCACCTGTGCCCTAAGCCTTGCCGTTCCCTAACACTAACCCTAGCCTGGAACGGAAACCAACCACCAGCCCTACACCTTACCTTACGCCGTTGCCTACTCCTGGCACGTATGCTGGCACTGACCCGTGCGTCAGCACGTAGCCTGAACCTCCCACGTTTCCGTACCCTCACCTGTGCCCTAAGCCTTGCCGTTCCCTAACCCTAACCCTAGCCTGGAACGGAAACCAACCACCAGCCCTACACCTTACCCTACGCCGTTGCCTACTCCTGGCCTGTTCTCTGGCACTGACCCGTTCATCAGCACGTAGCCTTACCCTCCCGCGTTTCCGTACCCTGACCTGTGCCCTAAGCCTTGCCGTTCCCTAACCCTAACCCTAGCCCGGAATAGAAACCCACCACCAGCCCTACACCTTACCTTACGCCGTACCCTACTCCTGACCCGTACGCTGGCACTGACCCGTGCGTCAGCACGTAGCCTGACCCTCCCACGTTTCCGTGCCCTCAGCTGTGCCCTAAGCCTTGCCGTTCCCTAACCCTAACCCTAGCCCGGAATGGAAACCCACCACCAGCCCTACACCTTACCTTACGCCGTACCCTATTGCTGGCCAGTACGCTGGCACTGAACCGTGCGTCAGCACGTAGCCTGACCCTCCCACGTTTCCGTACCCTCACTTGTGCCCTAAGCCTTGCCGTTCCCTAACCCTAACCCTAGCCCGGAATAGAAACCCACCACCAGCCCTACACCTTACCTTACGCCGTACCCTACTCCTGACCCGTACGCTGGCACTGACCCGTTTGTCTGCACGTAGCCTGACCCTCCCACGCTTCCGTACCCTCACCTGTGCCCTAAGCCTTGCCGTTCCCTAACCCTAACCCTAGCCCGGAACGCAAATCCACCACCTGCCCTACACTTTATCCTACGCCGTTGCCTACACCTGGCCAGTACGCTGGCACTGACCCGTGCATCAGCACGTAGCCCGACCCTCCCACGTTTCCGTACCCTCACCTGTGCCCTAAGCCTTGCCGTTCCCTAACCCTAACCCTAGCCCGGAATGGAAACCCACCACCAGCCCTACACCTTACCCTACGCCGTTGCCTACTCCTGGCCTGTACTCTGGCACTGCCCCGTGCATCAGCATGTAGCCTTACACTCTGGCGTTTCCGTACCCTCTCCTGTGCCCTAAGCCTTGCCGTTCCCTAACCCTAACCCTAGCCCAGAACGCAAATCCACCACCAGCCTACACTTTATCCTACGCCGTTGCCTACTCCTGGCCCGTACGCAGGCACTGACCCGTGCGTCAGCACGTAGCACGAGCCTCCCACGTTTCCGTACCTTCACCTGTGCCCTAAGCCTTGCCGTTCCCTAACCCTAACCCTAGCCCGGAACGGAAACCCACCACCAGCCTGACACCTTACATTCCGCCGTACCCTATTCCTGGCCCGTACGCTGGCACTGACCCGTGCGTCAGCACGTAGCCCGACCCTCCCACGTTTCCGTACCCTCACCTGTGCCCTAAGCCTTGCCGTTCCCTAACCCTAACCCTAGCCCGGAATAGAAACCCACCACCAGCCCTACACCTTACCTTACGCCATAACCTACTCCTGACCCGTATGCTGGCACTGACCCGTGCGTCAGCACGTAGACTGACCCTCCCACGTTTCCGTACCCTCACCTGTGCCCTATGCCTTGCCGTTCCCTAACCCTAACCCTAGCCCGGAATAGAAACCCACCACCAGCCCTACACCTTACCTTACGCCGTACCCTACTCCTGACCTGTACGCTGGCACTGACCTGTGCGTCAGCACGTAGCCTGACCCTCCCACGTTTCCGTACCCTCACCTGTGCCCTAAGCCTTGCCATTCCCTAACCCTAACCCTAGCCCCGAACGCAAATCCACCACCAGCCCTACACTTTATCCTACGCCGTTGCCTACTCCTGGCCCGTACGCTGGCACTGACCCGTTCGTCAGCACGTAGCCCGACCCTCCCACGTTTCTGTACCCTCACCTGTGCCCTAAGCCTTGCCGTTCCCTAACCCTAACCCTAGCCCGGAATAGAAACCCACCACCAGCCCTACACCTTACCTTAAGCCGTTGCCTTCTCCTGGCCCGTACGCTGGCACTGACCCGTGCGTCAGCACGTAGCCCGACCCTCCCACGTTTCTGTACCCTCACCTGTGCCCTAAGCCTTGCCGTTCCCTAACCCTAACCCTAGCCCGGAATAGAAACCCACCACCAGCCCTACACCTTACCTTAAGCCGTTGCCTACTCCTGGCCCGTACGCTGGCACTGACCCGTGCGTCAGCACGTAGCCTGACCCTCCCACGTTTCCGTACCCTCAACTGTGCCCTAAGCCTTGCCGTTCCCTAACCCTAACCCTAGACCGGAATAGAAACCCACCACCAGCCCTACACTTTTCCTTACGCCGTACCCTACTCCTGACCTGTACGCTGGCACTGACCTGTGCGTCAGCACGTAGCCTGAACCTCCCACGTTTCCGTACCCTCACCTGTGCCCTAAGCCTTGTCATTCCCTAACCCTAACCCTAGCCCAGAACGCAAATCCACCACCAGCCATACACTTTATCCTACGCCGTTGCCTACTCCTGGCCCGTACGCTGGCACTGACACATGCGTCAGCACGTAGCCCGACCCTCCCACGTTTCCGTACCCTCACCTGTGCCCTAAGCCTTGCCGTTCCCTAACCCTAACCCTAGCCTGGAACGGAAACCAACCATGAGCCCTACACCTTACCTTACGCCGTTGCTTACTCCTGGCCCGTACGCTGGCACTGACCCGAGCGTCAGCACGTAGCCTGACCCTCCCACGTTTCCGTAACCTCACCTGTGCCCTAAGCCTTGCCGTTCCCTAACCCTAACACTAGCCCGGAACGGAAATCAACCACCAGCCCTACACTTTATCCTACGCCGTTGCCTACTCCTGGCCCGTACGCTGGCACTGACCCGTGCGTCAGCACGTAGCCCGACTCTCCCACGTTTCTGTACCCTCACCTGTGCCCTAAGCCTTGCCGTTCCCTAACCCTAACCCTAGCCCAGAATAGAAACCCACCACCAGCCCTACACCTTACCTTACGCCATACCCTACTCCTGACCCGTACGCTGGCACTGACCCGTGCGTCAGCACGTAGCCTGACCCTCCCACGTTTCCGTGCCCTCACCTGTGCCCTAAGCCTTGCCGTTCGCTAACCCTAACCCTAGCCCGGAATAGAAACCCACCAGCAGCCCTACACGGTACCTTACGCCGTACCATACTCCTGACCTGTACGCTGGCACTGACCTGTGCGTCAGCACGTAGCCTGACCCTCCCACGTTTCCGTACCCTCACCTGTGCCCTAAGCCTTGCCGTTCCCTAACCCTAACCCTAGCCCCGAATGCAAATCCACCACCAGGCCTACACTTTATCCTACGCCGTTGCCTACTCCTGGCCCGTACGCTGGCACTGACCCGTGCGTCAGCACGTAGCCCGACCCTCCCACGTTTCTGTACCCTCACCTGTGCCCTAAGCCTTGCCATTCCCTAACCCTAACCCTAGCCCGGAATAGAAACCCACCACCAGCCCTACACCTTACCTTAAGCCGTTGCCTACTCCTGGCCCGTACGCTGGCACTGACCCGTGCGTCAGCACGTAGCCCGAACCTCCCACGTTTCTGTACCCTCACCTGTGCCCTAAGCCTTGCCGTTCCCTAACCCTAACCCTAGCCCGGAATAGAAACCCACCACCAGCCCTACACCTTACCTTAAGCCGTTGCCTACTCCTGGCCCGTACGCTGGCACTGACCCGTGCGTCAGCACGTAGCCTGACCCTCCCACGTTTCCGTACCCTCACCTGTGCCCTAAGCGTTGCCGTTCCCTAACCCAAACCCTAGCCCGGAATGGAAACCCACCACCAGCCCTACACTTTATCCTACGCCGTTGCCTACTCCTGGCCCGTATGCTGGCACTAACCCGTGCGTCAGCACGGGGCCCGACCCTCCCACGTTTCCGTACCCTCTCCTTTGCCCTAAGGCTTGCCGTTCCCTAACCCTAAACCTAGCCTGGAACGGAAATCAACCACAAGCCCTACACCTTACCTTACGCCGTACCCTACTCCTGGCCCGTACGTTGGCACTGACCAGTGCGTCAGCACGTAGCCTGACCCTCCCACGTTTCCGTAACCTCAGCTGTGCCCTAAGCCTTGCCGTTCCCTAACCCTAACCCTAGCCCGGAATGGAAACCCACCACCAGCCCTACACCTTACCTTACGCCGTACCCTATTCCTGGCCCGTACGCTGGCACTGAACCGTGCGTCAGCACGTAGCCTGACCCTCCCACGTTTCCGTACCCTCACTTGTGCCCTAAGCCTTGCCGTTCCCTAACCCTAACCCTAGCCCGGAATAGAAACCCACCACCAGCCCTACACTTTATCGTACGCCGTTGCCTACTCCTGGCCTGTACTCTGGCACTGCCCCGTGCATCAGCACGTAGCCTTACACTCTGGCGTTTCCGTACCCTCTCCTGTGCCGTAAGCCTTGCCGTTCCCTAACCCTAACCCTAGCCCAGAACGCAAATCCACCACCAGCCTACACTTTATCCTACGCCGTTGCCTACTCCTGGCCCGTACGCTGGCACTGACCCGTGCGTCAGCACGTAGCACGAGCCTCCCACGTTTCCGTACCTTCACCTGTGCCCTAAGCCTTGCCGTTCCCTAACCCTAACCCTAGCCCGGAACGGAAATCCACCACCAGCCCTACACCTTACCTTACGCCATAACCTACTCCTGACCCGAACGCTGGCACTGACCCGTGCGTCAGCACGAAGCCTGACCCTCCCACGTTTCCATACCCTCACCTGTGCCCTATGCCTTGCCGTTCCCTAACCCTAACCCTAGCCCGGAATACAAACCCACCACCAGCCCTACACCTTACCTTACGCCGTACCCTAATCCTGACCTGTACGCTGGCACTGACCTGTGCGTCAGCACGTAGCCTGACCCTCCCACGTTTCCGTACCCTCACCTGTGCCCTAAGCCTTGCCGTTCCCTAACCCTAACCCTAGCCCCGAACGCAAATCCACCACCAGCCCTACACTTTATCCTACGCCGTTGCCTGCTCCTGGCCCGTACGCTGGCACTGACCCGTGCGTCAGCACGTAGCCCGACCCTCCCACGTTTCTGTACCCTCACCTGTGCCCTAAGCCTTGCCGTTCCCTAACCCTAACCCTAGCCCGGAATAGAAACCCCCCACCAGCCCTACACCTTACCTTAAGCCGTTGCCTACTCCTGGCCCGTACGCTGGCACTGACCCGTGCGTCAGCACGTAGCCCGACCCTCCCACGTTTCTGTACCCTCACCTGTGCCCTAAGCCTTGCCGTTCCCTAACCCTAACCCTAGCCAGGAATAGAAACCCACCACCAGCCCTACACCTTACCTTAAGCCGTTGCCTACTCCTGGCCCGTACGCTGGCACTGACCCGTGCGTCAGCACGTAGCCTGACCCTCCCACGTTTCCGTACCCTCACCTGTGCCCTAAGCGTTGCCGTTCCCTAACCCTAACCCTAGCCCGGAATGAAAACCCACCACCAGCCCTACACTTTATCCTACGTCATTGCCTACTCCTGACCCGTATGCTGGCACTGACCCGTGCGTCAGCACGTAGCCCGACCCTCCCACGTTTCTGTACCCTCACCTGTGCCCTAAGCCTTGCCGTTCCCTAACCCTAACCCTAGCCCGGAATAGAAACCCACCACCAGCCCTACACCCTACCTTAAGCCGTTGCCTACTCCTGGCCCGTACGCTGGCACTGACCCGTGCGTCAGCACGTAGCCTGACCCTCCCACGTTTCCGTACCCTCACCTGTGCCCTAAGCCTTGCCGTTCCCTAACCCTAACCCTAGCCCGGAATAGAAACCCAGCACCAGCCCTACACCTTACCTTACGCCGTACCCTACTCCTGACCCGTACGCTGGCACTGACACGTGCGTCAGCACGTAGCCTGACCCTCCCACGTTTCCGTACCCTCACCTGTGCCCTAAGCCTTGCCGTTCCCTAACCCTAACCCTAGCCCAGAATAGAAACCCACCACCAGCCCTACACCTTATCTTACGCCGTACCCTACTCCTGACCCATACGCTGGCACTGACCCGTTCGTCTGCACGTAGCCTGACCCTCCCACGCTTCCGTACCCTCACCTGTGCCCTAGGCCTTGCCGTTCCCTAACCCTAACCCTAGCCCGGAACGCAAATCCACCACCAGCCCTACACTTTATCCTACGCCGTTGCCTAGTCCTGGCCAGTACGCTGGCACTGACCCGTGCATCAGCACGTAGCCCGACCCTCCCACGTTTCCGTACCCTCACCTGTGCCCTAAGCCTTGCCGTTCCCTAACCTTAACCCTAGCCTGGAACGGAAAACAACGACCAGCCCTACACCTTACCTTCCGCCGTTGCCTACACCTGGCCCGTACGCTGGCACTGACCCGTGCGTCAGCGCGTAGCCTGACCCTCCCACGTTTCCGTACCCTCACCTGTGCCCTAAGCCTTGCCGTTCCCTAACCCTAACCCTAGCCCCGAACGCAAATCCACCACCAGCCCTACACTTTATCCTACGCCGTTTCCTACTCCTGGCCCGTACGCTGGCACTGACCCGTGCGTCAGCACGTAGCCCGTCCCTCCCACGTTTCTGTACCCTCAACTGTGACCTAAGCCTTGCCATTCCCTAACCCTAACCCTAGCCCGGAATAGAAACCCACCACCAGACCTACACCTTACTTTAAGCCGTTGCCTACTCCTGGCCCGTACGCTGGCACTGACCCGTGCGTCAGCACATAGCCCGACCCTCCCACGTTTCTGTACCCGCACCTGTGCCCTAAGCCTTGCCGTTCCCTAACCCTAACCCTAGCCCGGAATAGAAACCCACCACCACCCCTACACCTTACCTTAAGCCTTTGCCTACTCCTGGCCCGTACGCTGGCACTGACCCGTGTGTCAGCACGTAGCCTGACCCTCCCACGTTTCCATACCCTCACCAGTGCCCTAAGCGTTGCCGTTCCCTAACCCTAACCCTAGCCCGGAATGGAAACCCACCACCAGCCCTACACTTTATCCTACGCCGTTGCCTACTCCTGACCCGTATGCTGGCACTGACCCGTGCGTCAGCACGTAGCCCGACCCTCCCACGTTTCTGTACCCTCACCTGTGCCCTAAGCCTTGCCGTTCCCTAACCCTAACCCTAGCCCGGAATAGAAACCCACCACCAGCCCTACACCTTACCTTAAGCCGTTTCCTACTCCTGGCCCGTACGCTGGCACTGACCCGTGCGTCAGCACGTAGCCTGACCCTCCCACGTTTCCGTACCCTCACCTGTGCCCTAAGCCTTGCCGTTCCCTATCCCTAACCCTAGCCGGGAATAGAAAGCCACCACCAACCCTACACATTACCTTACGCCGTACCCTACTCCTGACCCGTACGCTGGCACTGACACGTGCGTCAGCACGTAGCCTGACCCTCCCACGTTTCCGTACCCTCACCTGTGCCCTAAGCCTTGCCGTTCCCTAACCCTAACCCTAGCCCGGAATAGAAACCCACCACCAGCCCTACACTTTTCCTTATGCCGTACCCTACTCCTGACCTGTACGCTGGCACTGACCTGTGCGTCAGCACGTAGCCTGACCCTCCCACGTTTCCGTACCCTCACCTGTGCCCTAAGCCTTGTCATTCCCTAACCCTAACCCTAGACCGGAACGCAAATCCACCACCAGCCATACACTTTATCCTACGCCGTTGCCTACTCCTGGCCCGTACGCTGGCACTGACACGTGCGTCAGCACGTAGCCCGACCCTCCCACGTTTCCGTACCCTCACCTGTGCCCTAAGCCTTGCCGTTCCCTAACCCTAACCCTAGCCTGGAACGGAAACCAACCACGAGCCCTACACCTTACCTTACGCCGTTGCTTACTCCTGGCCCGTACGCTGGCACTGACACATGCGTCAGCACGTAGCCCGACCCTCCCACGTTCCGTAACCTCACCTGTGCCCTAAGCCTTGCCGTTCCCTAACCCTAACCCTAGCCCCGAATGCAAATCCACCACCAGCCCTACACTTTATCCTACGCCGTTGCCTACTCCTGGCCCGTACGCTGGCACTGACCCGTGCGTCAGCACGTAGCCCGACCGTCCCACGTTTCTGTACCCTCACCTGTGCCCTAAGCCTTGCCGTTCCCTAACCCTAACCCTAGCCCGGAATAGAAACCCACCACCAGCCCTACACCTTACCTTAAGCCGTTGCCTACTCCTGGCCCGTACGCTGGCACTGACCCGTGCGTCAGCACGTAGCCCGAACCTCCCACGTTTCTGTACCCTCACCGGTGCCCTAGGCCTTGCCGTTCCCTAACCCTAACCCTAGCCCGGAATAGAAACCCACCACCAGCCCTACACCTTACCTTAAGCCGTTGCCTACTCCTGGCCCGTACGCTGGCACTGACCCGTGCGTCAGCACGTAGCCTGACCCTCCCACGTTTCCGTACCCTCACCTGTGCCCTAAGCGTTGCCGTTCCCTAACCCTAACCCTAACCCGGAATGGAAACCCACCACCAGCCCTACACTTTATCCTACGCCGTTGCCTACTCCTGGCCCGTATGCTGGCACTGCCCCGTGCATCAGCACGTAGACTTACCCTCCCGCGTTTCCATACCCTGACCTGTGCCCTAAGCCTTGCCGTTCCCTCACCCTAACCCTAGCCCGGAATGGAAACCCACCACCAGCCCTACACCTTACCTTACGCCGTACCCTATTCCTGGCCCGTACGCTGGCACTGAACCGTGCGTCAGCACGTAGCCTGACCCTCCCACGTTTCCGTACCCTCACTTGTGCCCTAAGCCTTGCCGTTCCCTAACCCTAACCCTAGCCCGGAATAGAAACCCACCACCAGCCCTACACTTTATCCTACGCCGTTGCCTACTCCTGGCCTGTACTCTGGCACTGCCCCGTGCATCAGCACGTAGCCTTACACTCTGGCGTTTCCGTACCCTCTCCTGTGCCATAAGCCTTGCCGTTCCCTAACCCTAACCCTAGCCCAGAACGCAAATACACCACCAGCCTACACTTTATCCTACGCCGTTGCCTACTCCTGGCCCGTACGTTGGCACTGACCCGTGCGTCAGCACGTAGCACGAGACTCCCACGTTTCCGTACCTTCACCTGTGCCCTAAGCCTTGCCGTTCCCTAACCCTAACCCTAGCCCGGAACGGAAACCCACCACCAGCCCTACACCTTACCTTACGCCATAACCTACTCCTGACCCGAACGCTGGCACTGACCCGTGCGTCAGCACGAAGCCTGACCCTCCCACGATTCCGTACCCTCACCTGTGCCCTATGCCTTGCCGTTCCCTAACCCTAACCCTAGCCCGGAATAGAAACCCACCACCAGCCCTACACCTTACCTTACGCCGTACCCTACTCCTGACCTGTACGCTGGCACTGACCTGTGCGTCAGCACGTAGCCTGACCCTCCCACGTTTCCGTACCCTCACCTGTGCCCTAAGCCATCCCGTTCCCTAACCCTAACCCTAGCCCGGAATAGAAACCCACCACCAGCCCTACACTTTTCCTTACGCCGTACCCTACTCCTGACCTGTACGCTGGCACTGAGCTGTGCGTCAGCACGTAGCCTGACCCTGCCACGTTTCCGTACCCTCACCTTGCCCTAAGCCTTGCCGTTCCCTAACCCTAACCCTAGCCCGGAACGCAAATCCACCACCAGCCATACACTTTATCCTACGACGTTGCCTACTCCTCGCCCGTACGCTGGCACTGACACGTGCGTCAGCACGTAGCCCGAACCTCCCACGTTTCCGTACCCTCACCTGTGCCCTAAGCCTTGCCGTTCCCTAACCCTAACCCTAACCTGGAACGGAAACCAACCACCAGCCCTACAGCTTACCTTACGCCTTACTCTACTCCTGTCCCGTACGCTGGCACTGACCCGTGTGTCAGCACGTAGCCTGACCCTCCCACGTTTCCGTACCCTCACCTGTGCCCTAAGCCTTGCCGTTCCCTAACCCTAACCCTAGCCCGGAATGGAAACCCACCACCAGCCCTACACTTTATCCAACGCCGTTGCCTACTCCTGGCCCGTACGCTGGCACTAACCCGTGCGTCAGCACGTAGCCCGACCCTCCCACGTTTCCGTACCCTCACCTGTGCCCTAAGCCTTGCCGTTCCATAACCGTAACCCTAGCCTGGAACGGAAACCAACCACCAGCCCTACACCTTACCTTACGCCGTTGCCTACTCCTGGCCCGTACGCTGGCACTGACCCGTGCGTCAGCACGTAGCCTGACCCACCCACGTTTCCGTACGCTCACCTGTGCCCTAAGCCTTGCCGTTCCCTAACCCTAACCTTAGCCTGGAACGGAAATCAACCAAAGCCCTACACCTTAACTTACGCCGTACCCTGCTCCTGGCCCGTACGCTGGCACTGAACCGAGCGTCAGCACGTAGCCTGACCCTCCCACGTTTCCATGCCCTCACCTGTGACCTAAACCTTGCCGTTCCCTAACCCTAACCCTAGCCCGGAATAGAAACCCACCACCAGCCCTACACCTTACCTTACGCCGTACCCTATTCCTGGCCCGTACGCTGGCCCTGAACCGTGAGTCAGCACGTAGCCTGACCCTCCCACGTTTCCGTACCCTCACCTGTGCCCTAAGCCTTGCCGTTCCCTATCCCTAACCCTAGCCCTGAATGGAAAACCACCACCAGCCCTACACCTTACCCTACGCCGTTGCCTACTCCTGGCCTGTACTCTGGCACTGACCCGTGCATCAGCACGTAGACTTACCCTCCCGCGTTTCCGTACCCTGACCTGTGCCCTAAGCCTTGCCGTTCCCTAACCCTAACCCTAGCCCTGAACGCAAATCCACCACCAGCCGTACACTTTATCCTACGCCGTTGCCTACTCCTGGCCCGTACGCTGGCACTGACCCGTGCGTCAGCACGTAGCCTGACCCTCCCACGTTTCCATACACTCACCTGTGCCCTAAGCCTTGCCGTTCCCTAACCCTAACCCTAGCCAGTAACGGAAATCAACCACAAGCCCTTCACCTTACCTTACGCCGTTGCCTACTCCTGGCCTGTATGCTGGCACGGACCCGTGCGTCAGCACGTAGGCTCACCCTCCCACGTTTCCGTACCCTCACCTGTGCCCTAAGCCTTGCCGTTCCCTAACCCTAACCCTAGCCCAGAACGCAAATCCACCTCCAGTCCTACACTTTATCCTACGCCGTTGCCTACTCCTGGCCCGTACGCTGGCACTGACCCGTGCGTCAGCACGTAGCCCGACCCTCCCACGTTTCCGTACCCTCCCATGTGCCCTAAGCCTTGCCGTTCCCTAACCCTAACCCTAGCCTGGAACGGAAATCAACCAAAGCCCTACACCTTAACTTACGCCGTACCCTGCTCCTGGCCCGTACGCTGGCACTGAACCGAGCGTCAGCACGTAGCCTGACCCTCCCACGTTTCCATGCCCTCACCTGTGACCTAAACCTTGCCGTTCCCTAACCCTAACCCTAGCCCGGAATAGAAACCCACCACCAGCCCTACACCTTACCTTAAGCCGTACCCTATTCCTGGCCCGTACGCTGGCACTGAACTGTGAGTCAGCACGTAGCCTGACCCTCCCACGTTTCCGTACCCTCACCTGTACCCTAAGCCTTGCCGTTCCCTAACCCTAACCCTAGCCAGGAATGGAAACCCACCACCAGCCCTACACCTTACCCTACGCCGTTGCCTACTCCTGGCCTGTACTCTGGCACTGACCCGTGCATCAGCACGTAGCCTGACCCTCCCGCGTTTCCGTACCCTGACCTGTACCCTAAGCCTTGCCGTTTCCTAACCCTAACCCTAGCCCTGAACGCAAATCCACCACCAGCCGTACACTTTATCCTACGCCGTTGCCTACTCCTGGCCCGTACGCTGGCACTGACCCGTGTGTCAGCACGTAGCCTGACCCTCCCACGTTTCCATACCCTCACCTGTGCCCTAAGCCTTGCCGTTCCCTAACCCTAACCCTAGCCGGGAACGGAAATCAACCACAAGCCCTTCACCTTACCTTACGCCGTTGCCTACTCCTGGCCTGTATGCTGGCACGGACCCATGCGTCAGCACGTAGCCTCACCCTCCCACGTTTCCGTACCCTCACCTGTGCCCTAAGCCTTGCCGTTCCCTAACCCTAACCCTAGCCCAGAACGCAAATCCACGTCCAGCCCTACACTTTATCCTACGCCGTTGCCTACTCCTGGCCCGTACGCTGGCACTGACCCGTGCCTCAGCACGTAGCCCGACCCTCCCACGTTTCCGTACCCTCACATATGCCCTAAGCCTTGCCATACCCTAACCCTAACCCTAGCCTGGAACGGAAATCAACCAAAGCCCTACACCTTAACTTACGCCGTACCCTGCTCCTGGCCCGTACGCTGGCACTGAACCGTGCGTCAGCACGTAGCCTGACCCTCCCACGTTTCCGTGCCCTCACCTGTGCCCTAAACCTTGCCGTTCCCTAACCCTAACCCTAGCCCGGAATACAAACCCACCACCAGCCCTACACCTTACCTTACGCCGTACTCTACTCCTGTCCCGTACGCTGGCACTGACCCGTGTGTCAGCACGTAGCCTGACCCTCCCACGTTTCCGTACCCTCACCTGTGCCCTAAGCCTTGCCGTTCCCTAACCCTAACCCTAGCCCGGAATGGAAACCCACCACCAGCCCTACACTTTATCCAACGCCGTTGCCTACTCCTGGCCCGTACGCTGGCACTAACCCATGCGTCAGCACGTAGCCCGACCCTCCCACGTTTCCGTACCCTCACCTGTGCCCTAAGCCTTGCCGTTCCATAACCGTAACCCTAGCCTGGAACGGAAACCAACCACCAGCCCTACACCTTACCTTACGCCGTTGCCTACTCCTGGCCCGTACGCTGGCACTGACCCGTGCGTCAGCACGTAGCCTGACCCACCCACGTTTCCGTACCCTCACCTGTGCCCTAAGCCTTGCCATTCTCTAACCCTAACACTAGCCCGGAACAGAAACCCACCACCATCCCTACACTTTACCCTACGCCGTTTCCTACTCCTGGCTTGTACTCTGGCACTGATCCGTGCATCAGCACGTAGCCTTACCCTCCCGCGTTTCCGTACCCTAACCTGTGCCCTAAGCCTTGCCGTTCCCTAACACTAACCCTAGCCTGGAAAGGAAACCAACCACCAGCCCTACATCTTACCTTACGCCGTTGCCTACTCCTGGCCCGTACGCTGGCACTGACCCGTGCGTCAGCACGTAGCCTGACCCTCCCACGTTTCCGTACCCTCACCTGTGCCCTAAGCCTTGCCGTTCCCTAACCCTAACCCTAGCCCGGAATGGAAACCCACCACCAGCCCTACACCTTACCCTACGCCGTTGCCTACTCCTGGCCTGTACTCTGGCACTGACCCCTGCATCAGCACGTAGACTTACCCTCCCGCGTTTCCGTACCCTGACCTGTGCCCTAAGCCTTGCCGTTCCCTAACCCTAACCCTAGCCCTGAACGCAAATCCACCACCAGCCGTACATTTTATCCTACGCCGTTGCCTACTCCTGGCCCGTACGCTGGCACTGACCCGTGCGTCAGCACGTAGCCTGACCCTCCCACGTTTCCATACACTCACCTGTGCCCTAAGCCTTGCCGTTCCCTAACCCTAACCCTAGCCGGGAACGGAAATCAACCACAAGCCCTTCACCTTACCTTATGCCGTTGCCTACTCCTGGCCTGTATGCTGGCACGGACCCATGCGTCAGCACGTAGCCTCACCCTCCCACGTTTCCGTACCCTCACCTGTGCCCTAAGCCTTGCTGTTCCCTAACCCTAACCCTACCCCAGAACGCAAATCCACCTCCAGTCCTACACTTTATCCTACGCCGTTGCCTACTCCTGACCCGTACGCTGGCACTGACCCGTGCGTCAGCACGTAGCCTGACCCTCCTTCGTTTCCATACCCTCACCTGTGCCCTAAGCCTTGCCGTTCCCTAACCCTAACCCTAGCCGTGAACGGAAATCAACCACAAGCCCTTCACCTTACCTTACGCCGTTGCCTACTCCTGGCCTGTATGCGGGCACGGACCCGTGCGTCAGCACGTAGGCTCACCCTCCCACGTTTCCGTACCGTCACCTGTGCCCTAAGCCTTGCCGTTCCCTAACCCTAACCCTAGCCCAGAACGCAAATCCACCTCCAGTCCTACACTTTATCCTACGCCGTTGCCTACTCCTGGCCCGTACGCTGGCACTGACCCGTGCGTCAGCACGTAGCCCGACCCTCCCACGTTTCCGTACCCTACCATGTGCCCTAAGCCTTGCCGTTCCCTAACCCTAACCCTAGCCTGGAACGGAAATCAACCAAAGCCCTACACCTTAACTTACGCCGTACCCTGCTCCTGGCCCGTACGCTGGCACTGAACCGAGCGTCAGCACGTAGCCTGACCCTCCCACGTTTCCATGCCCTCACCTGTGACCTAAACCTTGCCGTTCCCTAACCCTAACCCTAGCCCGGAATAGAAACCCACCACCAGCCCTACACCTTACCTTACGCCGTACCCTATTCCTGGCCCGTACGCTGGCACTGAACCGTGAGTCAGCACGTAGCCTGACCCTCCCACGTTTCCGTACCCTCACCTGTGCCCTAAGCCTTGCCGTTCCCTAACCCTAACCCTAGCCCGGAATGGAAACCCACCACCAGCCCTACACCTTACCCTACGCCGTTGCCTACTCCTGGCCTGTACTCTGGCACTGACACGTGCGTCAGCACGTAGCCTGACCCTCCCACGTTTCCGAACCCTCACCTGTGCCCTAAGCCTTGCCGTTTCCTAACCCTAACCCTAGACCTGAACGCAAATCCACCACCAGCCGTACACTTTATCCTACGCCGTTGCCTACTCCTGGCCCGTACGCTGGCACTGACCCGTGTGTCAGCACGTAGCCTGACCCTCCCACGTTTCCATACCCTCACCTGTGCCCTAAGCCTTGCCGTTCCCTAACCCTAACCCTAGCCGGGAACGGAAATCAACCACAAGCCCTTCACCTTACCTTACGCCGTTGCCTACTCCTGGCCTGTATGCTGGCACGGACCCATGCGTCAGCACGTAGCCTCACCCTCCCACGTTTCCGTACCCTCACCTGTGCCCTAAGCCTTGCCGTTCCCTAACCCTAACCCTAGCCCAGAACGCAAATCCACCTCCAGCCCTACACTTTATCCTACGCCGTTGCCTACACCTGGCCCGTACGCTGGCACTGACCCGTGCGTCAGCACGTAGCCCGACCCTCCCACGTTTCCGTACCCTCACATATGCCCTAAGCCTTGCCATTCCCTAACCCTAACCCTAGCCTGGAACGGAAATCAACCAAAGCCCTACACCTTAACTTACGCCGTACCATGCTCCTGGCCCGTACGCTGGCACTGACCCGTGCGTCAGCACGTAGCCCGACCCTCCCACGTTTCCGTACCCTCACATATGCCCTAAGCCTTGCCATTCCCTAACCCTAACCCTAGCCTGGAACGGAAATCAACCAAAGCCCTACACCTTAACTTACGCCGTACCCTGCTCCTGGCCCGTACGCTGGCACTGAACCGTGCGTCAGCACGTAGCCTGACCCTCCCACGTTTCCGTGCCCTCACCTGTGCCCTAAACCTTGCCGTTCCCTAACCCTAACCCTAGCCCGGAATACAAACCCACCACCAGCCCTACACCTTACCTTACGCCGTACTCTACTCCTGTCCCGTACGCTGGCACTGACCCGTGTGTCAGCACGTAGCCTGACCCTCCCACGTTTCCGTACCCTCACCTGTGCCCTAAGCCTTGCCGTTCCCTAACCCTAACCCTATCCCGGAATGGAAACCCACCACCAGCCCTACACCTTACCCTACGCCGTTGCCTACTCCTGGCCTGTACTCTGGCACTGACCCCTGCATCAGCACGTAGACTTACCCTCCCGCGTTTCCGTACCCTGACCTGTGCCCTAAGCCTTGCCGTTCCCTAACCCTAACCCTAGCCCTGAACGCAAATCCACCACCAGCCGTACATTTTATCCTACGCCGTTGCCTACTCCTGGCCCGTACGCTGGCACTGACCCGTGCGTCAGCACGTAGCCTGACCCTCCCACGTTTCCATACACTCACCTGTGCCCTAAGCCTTGCCGTTCCCTAACCCTAACCCTAGCCGGGAACGGAAATCAACCACAAGCCCTTCACCTTACCTTATGCCGTTGCCTACTCCTGGCCTGTATGCTGGCACGGACCCATGCGTCAGCACGTAGCCTCACCCTCCCACGTTTCCGTACCCTCACCTGTGCCCTAAGCCTTGCCGTTCCCTAACCCTAACCCTACCGCAGAACGCAAATCCACCTCCAGTCCTACACTTTATCCTACGCCGTTGCCTACTCCTGACCCGTACGCTGGCACTGACCCGTGCGTCAGCACGTAGCCTGACCCTCCTTCGTTTCCATACCCTCACCTGTGCCCTAAGCCTTGCCGTTCCCTAACCCTAACCCTAGCCGTGAACGGAAATCAACCACAAGCCCTTCACCTTACCTTACGCCGTTGCCTACTCCTGGCCTGTATGCGGGCACGGACCCGTGCGTCAGCACGTAGGCTCACCCTCCCACGTTTCCGTACCGTCACCTGTGCCCTAAGCCTTGCCGTTCCCTAACCCTAACCCTAGCCCAGAACGCAAATCCACCTCCAGTCCTACACTTTATCCTACGCCGTTGCCTACTCCTGGCCCGTACGCTGGCACTGACCCGTGCGTCAGCACGTAGCCCGACCCTCCCACGTTTCCGTACCCTACCATGTGCCCTAAGCCTTGCCGTTCCCTAACCCTAACCCTAGCCTGGAACGGAAATCAACCAAAGCCCTACACCTTACCTTACGCCGTACCCTGCTCCTGGCCCGTACGCTGGCACTGAACCGAGCGTCAGCACGTAGCCTGACCCTCCCACGTTTCCATGCCCTCACCTGTGACCTAAACCTTGCCGTTCCCTAACCCTAACCCTAGCCCGGAATAGAAACCCACCACCAGCCCTACACCTTACCTTACGCCGTACCCTATTCCTGGCCCGTACGCTGGCACTGAACCGTGAGTCAGCACGTAGCCTGACCCTCCCACGTTTCCGTACCCTCACCTGTGCCCTAAGCCTTGCCGTTCCCTAACCCTAACCCTAGCCCGGAATGGAAACCCACCACCAGCCCTACACCTTACCCTACGCCGTTGCCTACTCCTGGCCTGTACTCTGGCACTGACACGTGCGTCAGCACGTAGCCTGACCCTCCCACGTTTCCGAACCCTCACCTGTGCCCTAAGCCTTGCCGTTTCCTAACCCTAACCCTAGACCTGAACGCAAATCCACCACCAGCCGTACACTTTATCCTACGCCGTTGCCTACTCCTGGCCCGTACGCTGGCACTGACCCGTGTGTCAGCACGTAGCCTGACCCTCCCACGTTTCCATACCCTCACCTGTGCCCTAAGCCTTGCCGTTCCCTAACCCTAACCCTAGCCGGGAACGGAAATCAACCACAAGCCCTTCACCTTACCTTACGCCGTTGCCTACTCCTGGCCTGTATGCTGGCACGGACCCATGCGTCAGCACGTAGCCTCACCCTCCCACGTTTCCGTACCCTCACCTGTGCCCTAAGCCTTGCCGTTCCCTAACCCTAACCCTAGCCCAGAACGCAAATCCACCTCCAGCCCTACACTTTATCCTACGCCGTTGCCTACACCTGGCCCGTACGCTGGCACTGACCCGTGCGTCAGCACGTAGCCCGACCCTCCCACGTTTCCGTACCCTCACATATGCCCTAAGCCTTGCCATTCCCTAACCCTAACCCTAGCCTGGAACGGAAATCAACCAAAGCCCTACACCTTAACTTACGCCGTACCATGCTCCTGGCCCGTACGCTGGCACTGACCCGTGCGTCAGCACGTAGCCCGACCCTCCCACGTTTCCGTACCCTCACATATGCCCTAAGCCTTGCCATTCCCTAACCCTAACCCTAGCCTGGAACGGAAATCAACCAAAGCCCTACACCTTAACTTACGCCGTACCCTGCTCCTGGCCCGTACGCTGGCACTGAACCGTGCGTCAGCACGTAGCCTGACCCTCCCACGTTTCCGTGCCCTCACCTGTGCCCTAAACCTTGCCGTTCCCTAACCCTAACCCTAGCCCGGAATACAAACCCACCACCAGCCCTACACCTTACCTTACGCCGTACTCTACTCCTGTCCCGTACGCTGGCACTGACCCGTGTGTCAGCACGTAGCCTGACCCTCCCACGTTTCCGTAACCTCACCTGTGCCCTAAGCCTTGCCGTTCCCTAACCCTAACCCTAGCCCGGAATGGAAACCCACCACCAGCCCTACACTTTATCCAACACCGTTGCCTACTCCTGGCCCGTACGCTGGCACTAACCCGTGCGTCAGCACGTAGCCCGACCCTCCCACGTTTCCGTACCCTCACCTGTGCCCTAAGCCTTGCCGTTCCATAACCGTAATTCTAGCCTGGAACGGAAACCAACCACCAGCCCTACACCTTACCTTACGCCGTTGCCTACTCCTGGCCCGTACGCTGGCACTGACCCATGCCTTCGCACGTAGCCTGACCCACCCACGTTTCCGTACCCTCACCTGTGCCCTAAGCCTTGCCATTCTCTAACCCTAACACTAGCCCGGAACAGAAACCCACCACCATCCCTACACTTTACCCTACGCCGTTGCCTACTCCTGGCTTGTACTCTGGCACTGATCCGTGCATCAGCACGTAGCCTTACCCTCCCGCGTTTCCGTACCCTAACCTGTGCCCTAAGCCTTGCCGTTCCCTAACACTAACCCTAGCCTGGAAAGGAAACCAACCACCAGCCCTACATCTTACCTTACGCCGTTGCCTACTCCTGGCCCGTACGCTGGCACTGACCCGTGCATCAGCAAGTAGCCTGACCCTCCCACGTTTCCGTACCCTCACCTGTGCCCTAAGCCTTTCCGTTCCCTAACCCTAACCCTAGCCCGGAATGGAAACCCACCACCAGCCCTACACCTTACCCTACGCCGTTGCCTACTCCTGGCCTGTACTCTGGCACTGACCCGTGCATCAGCACGTAGACTTACCCTCCCGCGTTTCCGTACCCTGACCTGTGCCCTAAGCCTTGCCGTTCCCTAACCCTAACCCTAGCCCTGAACGCAAATCCACCACCAGCCGTACACTTTATCCTACGCCGTTGCCTACTCCTGGCCCGTACGCTGGCACTGACCCGTGCGTCAGCACGTCGCCTGACCCTCCCACGTTTCCATACACTCACCTGTGCCCTAAGCCTTGCCGTTCCCTAACCCTAACCCTAGCCGGGAACGGAAATCAACCACAAGCCCTTCACCTTACCTTACGCCGTTGCCTACTCCTGGCCTGTATGCTGGCACGGACGCGTGCGTCAGCACGTACGCTCACCCTCCCACGTATCCGTACCCTCACCTGTGCCCTAAGCCTTGCCGTTCCCTAACCCTAACCATAGCCCAGAACGCAAATCCACCTCCAGTCCTACACTTTATCCTACGCCGTTGCCTACTCCTGGCCCGTACGCTGGCACTGACCCGTGCGTCAGCACGTAGCCCGACCCTCCCACGTTTCCGTACCCTCCCATGTGCCCTAAGCCTTGCCGTTCCCTAACCCTAACCCTAGCCTGGAACGGAAATCAACCAAAGACCTACACCTTAACTTACGCCGTACCCTGCTCCTGGCCCGTACGCTGGCACTGAACCGAGCGTCAGCACGTAGCCTGAGCCTCCCACGTTTCCATGCCCTCACCTGTGACCTAAACCTTGCCGTTCCCTAACCCTAACCCTAGCCCGGAATAGAAACCCACCACCAGCCCTACACCTTACCTTACGCCGTACGCTATTCCTGGCCCGTACGCTGGCACTGAACCGTGAGTCAGCACGTAGCCTGACCCTCCCACGTTTCCGTACCCTCACCTGTGCCCTAAGCCTTGCCGTTCCCTAACCCTAACCCTTGCCCGGAATGGAAACCCACCACCAGCCCTACACCTTACCTTACGCCGTTGCCTACTCCTGGCCTGTACTCTGGCACTGACCCATGCGTCAGCACGTAGCCTGACCCTCCCACGTTTCCGAACCCTCACCTGTGCCCTAAGCCTTGCCGTTTCCTAACCCTAACCCTAGACCTGAACGCAAATCCACCACCAGCCGTACACTTTATCCTACGCCGTTGCCTACTCCTGGCCCGTACGCTGGCACTGACCCGTGTGTCAGCACGTAGCCTGACCCTCCCACGTTTCCATACCCTCACCTGTGCCCTAAGCCTTGCCGTTCCCTAACCCTAACCCTAGCCGGGAACGGAAATCAACCACAAGCCCTTCACCTTACCTTACGCCGTTGCCTACTCCTGGCCTGTATGCTGGCACGGACCCATGCGTCAGCACGTAGCCTCACCCTCCCACGTTTCCGTACCCTCACCTGTGCCCTAAGCCTTGCCGTTCCCTAACCCTAACCCTAGCCCAGAACGCAAATCCACCTCCAGCCCTACACTTTATCCTACGCCGTTGCCTACTCCTGGCCCGTACGCTGGCACTGACCCGTGCGTCAGCACGTAGCCCGACCCTCCCACGTTTCCGTACCCTCACATATGCCCTAAGCCTTGCCATTCCCTAACCCTAACCCTAGCCTGGAACAGAAATCAACCAAAGCCCTACACCTTAACTTACGCCGTACCCAGCTCCTGGCCCGTACGCTGGCACTGAACCGTGCGTCAGCACGTAGCCTGACCCTCCCACGTTTCCGTGCCCTCACCTGTGCCCTAAACCTTGCCGTTCCCTAACCCTAACCCTAGCCCGGAATACAAACCCACCACCAGCCCTACACCTTACCTTACGCCGTACTCTACTCCTGTCCCGTACGCTGGCACTGACCCGTGTGTCAGCACGTAGCCTGACCCTCCCACGTTTCCGTACCCTCACCTGTGCCCTAAGCCTTGCCGTTCCCTAACCCTAACCCTAGCCCGGAATGGAAACCCACCACCAGCCCTACACCTTACCCTACGCCGTTGCCTACTCCTGGCCTGTACTCTGGCACTGACCCGTGCATCAGCACGTAGACTTACCCTCCCGCGTTTCCGTACCCTGACCTGTGCCCTAAGCCTTGCCGTTCCCTAACCCTAACCCTAGCCCTGAACGCAAATCCACCACCAGCCGTACACTTTATCCTACGCCGTTGCCTACTCCTGGCCCGTACGCTGGCACTGACCCGTGCGTCAGCACGTAGCCCGACCCTCCCACGTTTCCGTACCCTCCCATGTGCCCTAAGCCTTGCCGTTCCCTAACAGTAACCCTAGCCTGGAACGGAAATCAACCAAAGCCCTACACCTTAACTTACGCCGTACCCTGCTCCTGGCCCGTACGCTGGCACTGAACCGAGCGTCAGCACGTAGCCTGACCCTCCCACGTTTCCATGCCCTCACCTGTGACCTAAACCTTGCCGTTCCCTAACCCTAACCCTAGCCCGGAATAGAAACCCACCACCAGCCCTACACCTTACCTTACGCCGTACCCTATTCCTGGCCCGTACGCTGGCACTGAACCGTGAGTCAGCACGTAGCCTGACCCTCCCACGTTTCCGTACCCTCACCTGTGCCCTAAGCCTTGCCGTTCCCTAACCCTAACCCTAGCCCGGAATGGAAACCCACCACCAGCCCTACACCTTACCCTACGCCGTTGCCTACTCCTGGCCTGTACTCTGGCACTGACACGTGCGTCAGCACGTAGCCTGACCCTCCCACGTTTCCGAACCCTCACCTGTGCCCTAAGCCTTGCCGTTTCCTAACCCTAACCCTAGACCTGAACGCAAATCCACCACCAGCCGTACACTTTATCCTACGCCGTTGCCTACTCCTGGCCCGTACGCTGGCACTGACCCGTGTGTCAGCACGTAGCCTGACCCTCCCACGTTTCCATACCCTCACCTGTGCCCTAAGCCTTGCCGTTCCCTAACCCTAACCCTAGCCGGGAACGGAAATCAACCACAAGCCCTTCACCTTACCTTACGCCGTTGCCTACTCCAGGCCTGTATGCTGGCACGGACCCATGCGTCGGCACGTAGCCTCACCCTCCCACGTTTCCGTACCCTCACCTGTGCCCTAAGCCTTGCCGTTCCCTAACCCTAACCCTAGCCCAGAACGCAAATCCACCTCCAGCCCTACACTTTATCCTACACCGTTGCCTACTCCTGGCCCGTACGCTGGCACTGACCCGTGCGTCAGCACGTAGCCCGACCCTCCCACGTTTCCGTACCCTCACATATGCCCTAAGCCTTGCCATTCCCTAACCCTAACCCTAGCCTGGAACGGAAATCAACCAAAGCCCTACACCTTAACTTACGCCGTACCCTGCTCCTGGCCCGTACGCTGGCACTGAACCGTGCGTCAGCACGTAGCCTGACCCTCCCACGTTTCCGTGCCCTCACCTGTGCCCTAAACCTTGCCGTTCCCTAACCCTAACACTAGCCCGGAATACAAACCCACCACCAGCCCTACACCTTACCTTACGCCGTACTCTACTCCTGTCCCGTACGCTGGCACTGACCCGTGTGTCAGCACGTAGCCTGACCCTCCCACGTTTCCGTACCCTCACCTGTGCCCTAAGCCTTGCCGTTCCCTAACCCTAACCCTAGCCCGGAATGGAAACCCACCACCAGCCCTACACTTTATCCAACGCCGTTGCCTACTCCTGGCCCGTACGCTGGCACTAACCCATGCGTCAGCACGTAGCCCGACCCTCCCACGTTTCCGTACCCTCACCTGTGCCCTAAGCCTTGCCGTTCCATAACCGTAACCCTAGCCTGGAACGGAAACCAACCACCAGCCCTACACCTTACCTTACGCCGTTGCCTACTCCTGGCCCGTACGCTGGCACTGACCCGTGCGTCAGCACGTAGCCTGACCCACCGACGTTTCCGTACCCTCACCTGTGCCCTAAGCCTTGCCATTCTCTAACCCTAACACTAGCCCGGAACAGAAACCCACCACCATACCTACACTTTACCCTACGCCGTTGCCTACTCCTGGCTTGTACTCTGGCACTGATCCGTGCATCAGCACGTAGCCTTACCCTCCCGCGTTTCCGTACCCTAACCTGTGCCCTAAGCCTTGCCGTTCCCTAACACTAACCCTAGCCTGGAAAGGAAACCAACCACCAGCCCTACATCTTACCTTACGCCGTTGCCTACTCCTGGCCCGTACGCTGGCACTGACCCGTGCGTCAGCACGTAGCCTGACCCTCCCACGTTTCCGTACCCTCACCTGTGCCCTAAGCCTTGCCGTTCCCTAACCCTAACCCTAGCCCGGAATGGAAACCCACCACCAGCCCTACACCTTACCCTACGCCGTTGCCTACTCCTGGCCTGTACTCTGGCACTGACCCGTGCATCAGCACGTAGACTTACCCTCCCGCGTTTCCGTACCCTGACCTGTGCCCTAAGCCTTGCCATTCCCTAACCCTAACCCTAGCCCTGAACGCAAATCCACCACCAGCCGTACACTTTATCCTACGCCGTTGCCTACTCCTGGCCCGTACGCTGGCACTGACCCGTGCGTCAGCACGTAGCCTGACCCTCCCACGTTTCCATACACTCACCTGTGCCCTAAGCCTTGCCGTTCCCTAACCCTAACCCTAGCCGGGAACGGAAATCAACCACAAGCCCTTCACCTTACCTTACGCCGTTGCCTACTCCTGGCCTGTATGCTGGCACGGACCCGTGCGTCAGCACGTAGGCTCACCCTCCCACGTTTCCGTACACTCACCTGTGCCCTAAGCCTTGCCGTTCCCTAACCCTAACCCTAGCCCAGAACGCAAATCCACCTCCAGTCCTACACTTTATCCTACGCCGTTGCCTACTCCTGGCCCGTACGCTGGCACTGACCCGTGCGTCAGCACGTAGCCCGACCCTCCCACGTTTCCGTACCCTCCCATGTGCCCTAAGCCTTGCCGTTCCCTAACCCTAACCCTAGCCTGGAACGGAAATCAACCAAAGCCCTACACCTTAACTTACGCCGTACCCTGCTCCTGGCCCATACGCTGGCACTGAACCGAGCGTCAGCACGTAGCCTGACCCTCCCACGTTTCCATGCCCTCACCTGTGACCTAAACCTTGCCGTTCCCTAACCCTAACCCTAGCCCGGAATAGAAACCCACCACCAGCCCTACACCTTACCTTACGCCGTACCCTATTCCTGGCCCGTACGCTGGCACTGAACCGTGAGTCAGCACGTAGCCTGACCCTCCCACGTTTCCGTACCCTCACCTGTGCCCTAAGCCTTGCCGTTCCCTAACCCTAACCCTAGCCCGGAATAGAAACCCACCACCAGCCCTACACCTTACCTTAAGCCGTACCATACTCCTGACCCGTACGCTGGCACTGACCCGTGCGTCAGCACGTAGCCCGACCCTCCCACGTTTCTGTACCCTCACATGTGCCCTAAGCCTTGCCGTTCACTCACCCTAACCCTAGCCTGGCACAGAAAACAACCACCAGCCCTACACCTTACCTTACGCCGTTGCCTACTCCTGGCCCGTACGCTGGCACTGACACGTGCGTCAGCAGGTAGCCTGACCCTCCCACATTTCCGTACCCTCTCCTGTGCCATAAGCCTTGCCGTTCCCTTACCCTAACCCTAGCCCGGAACGGAAACCCACCACCAGCCCTACACCTTACCTTACACCGTACCCTATTCCTGGCCAGTACCCTGGCACTGAACCGTGCATCAGCACGTAGCCTGACCCTCCCACGTTTCCGTAACCTCACCTGTGCCCTAAGCCTTGCCGTTCCCTAACCCTAACCCTAGCCCGGAATAGAAACCCACCACCAGCCCTACAACTTACCTTACGCCGTACCCTACTCCTGACCCGTACGCTGGCACTGACACGTGCGTCAGCATGTAGCCTGACCCTCCCACGTTTCGGTACCCTCACCTGTGCCCTAAGCCTTGCCGTTCCCTAACCCTAACCCTATCCCGGAATGGAAACCCACCACCAGCCCTACACCTTACCCTACGCCGTTGCCTACTCCTGGCCTGTACTCTGGCACTGACCCGAGCATCAGCACGTAGCCTTACCCTCCCGCGTTTCCGTACCCTGACCTGTGCCCTAAGCCTTGCCGTTTCCTAACCCTAACCCTAGCCCTGAACGCAAATCCACCACCAGCCGTACACTTTATCCTACGCCGTTGCCTACTCCTGGCCCGTACGCTGGCACTGACCCGTGTGTCAGCACGTAGCCTGACCCTCCCACGTTTCCATACCCTCACCTGTGCCCTAAGCCTTGCCGTTCCCTAACCCTAACCCTAGCCGGGAACGGAAATCAACCACAAGCCCTTCACCTTACCTTACGCCGTTGCCTACTCCTGGCCTGTATGCTGGCACGTACCCATGCGTCAGCACGTAGCCTCACCCTCCCACGTTTCCGTACCCTCACTTGTGCCCTAAGCCTTGCCGTTCCCTAACCCTAACCCTAGCCCAGAACGCAAATCCACCTCCAGCCCTACACTTTATCCTACGCCGTTGCCTACTCCTGGCCCGTACGCTGGCACTGACCCGTGCGTCAGCACGTAGCCCGACCCTCCCACGTTTCCGTACCCTCACATATGCCCTAAGGCTTGCCATTCCCTAACCCTAACCCTAGCCTGGAACGGAAATCAACCAAAGCCCTACACCTTAACTTACGCCGTACCCTGCTCCTGGCCCGTACGCTGGCACTGAACCGTGCGTCAGCACGTAGCCTGACCCTCCCACGTTTCCGTGCCCTCACCTGTGCCCTAAACCTTGCCGTTCCCTAACCCTAACCCTAGCCCGGAATACAAACCCACCACCAGCCCTACACCTTACCTTACGCCGTACTCTACTCCTGTCCCGTACGCTGGCACTGACCCGTGTGTCAGCACGTAGCCTGACCCTCCCACGTTTCCGTACCCTCACCTGTGCCCTAAGCCTTGCCGTTCCCTAACCCTAACCCTAGCCCGGAATGGAAACCCACCACCAGCCCTACACTTTATCCAACGCCGTTGCCTACTCCTGGCCCGTACGCTGGCACTAACCCGTGCGTCAGCACGTAGCCCGACCCTCCCACGTTTCCGTACCCTCACCTGTGCCCTAAGCCTTGCCGTTCCATAACCGTAACCCTAGCCTGGAACGGAAACCAACCACCAGCCCTACACCTTACCTCACGCCGTTGCCTACTCCTGGCCCGTACGCTGGCACTGACCCGTGCGTCAGCACGTAGCCTGACCCACCCACGTTTCCGTACGCTCACCTGTGCCCTAAGCCTTGCCGTTCCCTAACCCTAACCCTAGCCTGGAACAGAAATCAACCAAAGCCCTACACCTTAACTTACGCCGTACCCTGCTCCTGGCCCGTACGCTGGCACTGAACCGAGCGTCAGCACGTAGCCTGACCCTCCCACGTTTCCATGCCCTCACCTGTGACCTAAACCTTGCCGTTCCCTAACCCTAACCCTAGCCCGGAATAGAAACCCACCACCAGCCCTACACCTTACCCTACGCCGTTGCCTACTCCTGGCCTGTACTCTGGCACTGACCCATGCATCAGCACGTAGACTTACCCTCCCGCGTTTCCGTACCCTGACCTGTGCCCTAAGCCTTGCCGTTCCCTAACCCTAACCCTAGCCCTGAACGCAAATCCACCACCAGCCGTACACTTTATCCTACGCCGTTGCCTACTCCTGGCCCGTACGCTGGCACTGACACGTGCGTCAGCACGTAGCCTGACCCTCCCACGTTTCCATACACTCACCTGTGCCCTAAGCCTTGCCGTTCCCTAACCCTAACCCTAGCCGGGAACGGAAATCAACCACAAGCCCTTCACCTTACCTTACGCCGTTGCCTACTCCTGGCCTGTATGCTGGCACGGACCCGTGCGTCAGCACGTAGGCTCACCCTCTCACGTTTCCGTACCCTCACCTGTGCCCTAAGCCTTGCCGTTCCCTAACCCTAACCCTAGCCCAGAACGCAAATCCACCTCCAGTCCTACACTTTATCCTACGCCGTTGCCTACTCCTGGCCCGTACGCTGGCACTGACCCGTGCGTCAGCACGTAGCCCGACCCTCCCACGTTTCCGTACCCTCCCATGTGCCCTAAGCCTTGCCGTTCCCTAACCCTAACCCTAGCCTGGAACGGAAATCAACCAAAGCCCTACACCTTAACTTACACCGTACCCTGCTCCTGGCCCATACGCTGGCACTGAACCGAGCGTCAGCACGTAGCCTGACCCTCCCACGTTTCCATGCCCTCACCTGTGACCTAAACCTTGCCGTTCCCTAACCCTAACCCTAGCCCGGAATAGAAACCCACCACCAGCCCTACACCTTACCTTACGCCGTACCCTATTCCTGGCCCGTACGCTGGCACTGAACCGTGAGTCAGCACGTAGCCTGACCCTCCCACGTTTCCGTACCCTCACCTGTGCCCTAAACCTTGCCGTTCCCTAACCCTAACCCTAGCCCGGAATAGAAACCCACCACCAGCCCTACACCTTACCTTAAGCCGTACCATACTCCTGACCCGTACGCTGGCACTGACCCGTACGTCAGCACGTAGCCTGACCCTCCCACGTTTCCGTACCCTCACCTGTGCCCTAATCCTTGCCGTTCCCTAACCCTAACCCTAGCCCGGAACGCAAACCCACCACCAGCCTTACACTTTACCCTACGCCGCTGCCTTCTCCTGGCCAGTACGCTGGCACTGACCCGTGCGTCAGCACGTAGCCCGACCCTCCCACGTTTCTGTACCCTCACATGTGCCCTAAGCCTTGCCGTTCACTCACCCTAACCCTAGCCTGGCACAGAAAACAACCACCAGCCCTACACCTTACCTTACGCCGTTGCCTACTCCTGGCCCGTACGCTGGCACTGACACGTGCGTCAGCAGGTAGCCTGACCCTCCCACATTTCCGTACCCTCTCCTGTGCCATAAGCCTTGCCGTTCCCTTACCCTAACCCTAGCCCGGAACGGAAACCCACCACCAGCCCTACACCTTACCTTACACCGTACCCTATTCCTGGCCAGTACGCTGGCACTGAACCGTGCATCAGCACGTAGCCTGACCCTCCCACGTTTCCGTAACCTCACCTGTGCCCTAAGCCTTGCCGTTCCCTAACCCTAACCCTAGCCCGGAATAGAAACCCACCACCAGCCCTACAACTTACCTTACGCCGTACCCTACTCCTGACCCGTAAGCTGGCACTGACACGTGCGTCAGCATGTAGCCTGACCCTCCCACGTTTCGGTACCCTCACCTGTGCCCTAAGCCTTGCCGTTCCCTAACCCTAACCCTAGCCCTGAACGCAAATCCACCACCAGCCGTACACTTTATCCTACGCCGTTGCCTACTCCTGGCCCGTACGCTGGCACTGACCCGTGTGTCAGCACGTAGCCTGACCCTCCCACGTTTCCATACCCTCACCTGTGCCCTAAGCCTTGCCGTTCCCTAACCCTAACCCTAGCCGGGAACGGAAATCAACCACAAGCCCTTCACCTTACCTTACGCCGTTGCCTACTCCTGGCCTGTATGCTGGCACGGACCCGTGCGTCAGCACGTAGGCTCACCCTCCCACGTTTCCGTACACTCACCTGTGCCCTAAGCCTTGCCGTTCCCTAACCCTAACCCTAGCCCAGAACGCAAATCCACCTCCAGTCCTACACTTTATCCTACGCCGTTGCCTACTCCTGGCCCGTACGCTGGCACTGACCCGTGCGTCAGCACGTAGCCCGACCCTCCCACGTTTCCGTACCCTCCCATGTGCCCTAAGCCTTGCCGTTCCCTAACCCTAACCCTAGCCTGGAACGGAAATCAACCAAAGCCCTACACCTTAACTTACGCCGTACCCTGCTCCTGGCCCATACGCTGGCACTGAACCGAGCGTCAGCACGTAGCCTGACCCTCCCACGTTTCCATGCCCTCACCTGTGACCTAAACCTTGCCGTTCCCTAACCCTAACCCTAGCCCGGAATAGAAACCCACCACCAGCCCTACACCTTACCTTACGCCGTACCCTATTCCTGGCCCGTACGCTGGCACTGAACCGTGAGTCAGCACGTAGCCTGACCCTCCCACGTTTCCGTACCCTCACCTGTGCCCTAAGCCTTGCCGTTCCCTAACCCTAACCCTAGCCCGGAATAGAAACCCACCACCAGCCCTACACCTTACCTTAAGCCGTACCATACTCCTGACCCGTACGCTGGCACTGACCCGTGCGTCAGCACGTAGCCCGACCCTCCCACGTTTCTGTACCCTCACATGTGCCCTAAGCCTTGCCGTTCACTCACCCTAACCCTAGCCTGGCACAGAAAACAACCACCAGCCCTACACCTTACCTTACGCCGTTGCCTACTCCTGGCCCGTACGCTGGCACTGACACGTGCGTCAGCAGGTAGCCTGACCCTCCCACATTTCCGTACCCTCTCCTGTGCCATAAGCCTTGCCGTTCCCTTACCCTAACCCTAGCCCGGAACGGAAACCCACCACCAGCCCTACACCTTACCTTACACCGTACCCTATTCCTGGCCAGTACGCTGGCACTGAACCGTGCATCAGCACGTAGCCTGACCCTCCCACGTTTCCGTAACCTCACCTGTGCCCTAAGCCTTGCCGTTCCCTAACCCTAACCCTAGCCCGGAATAGAAACCCACCACCAGCCCTACAACTTACCTTACGCCGTACCCTACTCCTGACCCGTACGCTGGCACTGACACGTGCGTCAGCATGTAGCCTGACCCTCCCACGTTTCCGTACCCTCACCTGTGCCCTAAGCCTTGCCGTTCCCTAACCCTAACCCTATCCCGGAATGGAAACCCACCACCAGCCCTACACCTTACCCTACGCCGTTGCCTACTCCTGGCCTGTACTCTGGCACTGACCCGAGCATCAGCACGTAGCCTTACCCTCCCGCGTTTCCGTACCCTGACCTGTGCCCTAAGCCTTGCCGTTTCCTAACCCTAACCCTAGCCCTGAACGCAAATCCACCACCAGCCGTACACTTTATCCTACGCCGTTGCCTACTCCTGGCCCGTACGCTGGCACTGACCCGTGTGTCAGCACGTAGCCTGACCCTCCCACGTTTCCATACCCTCACCTGTGCCCTAAGCCTTGCCGTTCCCTAACCCTAACCCTAGCCGGGAACGGAAATCAACCACAAGCCCTTCACCTTACCTTACGCCGTTGCCTACTCCTGGCCTGTATGCTGGCACGTACCCATGCGTCAGCACGTAGCCTCACCCTCCCACGTTTCCGTACCCTCACTTGTGCCCTAAGCCTTGCCGTTCCCTAACCCTAACCCTAGCACAGAACGCAAATCCACCTCCAGCCCTACACTTTATCCTACGCCGTTGCCTATTCCTGGCCCGTACGCTGGCACTGACCCGTGCGTCAGCACGTAGCCCGACCCTCCCACGTTTCCGTACCCTCACATATGCCCTAAGGCTTGCCATTCCCTAACCCTAACCCTAGCCTGGAACGGAAATCAACCAAAGCCCTACACCTTAACTTACGCCGTACCCTGCTCCTGGCCCGTACGCTGGCACTGAACCGTGCGTCGGCACGTAGCCTGACCCTCCCACGTTTCCGTGCCCTCACCTGTGCCCTAAACCTTGCCGTTCCCTAACCCTAACCCTAGCCCGGAATACAAACCCACCACCAGCCCTACACCTTACCTTACGCCGTACTCTACTCCTGTCCCGTACGCTGGCACTGACCCGTGTGTCAGCACGTAGCCTGACCCTCCCACGTTTCCGTACCCTCACCTGTGCCCTAAGCCTTGCCGTTCCCTAACCCTAACCCTAGCCCGGAATGGAAACCCACCACCAGCCCTACACTTTATCCAACGCCGTTGCCTACTCCTGGCCCGTACGCTGGCACTAACCCGTGCGTCAGCACGTAGCCCGACCCTCCCACGTTTCCGTACCCTCACCTGTGCCCTAAGCCTTGCCGTTCCATAACCGTAACCCTAGCCTGGAACGGAAACCAACCACCAGCCCTACACCTTACCTTACGCCGTTGCCTACTCCTGGCCCGTACGCTGGCACTGACCCGTGCGTCAGCACGTAGCCTGACCCACCCACGTTTCCGTACGCTCACCTGTGCCCTAAGCCTTGCCGTTCCCTAACCCTAACCCTAGCCTGGAACAGAAATCAACCAAAGCCCTACACCTTAACTTACGCCGTACCCTGCTCCTGGCCCGTACGCTGGCACTGAACCGAGCGTCAGCACGTAGCCTGACCCTCCCACGTTTCCATGCCCTCACCTGTGACCTAAACCTTGCCGTTCCCTAACCCTAACCCTAGCCCGGAATAGAAACCCACCACCAGCCCTACACCTTACCCTACGCCGTTGCCTACTCCTGGCCTGTACTCTGGCACTGACCCATGCATCAGCACGTAGACTTACCCTCCCGCGTTTCCGTACCCTGACCTGTGCCCTAAGCCTTGCCGTTCCCTAACCCTAACCCTAGCCCTGAACGCAAATCCACCACCAGCCGTACACTTTATCCTACGCCGTTGCCTACTCCTGGCCCGTACGCTGGCACTGACCCGTGCGTCAGCACGTAGCCTGACCCTCCCACGTTTCCATACACTCACCTGTGCCCTAAGCCTTGCCGTTCCCTAACCCTAACCCTAGCCGGGAACGGAAATCAACCACAAGCCCTTCACCTTACCTTACGCCGTTGCCTACTCCTGGCCTGTATGCTGGCACGGACCCGTGCGTCAGCACGTAGGCTCACCCTCCCACGTTTCCGTACCCTCACCTGTGCCCTAAGCCTTGCCGTTCCCTAACCCTAACCCTAGCCCAGAACGCAAATCCACCTCCAGTCCTACACTTTATCCTACGCCGTTGCCTACTCCTGGCCCGTACGCTGGCACTGACCCGTGCGTCAGCACGTAGCCCGACCCTCCCACGTTTCCGTACCCTCCCATGTGCCCTAAGCCTTGCCGTTCCCTAACCCTAACCCTAGCCTGGAACGGAAATCAACCAAAGCCCTACACCTTAACTTACGCCGTACCCTGCTCCTGGCCCATACGCTGGCACTGAACCGAGCGTCAGCACGTAGCCTGACCCTCCCACGTTTCCATGCCCTCACCTGTGACCTAAACCTTGCCGTTCCCTAACCCTAACCCTAGCCCGGAATAGAAACCCACCACCAGCCCTACACCTTACCTTACGCCGTACCCTATTCCTGGCCCGTACGCTGGCACTGAACCGTGAGTCAGCACGTAGCCTGACCCTCCCACGTTTCCGTACCCTCACCTGTGCCCTAAACCTTGCCGTTCCCTAACCCTAACCCTAGCCCGGAATAGAAACCCACCACCAGCCCTACACCTTACCTTAAGCCGTACCATACTCCTGACCCGTACGCTGGCACTGACCCGTACGTCAGCACGTAGCCTGACCCTCCCACGTTTCCGTACCCTCACCTGTGCCCTAAGCCTTGCCGTTCCCTAACCCTAACCCTAGCCCGGAACGCAAACCCACCACCAGCCTTACACTTTACCCTACGCCGCTGCCTTCTCCTGGCCAGTACGCTGGCACTGACCCGTGCGTCAGCACGTAGCCCGACCCTCCCACGTTTCTGTACCCTCACATGTGCCCTAAGCCTTGCCGTTCACTCACCCTAACCCTAGCCTGGCACAGAAAACAACCACCAGCCCTACACCTTACCTTACGCCGTTGCCTACTCCTGGCCCGTACGCTGGCACTGACACGTGCGTCAGCAGGTAGCCTGACCCTCCCACATTTCCGTACCCTCTCCTGTGCCATAAGCCTTGCCGTTCCCTTACCCTAATCCTAGCCCGGAACGGAAACCCACCACCAGCCCTACACCTTACCTTACACCGTACCCTATTCCTGGCCAGTACGCTGGCACTGAACCGTGCATCAGCACGTAGCCTGACCCTCCCACGTTTCCGTAACCTCACCTGTGCCCTAAGCCTTGCCGTTCCCTAACCCTAACCCTAGCCCGGAATAGAAACCCACCACCAGCCCTACAACTTACCTTACGCCGTACCCTACTCCTGACCCGTAAGCTGGCACTGACACGTGCGTCAGCATGTAGCCTGACCCTCCCACGTTTCGGTACCCTCACCTGTGCCCTAAGCCTTGCCGTTCCCTAACCCTAACCCTATCCCGGAATGGAAACCCACCACCAGCCCTACACCTTACCCTACGCCGTTGCCTACTCCTGGCCTGTACTCTGGCACTGACCCGAGCATCAGCACGTAGCCTTACCCTCCCGCGTTTCAGTACCCTGACCTGTGCCCTAAGCCTTGCCGTTTCCTAACCCTAACCCTAGCCCTGAACGCAAATCCACCACCAGCCGTACACTTTATCCTACGCCGTTGCCTACTCCTGGCCCGTACGCTGGCACTGACCCGTGTGTCAGCACGTAGCCTGACCCTCCCACGTTTCCATACCCTCACCTGTGCCCTAAGCCTTGCCGTTCCCTAACCCTAACCCTAGCCGGGAACGGAAATCAACCACAAGCCCTTCACCTTACCTTATGCCGTTGCCTACTCCTGGCCTGTATGCTGGCACGTACCCATGCGTCAGCACGTAGCCTCACCCTCCCACGTTTCCGTACCCTCACTTGTGCCCTAAGCCTTGCCGTTCCCTAACCCTAACCCTAGCCCAGAACGCAAATCCACCTCCAGCCCTACACTTTATCCTACGCCGTTGCCTACTCCTGGCCCGTACGCTGGCACTGACCCGTGCGTCAGCACGTAGCCCGACCCTCCCACGTTTCCGTACCCTCACATATGCCCTAAGCCTTGCCATTCCCTAACCCTAACCCTAGCCTGGAACGGAAATCAACCAAAGCCCTACACCTTAACTTACGCCGTACCCTGCTCCTGGCCCGTACGCTGGCACTGAACCGTGCGTCAGCACGTAGCCTGACCCTCCCACGTTTCCGTGCCCTCACCTGTGCCCTAAACCTTGCCGTTCCCTAACCCTAACCCTAGCCCGGAATACAAACCCACCACCAGCCCTACACCTTACCTTACGCCGTACTCTACTCCTGTCCCGTACGCTGGCACTGACCCGTGTGTCAGCACGTAGCCTGACCCTCCCACGTTTCCGTACCCTCACCTGTGCCCTAAGCCTTGCCGTTCCCTAACCCTAACCCTAGCCCGGAATGGAAACCCACCACCAGCCCTACACTTTATCCAACGCCGTTGCCTACTCCTGGCCCGTACGCTGGCACTAACCCGTGCGTCAGCACGTAGCCCGACCCTCCCACGTTTCCGTACCCTCACCTGTGCCCTAAGCCTTGCCGTTCCATAACCGTAACCCTAGCCTGGAACGGAAACCAACCACCAGCCCTACACCTTACCTTACGCCGTTGCCTACTCCTGGCCCGTACGCTGGCACTGACCCGTGCGTCAGCACGTAGCCTGACCCACCCACGTTTCCGTACGCTCACCTGTGCCCTAAGCCTTGCCGTTCCCTAACCCTAACCCTAGCCTGGAACAGAAATCAACCAAAGCCCTACACCTTAACTTACGCCGTACCCTGCTCCTGGCCCGTACGCTGGCACTGAACCGAGCGTCAGCACGTAGCCTGACCCTCCCACGTTTCCATGCCCTCACCTGTGACCTAAACCTTGCCGTTCCCTAACCCTAACCCTAGCCCGGAATAGAAACCCACCACCAGCCCTACACCTTACCCTACGCCGTTGCCTACTCCTGGCCTGTACTCTGGCACTGACCCATGCATCAGCACGTAGACTTACCCTCCCGCGTTTCCGTACCCTGACCTGTGCCCTAAGCCTTGCCGTTCCCTAACCCTAACCCTAGCCCTGAACGCAAATCCACCACCAGCCGTACACTTTATCCTACGCCGTTGCCTACTCCTGGCCCGTACGCTGGCACTGACACGTGCGTCAGCACGTAGCCTGACCCTCCCACGTTTCCATACACTCACATGTGCCCTAAGCCTTGCCGTTCCCTAACCCTAACCCTAGCCGGGAACGGAAATCAACCACAAGCCCTTCACCTTACCTTACGCCGTTGCCTACTCCTGGCCTGTATGCTGGCACGGACCCGTGCGTCAGCACGTAGGCTCACCCTCCCACGTTTCCGTACCCTCACCTGTGCCCTAAGCCTTGCCGTTCCCTAACCCTAACCCTAGCCCAGAACGCAAATCCACCTCCAGTCCTACACTTTATCCTACGCCGTTGCCTACTCCTGGCCCGTACGCTGGCACTGACCCGTGCGTCAGCACGTAGCCCGACCCTCCCACGTTTCCGTACCCTCCCATGTGCCCTAAGCCTTGCCGTTCCCTAACCCTAACCCTAGCCTGGAACGGAAATCAACCAAAGCCCTACACCTTAACTTACACCGTACCCTGCTACTGGCCCATACGCTGGCACTGAACCGAGCGTCAGCACGTAGCCTGACCCTCCCACGTTTCCATGCCCTCACCTGTGACCTAAACCTTGCCGTTCCCTAACCCTAACCCTAGCCCGGAATAGAAACCCACCACCAGCCCTACACCTTACCTTACGCCGTACCCTATTCCTGGCCCGTACGCTGGCACTGAACCGTGAGTCAGCACGTAGCCTGACCCTCCCACGTTTCCGTACCCTCACCTGTGCCCTAAACCTTGCCGTTCCCTAACCCTAACCCTAGCCCGGAATAGAAACCCACCACCAGCCCTACACCTTACCTTAAGCCGTACCATACTCCTGACCCGTACGCTGGCACTGACCCGTACGTCAGCACGTAGCCTGACCCTCCCACGTTTCCGTACCCTCACCTGTGCCCTAATCCTTGCCGTTCCCTAACCCTAACCCTAGCCCGGAACGCAAACCCACCACCAGCCTTACACTTTACCCTACGCCGCTGCCTTCTCCTGGCCAGTACGCTGGCACTGACCCGTGCGTCAGCACGTAGCCCGACCCTCCCACGTTTCTGTACCCTCACATGTGCCCTAAGCCTTGCCATTCACTCACCCTAACCCTAGCCTGGCACAGAAAACAACCACCAGCCCTACACCTTACCTTACGCCGTTGCCTACTCCTGGCCCGTACGCTGGCACTGACACGTGCGTCAGCAGGTAGCCTGACCCTCCCACATTTCCGTACCCTCTCCTGTGCCATAAGCCTTGCCGTTCCCTTACCCTAACCCTAGCCCGGAACGGAAACCCACCACCAGCCCTACACCTTACCTTACACCGTACCCTATTCCTGGCCAGTACGCTGGCACTGAACCGTGCATCAGCACGTAGCCTGACCCTCCCACGTTTCCGTAACCTCACCTGTGCCCTAAGCCTTGCCGTTCCCTAACCCTAACCCTAGCCCGGAATAGAAACCCACCACCAGCCCTACAACTTACCTTACGCCGTACCCTACTCCTGACCCGTAAGCTGGCACTGACACGTGCGTCAGCATGTAGCCTGACCCTCCCACGTTTCGGTACCCTCACCTGTGCCCTAAGCCTTGCCGTTCCCTAACCCTAACCCTAGCCCTGAACGCAAATCCACCACCAGCCGTACACTTTATCCTACGCCGTTGCCTACTCCTGGCCCGTACGCTGGCACTGACCCGTGTGTCAGCACGTAGCCTGACCCTCCCACGTTTCCATACCCTCACCTGTGCCCTAAGCCTTGCCGTTCCCTAACCCTAACCCTAGCCGGGAACGGAAATCAACCACAAGCCCTTCACCTTACCTTACGCCGTTGCCTACTCCTGGCCTGTATGCTGGCACGGACCCGTGCGTCAGCACGTAGGCTCACCCTCCCACGTTTCCGTACACTCACCTGTGCCCTAAGCCTTGCCGTTCCCTAACCCTAACCCTAGCCCAGAACGCAAATCCACCTCCAGTCCTACACTTTATCCTACGCCGTTGCCTACTCCTGGCCCGTACGCTGGCACTGACCCGTGCGTCAGCACGTAGCCCGACCCTCCCACGTTTCCGTACCCTCCCATGTGCCCTAAGCCTTGCCGTTCCCTAACCCTAACCCTAGCCTGGAACGGAAATCAACCAAAGCCCTACACCTTAACTTACGCCGTACCCTGCTCCTGGCCCATACGCTGGCACTGAACCGAGCGTCAGCACGTAGCCTGACCCTCCCACGTTTCCATGCCCTCACCTGTGACCTAAACCTTGCCGTTCCCTAACCCTAACCCTAGCCCGGAATAGAAACCCACCACCAGCCCTACACCTTACCTTACGCCGTACCCTATTCCTGGCCCGTACGCTGGCACTGAACCGTGAGTCAGCACGTAGCCTGACCCTCCCACGTTTCCGTACCCTCACCTGTGCCCTAAGCCTTGCCGTTCCCTAACCCTAACCCTAGCCCGGAATAGAAACCCACCACCAGCCCTACACCTTACCTTAAGCCGTACCATACTCCTGACCCGTACGCTGGCACTGACCCGTGCGTCAGCACGTAGCCCGACCCTCCCACGTTTCTGTACCCTCACATGTGCCCTAAGCCTTGCCGTTCACTCACCCTAACCCTAGCCTGGCACAGAAAACAACCACCAGCCCTACACCTTACCTTACGCCGTTGCCTACTCCTGGCCCGTACGCTGGCACTGACACGTGCGTCAGCAGGTAGCCTGACCCTCCCACATTTCCGTACCCTCTCCTGTGCCATAAGCCTTGCCGTTCCCTTACCCTAACCCTAGCCCGGAACGGAAACCCACCACCAGCCCTACACCTTACCTTACACCGTACCCTATTCCTGGCCAGTACGCTGGCACTGAACCGTGCATCAGCACGTAGCCTGACCCTCCCACGTTTCCGTAACCTCACCTGTGCCCTAAGCCTTGCCGTTCCCTAACCCTAACCCTAGCCCGGAATAGAAACCCACCACCAGCCCTACAACTTACCTTACGCCGTACCCTACTCCTGACCCGTACGCTGGCACTGACACGTGCGTCAGCATGTAGCCTGACCCTCCCACGTTTCCGTACCCTCACCTGTGCCCTAAGCCTTGCCGTTCCCTAACCCTAACCCTATCCCGGAATGGAAACCCACCACCAGCCCTACACCTTACCCTACGCCGTTGCCTACTCCTGGCCTGTACTCTGGCACTGACCCGAGCATCAGCACGTAGCCTTACCCTCCCGCGTTTCCGTACCCTGACCTGTGCCCTAAGCCTTGCCGTTTCCTAACCCTAACCCTAGCCCTGAACGCAAATCCACCACCAGCCGTACACTTTATCCTACGCCGTTGCCTACTCCTGGCCCGTACGCTGGCACTGACCCGTGTGTCAGCACGTAGCCTGACCCTCCCACGTTTCCATACCCTCACCTGTGCCCTAAGCCTTGCCGTTCCCTAACCCTAACCCTAGCCGGGAACGGAAATCAACCACAAGCCCTTCACCTTACCTTACGCCGTTGCCTACTCCTGGCCTGTATGCTGGCACGTACCCATGCGTCAGCACGTAGCCTCACCCTCCCACGTTTCCGTACCCTCACTTGTGCCCTAAGCCTTGCCGTTCCCTAACCCTAACCCTAGCACAGAACGCAAATCCACCTCCAGCCCTACACTTTATCCTACGCCGTTGCCTACTCCTGGCCCGTACGCTGGCACTGACCCGTGCGTCAGCACGTAGCCCGACCCTCCCACGTTTCCGTACCCTCACATATGCCCTAAGGCTTGCCATTCCCTAACCCTAACCCTAGCCTGGAACGGAAATCAACCAAAGCCCTACACCTTAACTTACGCCGTACCCTGCTCCTGGCCCGTACGCTGGCACTGAACCGTGCGTCAGCACGTAGCCTGACCCTCCCACGTTTCCGTGCCCTCACCTGTGCCCTAAACCTTGCCGTTCCCTAACCCTAACCCTAGCCCGGAATACAAACCCACCACCAGCCCTACACCTTACCTTACGCCATACTCTACTCCTGTCCCGTACGCTGGCACTGACCCGTGTGTCAGCACGTAGCCTGACCCTCCCACGTTTCCGTACCCTCACCTGTGCCCTAAGCCTTGCCGTTCCCTAACCCTAACCCTAGCCCGGAATGGAAACCCACCACCAGCCCTACACTTTATCCAACGCCGTTGCCTACTCCTGGCCCGTACGCTGGCACTAACCCGTGCGTCAGCACGTAGCCCGACCCTCCCACGTTTCCGTACCCTCACCTGTGCCCTAAGCCTTGCCGTTCCATAACCGTAACCCTAGCCTGGAACGGAAACCAACCACCAGCCCTACACCTTACCTTACGCCGTTGCCTACTCCTGGCCCGTACGCTGGCACTGACCCGTGCGTCAGCACGTAGCCTGACCCACCCACGTTTCCGTACGCTCACCTGTGCCCTAAGCCTTGCCGTTCCCTAACCCTAACCCTAGCCTGGAACAGAAATCAACCAAAGCCCTACACCTTAACTTACGCCGTACCCTGCTCCTGGCCCGTACGCTGGCACTGAACCGAGCGTCAGCACGTAGCCTGACCCTCCCACGTTTCCATGCCCTCACCTGTGACCTAAACCTTGCCGTTCCCTAACCCTAACCCTAGCCCGGAATAGAAACCCACCACCAGCCCTACACCTTACCCTACGCCGTTGCCTACTCCTGGCCTGTACTCTGGCACTGACCCATGCATCAGCACGTAGACTTACCCTCCCGCGTTTCCGTACCCTGACCTGTGCCCTAAGCCTTGCCGTTCCCTAACCCTAACCCTAGCCCTGAACGCAAATCCACCACCAGCCGTACACTTTATCCTACGCCGTTGCCTACTCCTGGCCCGTACGCTGGCACTGACCCGTGCGTCAGCACGTAGCCTGACCCTCCCACGTTTCCATACACTCACCTGTGCCCTAAGCCTTGCCGTTCCCTAACCCTAACCCTAGCCGGGAACGGAAATCAACCACAAGCCCTTCACCTTACCTTACGCCGTTGCCTACTCCTGGCCTGTATGCTGGCACGGACCCGTGCGTCAGCACGTAGGCTCACCCTCCCACGTTTCCGTACCCTCACCTGTGCCCTAAGCCTTGCCGTTCCCTAACCCTAACCCTAGCCCAGAACGCAAATCCACCTCCAGTCCTACACTTTATCCTACGCCGTTGCCTACTCCTGGCCCGTACGCTGGCACTGACCCGTGCGTCAGCACGTAGCCCGACCCTCCCACGTTTCCGTACCCTCCCATGTGCCCTAAGCCTTGCCGTTCCCTAACCCTAACCCTAGCCTGGAACGGAAATCAACCAAAGCCCTACACCTTAACTTACGCCGTACCCTGCTCCTGGCCCATACGCTGGCACTGAACCGAGCGTCAGCACGTAGCCTGACCCTCCCACGTTTCCATGCCCTCACCTGTGACCTAAACCTTGCCGTTCCCTAACCCTAACCCTAGCCCGGAATAGAAACCCACCACCAGCCCTACACCTTACCTTACGCCGTACCCTATTCCTGGCCCGTACGCTGGCACTGAACCGTGAGTCAGCACGTAGCCTGACCCTCCCACGTTTCCGTACCCTCACCTGTGCCCTAAACCTTGCCGTTCCCTAACCCTAACCCTAGCCCGGAATAGAAACCCACCACCAGCCCTACACCTTACCTTAAGCCGTACCATACTCCTGACCCGTACGCTGGCACTGACCCGTACGTCAGCACGTAGCCTGACCCTCCCACGTTTCCGTACCCTCACCTGTGCCCTAAGCCTTGCCGTTCCCTAACCCTAACCCTAGCCCGGAACGCAAACCCACCACCAGCCTTACACTTTACCCTACGCCGCTGCCTTCTCCTGGCCAGTACGCTGGCACTGACCCGTGCGTCAGCACGTAGCCCGACCCTCCCACGTTTCTGTACCCTCACATGTGCCCTAAGCCTTGCCGTTCACTCACCCTAACCCTAGCCTGGCACAGAAAACAACCACCAGCCCTACACCTTACCTTACGCCGTTGCCTACTCCTGGCCCGTACGCTGGCACTGACACGTGCGTCAGCAGGTAGCCTGACCCTCCCACATTTCCGTACCCTCTCCTGTGCCATAAGCCTTGCCGTTCCCTTACCCTAACCCTAGCCCGGAACGGAAACCCACCACCAGCCCTACACCTTACCTTACACCGTACCCTATTCCTGGCCAGTACGCTGGCACTGAACCGTGCATCAGCACGTAGCCTGACCCTCCCACGTTTCCGTAACCTCACCTGTGCCCTAAGCCTTGCCGTTCCCTAACCCTAACCCTAGCCCGGAATAGAAACCCACCACCAGCCCTACAACTTACCTTACGCCGTACCCTACTCCTGACCCGTAAGCTGGCACTGACACGTGCGTCAGCATGTAGCCTGACCCTCCCACGTTTCGGTACCCTCACCTGTGCCCTAAGCCTTGCCGTTCCCTAACCCTAACCCTATCCCGGAATGGAAACCCACCACCAGCCCTACACCTTACCCTACGCCGTTGCCTACTCCTGGCCTGTACTCTGGCACTGACCCGAGCATCAGCACGTAGCCTTAACTCCCGCGTTTCAGTACCCTGACCTGTGCCCTAAGCCTTGCCGTTTCCTAACCCTAACCCTAGCCCTGAACGCAAATCCACCACCAGCCGTACACTTTATCCTACGCCGTTGCCTACTCCTGGCCCGTACGCTGGCACTGACCCGTGTGTCAGCACGTAGCCTGACCCTCCCACGTTTCCATACCCTCACCTGTGCCCTAAGCCTTGCCGTTCCCTAACCCTAACCCTAGCCGGGAACGGAAATCAACCACAAGCCCTTCACCTTACCTTACGCCGTTGCCTACTCCTGGCCTGTATGCTGGCACGTACCCATGCGTCAGCACGTAGCCTCACCCTCCCACGTTTCCGTACCCTCACTTGTGCCCTAAGCCTTGCCGTTCCCTAACCCTAACCCTAGCCCAGAACGCAAATCCACCTCCAGCCCTACACTTTATCCTACGCCGTTGCCTACTCCTGGCCCGTACGCTGGCACTGACCCGTGCGTCAGCACGTAGCCCGACCCTCCCACGTTTCCGTACCCTCACATATGCCCTAAGCCTTGCCATTCCCTAACCCTAACCCTAGCCTGGAACGGAAATCAACCAAAGCCCTACACCTTAACTTACGCCGTACCCTGCTCCTGGCCCGTACGCTGGCACTGAACCGTGCGTCAGCACGTAGCCTGACCCTCCCACGTTTCCGTACCCTCACCTGTGCCCTAAACCTTGCCGTTCCCTAACCCTAACCCTAGCCCGGAATACAAACCCACCACCAGCCCTACACCTTACCTTACGCCGTACTCTACTCCTGTCCCGTACGCTGGCACTGACCCGTGTGTCAGCACGTAGCCTGACCCTCCCACGTTTCCGTACCCTCACCTGTGCCCTAAGCCTTGCCGTTCCCTAACCCTAACCCTAGCCCGGAATGGAAACCCACCACCAGCCCTACACTTTATCCAACGCCGTTGCCTACTCCTGGCCCGTACGCTGGCACTAACCCGTGCGTCAGCACGTAGCCCGACTCTCCCACGTTTCCGTACCCTCACCTGTGCCCTAAGCCTTGCCGTTCCATAACCGTAACCCTAGCCTGGAACGGAAACCAACCACCAGCCCTACACCTTACCTTACGCCGTTGCCTACTCCTGGCCCGTACGCTGGCACTGACCCGTGCGTCAGCACGTAGCCTGACCCACCCACGTTTCCGTACGCTCACCTGTGCCCTAAGCCTTGCCGTTCCCTAACCCTAACCCTAGCCTGGAACAGAAATCAACCAAAGCCCTACACATTAACTTACGCCGTACCCTGCTCCTGGCCCGTACGCTGGCACTGAACCGAGCGTCAGCACGTAGCCTGACCCTCCCACGTTTCCATGCCCTCACCTGTGACCTAAACCTTGCCGTTCCCTAACCCTAACCCTAGCCCGGAATAGAAACCCACCACCAGCCCTACACCTTACCTTACGCCGTACCCTATTCCTGGCCCGTACGCTGGCACTGAACCGTGAGTCAGCACGTAGCCTGACCCTCCCACGTTTCCGTACCCTCACCTGTGCCCTAAGCCTTGCAGTTCCCTAACCCTAACCCTAGCCCGGAATGGAAACCCACCACCAGCCCTACACTTTATCCAACGCCGTTGCCTACTCCTGGCCCGTACGCTGGCACTAACCCGTGCGTCAGCATGTAGCCCGACCCTCCCACGTTTCCGTACCCTCACCTGTGCCCTAAGCCTTGCCGTTCCATAACCGTAACCCTAGCCTGGAACGGAAACCAACCACCAGCCCTACACCTTACCCTACGCCGTTGCCTACTCCTGGCCTGTACTCTGGCACTGACCCGTGCATCAGCACGTAGACTTACCCTCCCGCGTTTCCGTACCCTGACCTGTGCCCTAAGCCTTGCCGTTCCCTAACCCTAACCCTAGCCCTGAACGCAAATCCACCACCAGCCGTACACTTTATCCTACGCCGTTGCCTACTCCTGGCCCGTACACTGGCACTGACCCGTGCGTCAGCACGTAGCCTGACCCTCCCACGTTTCCATACACTCACCTGTGCCCTAAGCCTTGCCGTTCCCTAACCCTAACCCTAGCCGGGAACGGAAATCAACCACAAGCCATTCACCTTACCTTACGCCGTTGCCTACTCCTGGCCTGTATGCTGGCACGGACCCGTGCGTCAGCACGTAGGCTCACCCTCCCACGTTTCCGTACCCTCACCTGTGCCCTAAGCCTTGCCGTTCCCTAACCCTAACCCTAGCCCAGAACGCAAATCCACCTCCAGTCCTACACTTTATCCTACGCCGTTGCCTACTCCTGGCCCGTACCCTGGCACTGACCCGTGCGTCAGCACGTAGCCCGACCCTCCCACGTTTCCGTACCCTCCCATGTGCCCTAAGCCTTGCCGTTCCCTAACCGTAACCCTAGCCTGGAACGGAAATCAACCAAAGCCCTACACCTTAACTTACGCCGTACCCTGCTCCTGGCCCGTACGCTGGCACTGAACCGAGCGTCAGCACGTAGCCTGACCCTCCCACGTTTCCATGCCCTCACCTGTGACCTAAACCTTGCCGTTCCCTAACCCTAACCCTAGCCCGGAATAGAAACCCACCACCAGCCCTACACCTTACCTTACGCCGTACCCTATTCCTGGCCCGTACGCTGGCACTGAACCGTGAGTCAGCACGTAGCCTGACCCTCCCACGTTTCCATACCCTCACCTGTGCCCTAAGCCTTGCCGTTCCCTAACCCTAACCCTAGCCCGGAATAGAAACCCACCACCAGCCCTACACCTTACCTTAAGCCGTACCATACTCCTGACCCGTACGCTGGCACTGACCCGTGCGTCAGCACGTAGCCTGACCCTCCCACGTTTCCGTACCCTCACCTGTGCCCTAAGCCTTGCCGTTCCCTAACCCTAACCCTAGCCCGGAACGCAAACCCACCACCAGCCTTACACTTTACCCTACGCCGCTGCCTTCTCCTGGCCAGTACGCTGGCACTGACCCGTGCGTCAGCACGTAGCCCGACCCTCCCACGTTTCTGTACCCTCACATGTGCCCTAAGCCTTGCCGTTCACTCACCCTAACCCTAGCCTGGCACAGAAAACAACCACCAGCCCTACACCTTACCTTACGCCGTTGCCTACTCCTGGCCCGTACGCTGGCACTGACACGTGCGTCAGCAGGTAGCCTGACCCTCCCACATTTCCGTACCCTCTCCTGTGCCATAAGCCTTGCCGTTCCCTTACCCTAACCCTAGCCCGGAACGGAAACCCACCACCAGCCCTACACCTTACCTTACACCGTACCCTATTCCTGGCCAGTACGCTGGCACTGAACCGTGCATCAGCACGTAGCCTGACCCTCCCACGTTTCCGTAACCTCACCTGTGCCCTAAGCCTTGCCGTTCCCTAACCCTAACCCTAGCCCGGAATAGAAACCCACCACCAGCCCTACAACTTACCTTACGCCTTACCCTACTCCTGACCCGTACGCTGGCACTGACACGTGCGTCAGCATGTAGCCTGACCCTCCCACGTTTCCGTACCCTCACCTGTGCCCTAAGCCTTGCCGTTCCCTAACCCTAACCCTATCCCGGAATGGAAACCCACCACCAGCCCTACACCTTACCCTACGCCGTTGCCTACTCCTGGCCTGTACTCTGGCACTGACCCGTGCATCAGCACGTAGCCTTACCCTCCCGCGTTTCCGTACCCTGACCTGTGCCCTAAGCCTTGCCGTTTCCTAACCCTAACCCTAGCCCTGAACGCAAATCCACCACCAGCCGTACACTTTATCCTACGCCGTTGCCTACTCCTGGCCCGTACGCTGGCACTGACCCGTGTGTCAGCACGTAGCCTGACCCTCCCACGTTTCCATACACTCACCTGTGCCCTAAGCCTTGCCGTTCCCTAACCCTAACCCTAGCCGGGAACGGAAATCAACCACAAGCCCTTCACCTTACCTTACGCCGTTGCCTACTCCTGGCCTGTATGCTGGCACGTACCCATGCGTCAGCACGTAGCCTCACCCTCCCACGTTTCCGTACCCTCACTTGTGCCCTAAGCCTTGCCGTTCCCTAACCCTAACCCTAGCCCAGAACGCAAATCCACCTCCAGCCCTACACTTTATCCTACGCCGTTGCCTACTCCTGGCCCGTACGCTGGCATTGACCCGTGCGTCAGCACGTAGCCCGACCCTCCCACGTTTCCGTACCCTCACATATGCCCTAAGCCTTGCCATTCCCTAACCCTAACCCTAGCCTGGAACGGAAATCAACCAAAGCCCTACACCTTAACTTACGCCGTACCCTGCTCCTGGCCCGTACGCTGGCACTGAACCGTGCGTCAGCACGTAGCCTGACCCTCCCACGTTTCCGTGCCCTCACCTGTGCCCTAAACCTTGCCGTTCCCTAACCCTAACCCTAGCCCGGAATACAAACCCACCACCAGCCCTACACCTTACCTTACGCCGTACTCTACTCCTGTCCCGTACGCTGGCACTGACCCGTGTGTCAGCACGTAGCCTGACCCTCCCACGTTTCCGTACCCTCACCTGTGCCCTAAGCCTTGCCGTTCCCTAACCCTAACCCTAGCCCGGAATGGAAACCCACCACCAGCCCTACACTTTATCCAACGCCGTTGCCTACTCCTGGCCCGTACGCTGGCACTAACCCGTGCGTCAGCACGTAGCCCGACCCTCCCACGTTTCCGTACCCTCACCTGTGCCCTAAGCCTTGCCGTTCCATAACCGTAACCCTAGGCTGGAACGGAAACCAACCACCAGCCCTACACCTTACCTTACGCCGTTGCCTACTCCTGGCCCGTACGCTGGCACTGACCCGTGCGTCAGCACGTAGCCTGACCCACCCACGTTTCCGTACGCTCACCTGTGCCCTAGGCCTTGCCGTTCCCTAACCCTAACCCTAGCCTGGAACGGAAATCAACCAAAGCCCTACACCTTAACTTACGCCGTACCCTGCTCCTGGCCCGTACGCTGGCACTGAACCGAGCGTCAGCACGTAGCCTGACCCTCCCACGTTTCCATGCCCTCACCTGTGACCTAAACCTTGCCGTTCCCTAACCCTAACCCTAGCCCGGAATAGAAACCCACCACCAGCCCTACACCTTACCTTACGCCGTACCCTATTCCTGGCCCGTACGCTGGCACTGAACCGTGAGTCAGCACGTAGCCTGACCCTCCCACGTTTCCGTACCCTCACCTGTGCCCTAAGCCTTGCAGTTCCCTAACCCTAACCCTAGCCCGGAATGGAAACCCACCACCAGCCCTACACTTTATCCAACGCCGTTGCCTACTCCTGGCCCGTACGCTGGCACTAACCCGTGCGTCAGCATGTAGCCCGACCCTCCCACGTTTCCGTACCCTCACCTGTGCCCTAAGCCTTGCCGTTCCATAACCGTAACCCTAGCCTGGAACGGAAACCAACCATCAGCCCTACACCTTACCTTACGCCGTTGCCTACTCCTGGCCCGTACGCTGGCACTGACCCGTGCGTCAGCACGTAGCCTGACCCACCCACGTTTCCGTACCCTCACCTGTGCCCTAAGCCTTGCCATTCTCTAACCCTAACACTAGCCCGGAACAGAAACCCACCACCATCCCTACACTTTACCCTACGCCGTTGCCTACTCCTGGCTTGTACTCTGGCACTGATCCGTGCATCAGCACGTAGCCTTACCCTCCCGCGTTTCCGTACCCTAACCTGTGCCCTAAGCCTTGCCGTTCCCTAACCCTAACCCTAGCCCGGAATGGAAACCCACCACCAGCCCTACACTTTATCCAACGCTGTTGCCTACTCCTGGCCCGTACGCTGGCACTAACCCGTGCGTCAGCATGTAGCCCGACCCTCCCACGTTTCCGTACCCTCACCTGTGCCCTAAGCCTTGCCGTTCCATAATCGTAACCGTAGCCTGGAACGGAAACCAACCACCAGCCCTACACCTTACCTTACGCCGTTGCCTACTCCTGGCCCGTACGCTGGCACTGACACGTGCGTCAGCACGTAGCCTGACCCTCCCACATTTCCGTACCCTCTCCTGTGCCATAAGCCTTGCCGTTCCCTTACCCTAACCCTAGCCCGGAACGGAAACCCACCACCAGCCCTACACCTTACCTTACACCGTACCCTATTCCTGGCCAGTACGCTGGCACTGAACCGTGCATCAGCACGTAGCCTGACCCTCCCACGTTTCCGTAACCTCACCTGTGCCCTAAGCCTTGCCGTTCCCTAACCCTAACCCTAGCCCGGAATAGAAACCCACCACCAGCCCTACAACTTACCTTACGCCGTACCCTACTCCTGACCCGTACGCTGGCACTGACACGTGCGTCAGCATGTAGCCTGACCCTCCCACGTTTCCGTACCCTCACCTGTGCCCTAAGCCTTGCCGTTCCCTAACCCTAACCCTATCCCGGAATGGAAACCCACCACCAGCCCTACACCTTACCCTACGCCGTTGCCTACTCCTGGCCTGTACTCTGGCACTGACCCGTGCATCAGCACGTAGCCTTACCCTCCCGCGTTTCCGTACCCTGACCTGTGCCCTAAGCCTTGCCGTTTCCTAACCCTAACCCTAGCCCTGAACGCAAATCCACCACCAGCCGTACACTTTATCCTACGCCGTTGCCTACTCCTGGCCCGTACGCTGGCACTGACCCGTGTGTCAGCACGTAGCCTGACCCTCCCACGTTTCCATACCCTCACCTGTGCCCTAAGCCTTGCCGTTCCCTAACCCTAACCCTAGCCGGGAACGGAAATCAACCACAAGCCCTTCACCTTACCTTACGCCGTTGCCTACTCCTGGCCTGTATGCTGGCATGTACCCATGCGTCAGCACGTAGCCTCACCCTCCCACGTTTCCGTACCCTCACTTGTGCCCTAAGCCTTGCCGTTCCCTAACCCTAACCCTAGCCCAGAACGCAAATCCACCTCCAGCCCTACACTTTATCCTACGCCGTTGCCTACTCCTGGCCCGTACGCTGGCATTGACCCGTGCGTCAGCACGTAGCCCGACCCTCCCACGTTTCCGTACCCTCACATATGCCCTAAGCCTTGCCATTCCCTAACCCTAACCCTAGCCTGGAACGGAAATCAACCAAAGCCCTACACCTTAACTTACGCCGTACCCTGCTCCTGGCCCGTACGCTGGCACTGAACCGTGCGTCAGCACGTAGCCTGACCCTCCCACGTTTCCGTGCCCTCACCTGTGCCCTAAACCTTGCCGTTCCCTAACCCTAACCCTAGCCCGGAATACAAACCCACCACCAGCCCTACACCTTACCTTACGCCGTACTCTACTCCTGTCCCGTACGCTGGCACTGACCCGTGTGTCAGCACGTAGCCTGACCCTCCCACGTTTCCGTACCCTCACCTGTGCCCTAAGCCTTGCCGTTCCCTAACCCTAACCCTAGCCCGGAATGGAAACCCACCACCAGCCCTACACTTTATCCAACGCCGTTGCCTACTCCTGGCCCGTACGCTGGCACTAACCCGTGCGTCAGCACGTAGCCCGACCCTCCCACGTTTCCGTACCCTCACCTGTGCCCTAAGCCTTGCCGTTCCATAACCGTAACCCTAGGCTGGAACGGAAACCAACCACCAGCCCTACACCTTACCTTACGCCGTTGCCTACTCCTGGCCCGTACGCTGGCACTGACCCGTGCGTCAGCACGTAGCCTGACCCACCCACGTTTCCGTACGCTCACCTGTGCCCTAGGCCTTGCCGTTCCCTAACCCTAACCCTAGCCTGGAACGGAAATCAACCAAAGCCCTACACCTTAACTTACGCCGTACCCTGCTCCTGGCCCGTACGCTGGCACTGAACTGAGCGTCAGCACGTAGCCTGACCCTCCCACGTTTCCATGCCCTCACCTGTGACCTAAACCTTGCCGTTCCCTAACCCTAACCCTAGCCCAGAATAGAAACCCACCACCAGCCCTACACCTTACCTTACGCCGTACCCTATTCCTGGCCCGTACGCTGGCACTGAACCGTGAGTCAGCACGTAGCCTGACCCTCCCACGTTTCCGTACCCTCACCTGTGCCCTAAGCCTTGCAGTTCCCTAACCCTAACCCTAGCCCGGAATGGAAACCCACCACCAGCCCTACACTTTATCCAACGCCGTTGCCTACTCCTGGCCCGTACGCTGGCACTAACCCGTGCGTCAGCATGTAGCCCGACCCTCCCACGTTTCCGTACCCTCACCTGTGCCCTAAGCCTTGCCGTTCCATAACCGTAACCCTAGCCTGGAACGGAAACCAACCATCTGCCCTACACCTTACCTTACGCAGTTGCCTACTCCTGGCCCGTACGCTGGCACTGACCCGTGCGTCAGCACGTAGCCTGACCCACCCACGTTTCCGTACCCTCACCTGTGCCCTAAGCCTTGCCATTCTCTAACCCTAACACTAGCCCGGAACAGAAACCCACCACCATCCCTACACTTTACCCTACGCCGTTGCCTACTCCTGGCTTGTACTCTGGCACTGATCCGTGCATCAGCACGTAGCCTTACCCTCCCGCGTTTCCGTACCCTAACCTGTGCCCTAAGCCTTGCCGTTCCCTAACCCTAACCCTAGCCCGGAATGGAAACCCACCACCAGCCCTACACTTTATCCAACGCCGTTGCCTACTCCTGGCCCGTACGCTGGCACTAACCCGTGCGTCAGCATGTAGCCCGACCCTCCCACGTTTCCGTACCCTCACCTGTGCCCTAAGCCTTGCCGTTCCATAATCGTAACCGTAGCCTGGAACGGAAACCAACCACCAGCCCTACACCTTACCTTACGCCGTTGCCTACTCCTGGCCCGTACGCTGGCACTGACACGTGCGTCAGCACGTAGCCTGACCCTCCCACATTTCCGTACCCTCTCCTGTGCCATAAGCCTTGCCGTTCCCTTACCCTAACCCTAGCCCGGAACGGAAACCCACCACCAGCCCTACACCTTACCTTACACCGTACCCTATTCCTGGCCAGTACGCTGGCACTGAACCGTGCATCAGCACGTAGCCTGACCCTCCCACGTTTCCGTAACCTCACCTGTGCCCTAAGCCTTGCCGTTCCCTAACCCTAACCCTAGCCCGGAATAGAAACCCACCACCAGCCCTACAACTTACCTTACGCCGTACCCTACTCCTGACCCGTACGCTGGCACTGACACGTGCGTCAGCATGTAGCCTGACCCTCCCACGTTTCCGTACCCTCACCTGTGCCCTAAGCCTTGCCGTTCCCTAACCCTAACCCTATCCCGGAATGGAAACCCACCACCAGCCCTACACCTTACCCTACGCCGTTGCCTACTCCTGGCCTGTACTCTGGCACTGACCCGTGCATCAGCACGTAGCCTTACCCTCCCGCGTTTCCGTACCCTGACCTGTGCCCTAAGCCTTGCCGTTTCCTAACCCTAACCCTAGCCCTGAACGCAAATCCACCACCAGCCGTACACTTTATCCTACGCCGTTGCCTACTCCTGGCCCGTACGCTGGCACTGACCCGTGTGTCAGCACGTAGCCTGACCCTCCCACGTTTCCATACCCTCACCTGTGCCCTAAGCCTTGCCGTTCCCTAACCCTAACCCTAGCCGGGAACGGAAATCAACCACAAGCCCTTCACCTTACCTTACGCCGTTGCCTACTCCTGGCCTGTATGCTGGCATGTACCCATGTGTCAGCACGTAGCCTCACCCTCCCACGTTTCCGTACCCTCACTTGTGCCCTAAGCCTTGCCGTTCCCTAACCCTAACCCTAGCCCAGAACGCAAATCCACCTCCAGCCCTACACTTTATCCTACGCCGTTGCCTACTCCTGGCCCGTACGCTGGCACTGACCCGTGCGTCAGCACGTAGCCCGACCCTCCCACGTTTCCGTACCCTCACATATGCCCTAAGCCTTGCCATTCCCTAACCCTAACCCTAGCCTGGAACGGAAATCAACCAAAGCCCTACACCTTAACTTACGCCGTACCCTGCTCCTGGCCCGTACGCTGGCACTGAACCGTGCGTCAGCACGTAGCCTGACCCTCCCACTTTTCCGTGCCCTCACCTGTGCCCTAAACCTTGCCGTTCCCTAACCCTAACACTAGCCCGGAATACAAACCCACCACCAGCCCTACACCTTACCTTACGCCGTACTCTACTCCTGTCCCGTACGCTGGCACTGACCCGTGTGTCAGCACGTAGCCTGACCCTCCCACGTTTCCGTACCCTCACCTGTGCCCTAAGCCTTGCCGTTCCCTAACCCTAACCCTAGCCCGGAATGGAAACCCACCACCAGCCCTACACTTTATCCAACGCCGTTGCCTACTCCTGGCCCGTACGCTGGCACTAACCCGTGCGTCAGCACGTAGCCCGACCCTCCCACGTTTCCGTACCCTCACCTGTGCCCTAAGCCTTGCCGTTCCATAACCATAACCCTAGGCTGGAACGGAAACCAACCACCAGCCCTACACCTTACCTTACGCCGTTGCCTACTCCTGGCCCGTACGCTGGCACTGACCCGTGCGTCAGCACGTAGCCTGACCCACCCACGTTTCCGTACGCTCACCTGTGCCCTAGGCCTTGCCGTTCCCTAACCCTAACCCTAGCCTGGAACGGAAATCAACCAAAGCCCTACACCTTAACTTACGCCGTACCCTGCTCCTGGCCCGTACGCTGGCACTGAACCGAGCGTCAGCACGTAGCCTGACCCTCCCAAGTTTCCATGCCCTCACCTGTGACCTAAACCTTGCCGTTCCCTAACCCTAACCCTAGCCCGGAATAGAAACCCACCACCAGCCCTACACCTTACCTTACGCCGTACCCTATTCCTGGCCCGTACGCTGGCACTGAACCGTGAGTCAGCACGTAGCCTGACCCTCCCACGTTTCCGTACCCTCACCTGTGCCCTAAGCCTTGCAGTTCCCTAACCCTAACCCTAGCCCGGAATGGAAACCCACCACCAGCCCTACACTTTATCCAACGCCGTTGCCTACTCCTGGCCCGTACGCTGGCACTAACCCGTGCGTCAGCATGTAGCCCGACCCTCCCACGTTTCCGTACCCTCACCTGTGCCCTAAGCCTTGCCGTTCCATAACCGTAACCCTAGCCTGGAACGGAAACCAACCATCAGCCCTACACCTTACCTTACGCCGTTGCCTACTCCTGGCCCGTACGCTGGCAGTGACCCGTGCGTCAGCACGTAGCCTGACCCACCCACGTTTCCGTACCCTCACCTGTGCCCTAAGCCTTGCCATTCTCTAACCCTAACACTAGCCCGGAACAGAAACCCACCACCATCCCTACACTTTACCCTACGCCGTTGCCTACTCCTGGCTTGTACTCTGGCACTGATCCGTGCATCAGCACGTAGCCTTACCCTCCCGCGTTTCCGTACCCTAACCTGTGCCCTAAGCCTTGCCGTTCCCTAACCCTAACCCTAGCCCGGAATGGAAACCCACCACCAGCCCTACACTTTATCCAACGCCGTTGCCTACTCCTGGCCCGTACGCTGGCACTAACCCGTGCGTCAGCATGTAGCCCGACCCTCCCACGTTTCCGTACCCTCACCTGTGCCCTAAGCCTTGCCGTTCCATAATCGTAACCGTAGCCTGGAACGGAAACCAACCACCAGCCCTACACCTTACCTTACGCCGTTGCCTACTCCTGGCCCGTACGCTGGCACTGACCCGTGCGTCAGCACGTAGCCTGACCCACCCACGTTTCCGTACCATCACCTGTGCCCTAAGCCTTGCCATTCTCTAACCCTAACACTAGCCCGGAACAGAAACCCACCACCATCCCTACACTTTACCCTACGCCGTTGCCTACTCCTGGCTTGTACTCTGGCACTGATCCGTGCATCAGCACGTAGCCTTACCCTCCCGCGTTTCCGTACCCTAACCTGTGCCCTAAGCCTTGCCGTTCCCTAACACTAACCCTAGCCTGGAAAGGAAACCAACCACCAGCCCTACATCTTACCTTACGCCGTTGCCTACTCCTGGCCCGTACGCTGGCACTGACCCGTGCGTCAGCACGTAGCCTGACCCTCCCACGTTTCTGTACCCTCACCTGTGCCCTAAGCCTTGCCGTTCCCTAACCCTAACCCTAGCCCGGAATGGAAACCCACCACCAGCCCTACACCTTATCCTACGCCGTTGCCTACTCCTGGCCTGTACTCTGGCACTGACCAGTGCATCAGCACGTAGACTTACCCTCCCGCGTTTCCGTACCCTGACCTGTGCCCTAAGCCTTGCCGTTCCCTAACCCTAACCCTAGCCCTGAACGCAAATCCACCACCAGCCATACACTTTATCCTACGCCGTTGCCTACTCCTGGCCCGTACGCTGGCACTGACCCGTGCGTCAGCACGTAGCCTGACCCTCCCACGTTTCCATACACTCACCTGTGCCCTAAGCCTTGCCGTTCCCTAACCCTAACCCTAGCCGGGAACGGAAATCAACCACAAGCCCTTCACCTTACCTTACGCCGTTGCCTACTCCTGGCCTGTATGCTGGCACGGACCCGTGCGTCAGCGCGTAGGCTCACCCTCCCACGTTTCCGTACCCTCACCTGTGCCCTAAGCCTTGCCGTTCCCTAACCCTAACCCTAGCCCAGAACGCAAATCCACCTCCAGTCCTACACTTTATCCTACGCCGTTGCCTACTCCTGGCCCGTACGCTGGCACTGACCCGTGCGTCAGCACGTAGCCCGACCCTCCCACGTTTCCGTACCCTCCCATGTGCCCTAAGCCTTGCCGTTCCCTAACCCTAACCCTAGCCTGGAACGGAAATCAACCAAAGCCCTACACCTTAACTTACACCGTACCCTGCTCCTGGCCCGTACGCTGGCACTGAACCGAGCGTCAGCATGTAGCCTGACCCTCCCACGTTTCCATGCCCTCACCTGTGACCTAAACCTTGCCGTTCCCTAACCCTAACCCTAGCCCGGAATAGAAACCCACCACCAGCCCTACACCTTACCTTACGCCGTACCCTATTCCTGGCCCGTACGCTGGCACTGAACCGTGAGTCAGCACGTAGCCTGACCCTCCCACGTTTCCGTACCCTCACCTGTGCCCTAAGCCTTGCCGTTCCCTAAACCTAACCCTAGCCCGGAATGGAAACCCACCACCAGCCCTACACCTTACCCTACCCCGTTGCCTACTCCTGGCCTGTACTCTGGCACTGACACGTGCGTCAGCACGTAGCCTGACCCTCCCACGTTTCCGAACCCTCACCTGTGCCCTAAGCCTTGCCGTTTCCTAACCCTAACCCTAGACCTGAACGCAAATCCACCACCAGCCGTACACTTTATCCTACGCCGTTGCCTACTCCTGGCCCGTACGCTGGCACTGACCCGTGTGTCAGCACGTAGCCTGACCCTCCCACGTTTCCATACCCTCACCTGTGCCCTAAGCCTTGCCGTTCCCTAACCCTAACCCTAGCCGGGAACGGAAATCAACCACAAGCCCTTCACCTTACCTTACGCCGTTGCCTACTCCTGGCCTGTATGCTGGCACGGACCCATGCGTCAGCACGTAGCCTCACCCTCCCACGTTTCCGTACCCTCACCTGTGCCCTAAGCCTTGCCGTTCCCTAACTCTAACCCTAGCCCAGAACGCAAATCCACCTCCAGCCCTACACTTTATCCTACGCCGTTGCCTACTCCTGGCCCGTACGCTGGCACTGACACGTGCGTCAGCACGTAGCCCGACCCTCCCACGTTTCCGTACCCTCACATATGCCCTAAGCCTTGCCATTCCCTAACCCTAACCCTAGCCTGGAACGGAAATCAACCAAAGCCCTACACCTTAACTTACGCCGTACCCTGCTCCTGGCCCGTACGCTGGCACTGAACCGTGCGTCAGCACGTAGCCTGACCCTCCCACGTTTCCGTGCCCTCACCTGTGCCCTTAACCTTGCCGTTCCCTAACCCTAACCCTAGCCCGGAATACAAACCCACCACCAGCCCTACACCTTACCTTACGCCGTACTCTACTCCTGTCCCGTACGCTGGCACTGACCCGTGTGTCAGCACGTAGCCTGACCCTCCCACGTTTCCGTACCCTCACCTGTGCCCTAAGCCTTGCCGTTCCCTAACCCTAACCCTAGCCCGGAATGGAAACCCACCACCAGCCCTACACTTTATCCAACGCCGTTGCCTACTCCTGGCCCGTACGCTGGCACTAACCCGTGCGTCAGCACGTAGCCCGACCCTCCCACGTTTCCGTACCCTCACCTGTGCCCTAAGCCTTGCCGTTCCATAACCGTAACCCTAGCCTGGAACGGAAACCAACCACCAGCCCTACACCTTACCTTACGCCGTTGCCTACTCCTGGCCCGTACGCTGGCACTGACCCGTGCGTCAGCACGTAGCCTGACCCACCGACGTTTCCGTACCCTCACCTGTGCCCTAAGCCTTGCCATTCTCTAACCCTAACACTAGCCCGGAACAGAAACCCACCACCATACCTACACTTTACCCTACGCCGTTGCCTACTCCTGGCTTGTACTCTGGCACTGATCCGTGCATCAGCACGTAGCCTTACCCTCCCGCGTTTCCGTACCCTAACCTGTGCCCTAAGCCTTGCCGTTCCCTAACACTAACCCTAGCCTGGAAAGGAAACCAACCACCAGCCCTACATCTTACCTTACGCCGTTGCCTACTCCTGGCCCGTACGCTGGCACTGACCCGTGCGTCAGCACGTAGCCTGACCCTCCCACGTTTCCGTACCCTCACCTGTGCCCTAAGCCTTGCCGTTCCCTAACCCTAACCCTAGCCCGGAATGGAAACCCACCACCAGCCCTACACCTTACCCTACGCCGTTGCCTACTCCTGGCCTGTACTCTGGCACTGACCCATGCATCAGCACGTAGACTTACCCTCCCGCGTTTCCGTACCCTGACCTGTGCCCTAAGCCTTGCCGTTCCCTAACCCTAACCCTAGCCCTGAACGCAAATCCACCACCAGCCGTACACTTTATCCTACGCCGTTGCCTACTCCTGGCCCGTACGCTGGCACTGACCCGTGCGTCAGCACGTAGCCTGACCCTCCCACGTTTCCATACACTCACCTGTGCCCTAAGCCTTGCCGTTCCCTAACCCTAACCCTAGCCGGGAACGGAAATCAACCACAAGCCCTTCACCTTACCTTACGCCGTTGCCTACTCCTGGCCTGTATGCTGGCACGGACCCGTGCGTCAGCACGTAGGCTCACCCTCCCACGTTTCCGTACCCTCACCTTTGCCCTAAGCCTTGCCGTTCCCTAACCCTAACCCTAGCCCAGAACGCAAATCCACCTCCAGCCCTACACTTTATCCTACGCCGTTGCCTACTCCTGGCCCGTACGCTGGCACTGACCCGTGCGTCAGCACGTAGCCCGACCCTCCCACGTTTCCGTACCATCCCATGTGCCCTAAGCCTTGCCGTTCCCTAACCCTAACCCTAGCCTGGAACGGAAATCAACCAAAGCCCTACACCTTAACTTACGCCGTACCCTGCTCCTGGCCCATACGCTGGCACTGAACCGAGCGTCAGCACGTAGCCTGACCCTCCCACGTTTCCATGCCCTCACCTGTGACCTAAACCTTGCCGTTCCCTAACCCTAACCCTAGCCTGGAATAGAAACCCACCACCAGCCCTACACCTTACCTTACGCCGTACCCTATTCCTGGCCCGTACGCTGGCACTGAACCGTGAGTCAGCACGTAGCCTGACCCTCCCACGTTTCCGTACCCTCACCTGTGCCCTAAGCCTTGCCGTTCCCTAACCCTAACCCTAGCCCGGAATAGAAACCCACCACCAGCCCTACACCTTACCTTAAGCCGTACCATACTCCTGACCCGTACGCTGGCACTGACCCGTGCGTCAGCACGTAGCCTGACCCTCCCACGTTTCCGTACCCTCACCTGTGCCCTAAGCCTTGCCGTTCCCTAACCCTAACCCTAGCCCGGAACGCAAACCCACCACCAGCCTTACACTTTACCCTACGCCGCTGCCTTCTCCTGGCCAGTACGCTGGCACTGACCGGTGCGTCAGCACGTAGCCCGACACACCCACGTTTCTGTACCCTCACATGTGCCCTAAGCCTTGCCGTTCACTCACCCTAACCCTAGCCTGGCACAGAAAACAACCACCAGCCCTACACCTTACCTTACGCCGTTGCCTACTCCTGGCCCGTACGCTGGCACTGACACGTGCGTCAGCAGGTAGCCTGACCCTCCCACATTTCCGTACCCTCTCCTGTGCCATAAGCCTTGCCGTTCCCTTACCCTAACCCTAGCCCGGAACGGAAACCCACCACCAGCCCTACACCTTACCTTACACCGTACCCTATTCCTGGCCAGTACGCTGGCACTGAACCGTGCATCAGCACGTAGCCTGACCCTCCCACGTTTCCGTAACCTCACCTGTGCCCTAAGCCTTGCCGTTCCCTAACCCTAACCCTAGCCCGGAATAGAAACCCACCACCAGCCCTACAACTTACCTTATGCCGTACCCTACTCCTGACCCGTAAGCTGGCACTGACACGTGCGTCAGCATGTAGCCTGACCCTCCCACGTTTCCGTACCCTCACCTGTGCCCTAAGCCTTGCCGTTCCCTAACCCTAACCCTATCCCGGAATGGAAACCCACCACCAGCCCTACACCTTACCCTACGCCGTTGCCTACTCCTGGCCTGTACTCTGGCACTGACCCGTGCATCAGCACGTAGCCTTACCCTCCCGCGTTTCCGTACCCTGACCTGTGCCCTAAGCCTTGCCGTTTCCTAACCCTAACCCTAGCCCTGAACACAAATCCACCACCAGCCGTACACTTTATCCTACGCCGTTGCCTACTCCTGGCCCGTACGCTGGCACTGACCCGTGTGTCAGCACGTAGCCTGACCCTCCCACGTTTCCATACCCTCACCTGTGCCCTAAGCCTTGCCGTTCCCTAACCCTAACCCTAGCCGGGAACGGAAATCAACCACAAGCCCTTCACCTTACCTTACGCCGTTGCCTACTCCTGGCCTGTATGCTGGCACGTACCCATGCGTCAGCACGTAGCCTCACCCTCCCACGTTTCCGTTCCCTCACTTGTGCCCTAAGCCTTGCCGTTCCCTAACCCTAACCCTAGCCCAGAACGCAAATCCACCTCCAGCCCTACACTTTATCCTACGCCGTTGCCTACTCCTGGCCTGTACGCTGGCACTGACCCGTGCGTCAGCACGTAGCCCGACCCTCCCACGTTTCCGTACCCTCACATATGCCCTAAGCCTTGCCATTCCCTAACCCTAACCCTAGCCTGGAACGGAAATCAACCAAAGCCCTACACCTTAACTTACGCCGTACCCTGCTCCTGGCCCGTACGCTGGCACTGAACCGTGCGTCAGCACGTAGCCTGACCCTCCCACGTTTCCGTGCCCTCACCTGTGCCCTAAACCTTGCCGTTCCCTAACCCTAACCCTAGCCCGGAATACAAACCCACCACCAGCCCTACACCTTACCTTACGCCGTACTCTACTCCTGTTCCGTACGCTGACACTGACCCGTGTGTCAGCACGTAGCCTGACCCTCCCACGTTTCCGTACCCTCACCTGTGCCCTAAGCCTTGCCGTTCCCTAACCCTAACCCTAGCCCGGAATGGAAACCCACCACCAGCCCTACACTTTATCCAACGCCGTTGCCTACTCCTGGCCCGTACGCTGGCACTAACCCGTGCGTCAGCACGTAGCCCGACCCTCCCACGTTTCCGTACCCTCACCTGTGCCCTAAGCCTTGCCGTTCCATAACCGTAACCCTAGCCTGGAACGGAAACCAACCACCAGCCCTACACCTTACCTTACGCCGTTGCCTACTCCTGGCCCGTACGCTGGCACTGACCCGTGCGTCAGCACGTAGCCTGACCCACCCACGTTTCCGTACGCTCACCTGTGCCCTAAGCCTTGCCGTTCCCTAACCGTAACCCTAGCCTGGAACGGAAATCAACCAAAGCCCTACACCTTAACTTACGCCGTACCCTGCTCCTGGCCCGTACGCTGGCACTGAACCGAGCGTCAGCACGTAGCCTGACCCTCCCACGTTTCCATGCCCTCACCTGTGACCTAAACCTTGCCGTTCCCTAACCCTAACCCTAGCCCGGAATAGAAACCCACCACCAGCCCTACACCTTACCTTACGCCGTACCCTATTCCTGGCCCGTACGCTGGCACTGAACCGTGAGTCAGCACGTAGCCTGACCCTCCCACGTTTCCGTACCCTCACCTGTGCCCTAAGCCTTGCAGTTCCCTAACCCTAACCCTAGCCCGGAATGGAAACCCACCACCAGCCCTACACTTTATCCAACGCCGTTGCCTACTCCTGGCCCGTACGCTGGCACTAACCCGTGCGTCAGCATGTAGCCCGACCCTCCCACGTTTCCGTACCCTCACCTGTGCCCTAAGCCTTGCCTTTCCATAACCGTAACCCTAGCCTGGAACGGAAACCAACCACCAGCCCTACACCTTACCCTACGCCGTTGCCTACTCCTGGCCTGTACTCTGGCACTGACCCGTGCATCAGCACGTAGACTTACCCTCCCGTGTTTCCGTACCCTGACCTGTGCCCTAAGCCTTGCCGTTCCCTAACCCTAACCCTAGCCCTGAACGCAAATCCACCACCAGCCGTACACTTTATCCTACGCCGTTGCCTACTCCTGGCCCGTACGCTGGCACTGACCCGTGCGTCAGCACGTAGCCTGACCCTCCCACGTTTCCATACACTCACCTGTGCCCTAAGCCTTGCCGTTCCCTAACCCTAACCCTAGCCGGGAACGGAAATCAACCACAAGCCCTTCACCTTACCTTACGCCGTTGCCTACTCCTGGCCTGTATGCTGGCACGGACCCGTGCGTCAGCGCGTAGGCTCACCCTCCCATGTTTCCGTACCCTCACTTGTGCCCTAAGCCTTGCCGTTCCCTAACCCTAACCCTAGCCCAGAACGCAAATCCAACTCCAGTCCTACACTTTATCCTACGCCGTTGCCTACTCCTGGCCCGTACGCTGGCACTGACCCGTGCGTCAGCACGTAGCCCGACCCTCCCACGTTTCCGTACCCTCCCATGTGCCCTAAGCCTTGCCGTTCCCTAACCCTAACCCTAGCCTGGAACGGAAATCAATCAAAGCCCTACACCTTAACTTACGACGTACCCTGCTCCTGGCCCGTACGCTGGCACTGAACCGAGCGTCAGCACGTAGCCTGACCCTCCCACGTTTCCATGCCCTCACCTGTGACCTAAACCTTGCCGTTCCCTAACCCTAACCCTAGCCCGGAATAGAAACCCACCACCAGCCCTACACCTTACCTTACGCCGTACCCTCTTCCTGGCCCGTACGCTGGCACTGAACCGTGAGTCAGCACGTAGCCTGACCCTCCCACGTTTCCGTACCCTCACCTGTGCCCTAAGCCTTGCCGTTCCCTAACCCTAACCCTAGCCCGGAATGGAAACCCACCACCAGCCCTACACCTTACCCTACGCCGTTGCCTACTCCTGGCCTGTACTCTGGCACTGACACGTGCGTCAGCACGTAGCCTGACCCTCCCACGTTTCCGAACCCTCACCTGTGCCCTAAGCCTTGCCGTTTCCTAACCCTAACCCTAGACCTGAACGCAAATCCACCAACAGCCGTACACTTTATCCTACGCCATTGCCTACTCCTGGCCCGTACGCTGGCACTGACCCGTGTGTCAGCACGTAGCCTGACCCTCCCACGTTTCCATACCCTCACCTGTGCCCTAAGCCTTGCCGTTCCCTAACCCTAACCCTAGCCGGGAACGGAAATCAACCACAAGCCCTTCACCTTACCTTACGCCGTTGCCTACTCCTGGCCTGTATGCTGGCACGGACCCATGCGTCAGCACGTAGCCTCACCCTCCCACGTTTCCGTACCCTCACCTGTGCCCTAAGCCTTGCCGTTCCCTAACCCTAACCCTAGCCCAGAACGCAAATCCACCTCCAGCCCTACACTTTATCCTACGCCGTTGCCTACTCCTGGCCCGTACGCTGCCACTGACCTGTGCGTCAGCACGTAGCCCGACCCTCCCACGTTTCCGTACCCTCACATATGCCCTAAGCCTTGCCATTCCCTAACCCTAACCCTAGCCTGGAACGGAAATCAACCAAAGCCCTACACCTTAACTTACGCCGTACCCTGCTCCTGGCCCGTACGCTGGCACTGAACCGTGCGTCAGCACGTAGCCTGACCCTCCCACGTTTCCGTGCCCTCACCTGTGCCCTAAACCTTGCCGTTCCCTAACCCTAACCCTAGCCCGGAATACAAACCCACCACCAGCCCTACACCTTACCTTATGCCGTACTCTACTCCTGTCCCGTACGCTGGCACTGACCCGTGTGTCAGCACGTAGCCTGACCCTCCCACGTTTCCGTACCCTCACCTGTGCCCTAAGCCTTGCCGTTCCCTAACCCTAACCCTAGCCCGGAATGGAAACCCACCACCAGCCCTACACTTTATCCAACGCCGTTGCCTACTCCTGGCCCGTACGCTGGCACTAACCAGTGCGTCAGCACGTAGCCCGACCCTCCCACGTTTCCGTACCCTCACTTGTGCCCTAAGCCTTGCCGTTCCATAACCGTAACCCTAGCCTGGAACGGAAACCAACCACCAGCCCTACACCTTACCTTACGCCGTTGCCTACTCCTGGCCCGTACGCTGGCACTGACCCGTGCGTCAGCACGTAGCCTGACCCACCGACGTTTCCGTACCCTCACCTGTGCCCTAAGCCTTGCCATTCTCTAACCCTAACACTAGCCCGGAACAGAAACCCACCACCATCCCTACACTTTACCCTACGCCGTTGCCTACTCCTGGCTTGTACTCTGGCACTGATCCGTGCATCAGCACATAGCCTTACCCTCCCGCGTTTCCGTACCCTAACCTGTGCCCTAAGCCTTGCCGTTCCCTAACACTAACCCTAGCCTGGAAAGGAAACCAACCACCAGCCCTACATCTTACCTTACGCCGTTGCCTACTCCTGGCCCGTACGCTGGCACTGACCCGTGCGTCAGCACGTAGCCTGACCCTCCCACGTTTCCGTACCCTCACCTGTGCCCTAAGCCTTGCCGTTCCCTAAACCTAACCCTAGCCCGGAATGGAAACCCACCACCAGCCCTACACCTTACCCTACGCCGTTGCCTACTCCTGGCCTGTACTCTGGCACTGACCCATGCATCAGCACGTAGACTTACCCTCCCGCGTTTCCGTACCCTGACCTGTGCCCTAAGCCTTGCCGTTCCCTAACCCTAACCCTAGCCCTGAACGCAAATCCACCACCAGCCGTACACTTTATCCTACGCCGTTGCCTACTCCTGGCCCGTACGCTGGCACTGACCCGTGCGTCAGCACGTAGCCTGACCCTCCCACGTTTCCATACACTCACCTGTGCCCTAAGCCTTGCCGTTCCCTAACCCTAACCCTAGCCGGGAACGGAAATCAACCACAAGCCCTTCACCTTACCTTACGCCGTTGCCTACTCCTGGCCTGTATGCTGGCACGGACCCGTGCGTCAGCACGTAGGCTCACCCTCCCACGTTTCCGTACCCTCACCTGTGCCCTAAGCCTTGCCGTTCCCTAACCCTAACCCTAGCCCAGAACGCAAATCCACCTCCAGTCCTACACTTTATCCTACGCCGTTGCCTACTCCTGGCCCGTACGCTGGCACTGACCCGTGCGTCAGCACGTAGCCCGACCCTCCCACGTTTCCGTACCCTCCCATGTGCCCTAAGCCTTGCCGTTCCCTAACCCTAACCCTAGCCTGGAACGGAAATCAACCAAAGCCCTACACCTTAACTTACGCCGTACCCTGCTCCTGGCCCGTACGCTGGCACTGAACCGAGCGTCAGCACGTAGCCTGACCCTCCCACGTTTCCATGCCCTCACCTGTGACCTAAACCTTGCCGTTCCCTAACCCTAACCCTAGCCCGGAATAGAAACCCACCACCAGCCCTACACCTTACCTTACGCCGTACCCTATTCCTGGCCCGTACGCTGGCACTGAACCGTGAGTCAGCACGTAGCCTGACCCTCCCACGTTTCCGTACCCTCACCTGTGCCCTAAGCCTTGCCGTTCCCTAACCCTAACCCTAGCCCGGAATAGAAACCCACCACCAGCCCTACACCTTACCTTAAGCCGTACCATACTCCTGACCCGTACGCTGGCACTGACCCTTGCGTCAGCACGTAGCCTGACCCTCCCACGTTTCCGTACCCTCACCTGTGCCCTAAGCCTTGCCGTTCCCTAACCCTAACCCTAGCCCGGAACGCAAACCCACCACCAGCCTTACACTTTACCCTACGCCGCTGCCTTCTCCTGGCCAGTACGCTGGCACTGAACCGTGCGTCAGCACGTAGCCCGACCCTCCCACGTTTCTGTACCCTCACATGTGCCCTAAGCCTTGCCGTTCACTCACCCTAACCCTAGCCTGGCACAGAAAACAACCACCAGCCCTACACCTTACCTTACGCCGTTGCCTAGTCCTGGCCCGTACGCTGGCACTGACACGTGCGTCAGCAGGTAGCCTGACCCTCCCACATTTCCGTACCCTCTCCTGTGCCATAAGCCTTGCCGTTCCCTTACCCTAACCCTAGCCCGGAACGGAAACCCACCACCAGCCCTACACCTTACCTTACACCGTACCCTATTCCTGGCCAGTACGCTGGCACTGAACCGTGCATCAGCACGTAGCCTGACCCTCCCACGTTTCCGTAACCTCACCTGTGCCCTAAGCCTTGCCGTTCCCTAACCCTAACCCTAGCCCGGAATAGAAACCCACCACCAGCCCTACAACTTACCTTATGCCGTACCCTACTCCTGACCCGTACGCTGGCACTGACACGTGCGTCAGCATGTAGCCTGACCCTCCCACGTTTCCGTACCCTCACCTGTGCCCTAAGCCTTGCCGTTCCCTAACCCTAACCCTATCCCGGAATGGAAACCCACCACCAGCCCTACACCTTACCCTACGCCGTTGCCTACTCCTAGCCTGTACTCTGGCACTGACCCGTGCATCAGCACGTAGCCTTACCCTCCCGCGTTTCCGTACCCTGACCTGTGCCCTAAGCCTTGCCGTTTCCTAACCCTAACCCTAGCCCTGAACGCAAATCCACCACCAGCCGTACACTTTATCCTACGCCGTTGCCTACTCCTGGCCCGTACGCTGGCACTGACCCGTGTGTCAGCACGTAGCCTGACCCTCCCACGTTTCCATACCCTCACCTGTGCCCTAAGCCTTGCCGTTCCCTAACCCTAACCCTAGCCGGGAACGGAAATCAACCACAAGCCCTTCACCTTACCTTACGCCGTTGCCTACTCCTGGCCTGTATGCTGGCACGTACCCATGCGTCAGCACGTAGCCTCACCCTCCCACGTTTCCGTACCCTCACTTGTGCCCTAAGCCTTGCCGTTCCCTAACCCTAACCCTAGCCCAGAACGCAAATCCACCTCCAGCCCTACACTTTATCCTACGCCGTTGCCTACTCCTGGCCCGTACGCTGGCACTGACCCGTGCGTCAGCACGTAGCCCGATCCTCCCACGTTTCCGTACCCTCACATATGCCCTAAGCCTTGCCATTCCCTAACCCTAACCCTAGCCTGGAACGGAAATCAACCAAAGCCCTACACCTTAACTTACGCCGTACCCTGCTCCTGGCCCGTACGCTGGCACTGAACCGTGCGTCAGCACGTAGCCTGACCCTCCCACGTTTCCGTGCCCTCACCTGTGCCCTAAACCTTGCCGTTCCCTAACCCTAACCCTAGCCCGGAATACAAACCCACCACCAGCCCTACACCTTACCTTACGCCGTACTCTACTCCTGTCCCGTACGCTGACACTGACCCGTGTGTCAGCACGTAGCCTGACCCTCCCACGTTTCCGTACCCTCACCTGTGCCCTAAGCCTTGCCGTTCCCTAACCCTAACCCTAGCCCGGAATGGAAACCCACCACCAGCCCTACACTTTATCCAACGCCGTTGCCTACTCCTGGCCCGTACGCTGGCACTAACCCGTGCGTCAGCACGTAGCCCGACCCTCCCACGTTTCCGTACCCTCACCTGTGCCCTAAGCCTTGCCGTTCCATAACCGTAACCCTAGCCTGGAACGGAAACCACCCACCAGCCCTACACCTTACCTTACGCCGTTGCCTACTCCTGGCCCGTACGCTGGCACTGACCCGTGCGTCAGCACGTAGCCTGACCCACCCACGTTTCCGTACGCTCACCTGTGCCCTAAGCCTTGCCGTTCCCTAACCCTAACCCTAGCCTGGAACGGAAATCAACCAAAGCCCTACACCTTAACTTACGCCGTACCCTGCTCCTGGCCCGTACGCTGGCACTGAACCGAGCGTCAGCACGTAGCCTGACCCTCCCACGTTTCCATGCCCTCACCTGTGACCTAAACCTTGCCGTTCCCTAACCCTAACCCTAGCCCGGAATAGAAACCCACCACCAGCCCTACACCTTACCTTACGCCGTACCCTATTCCTGGCCCGTACGCTGGCACTGAACCGTGAGTCAGCACGTAGCCTGACCCTCCCACGTTTCCGTACCCTCACCTGTGCCCTAAGCCTTGCAGTTCCCTAACCCTAACCCTAGCCCGGAATGGAAACCCACCACCAGCCCTACACTTTATCCAACGCCGTTGCCTACTCCTGGCCCGTACGCTGGCACTAACCCGTGCGTCAGCATGTAGCCCGACCCTCCCACGTTTCCGTACCCTCACCTGTGCCCTAAGCCTTGCCGTTCCATAACCGTAACCCTAGCCTGGAACGGAAACCAACCACCAGCCCTACACCTTACCCTACGCCGTTGCCTACTCCTGGCCTGTACTCTGGCACTGACCCGTGCATCAGCACGTAGACTTACCCTCCCGCGTTTCCGTACCCTGACCTGTGCCCTAAGCCTTGCCATTCCCTAACCCTAACCCTAGCCCTGAACGCAAATCCACCACCAGCCGTACACTTTATCCTACGCCGTTGCCTACTCCTGGCCCGTACGCTGGCACTGACCCGTGCGTCAGCACGTAGCCTGACCCTCCCACGTTTCCATACACTCACCTGTGCCCTAAGCCTTGCCGTTCCCTAACCCTAACCCTAGCCGGGAACGGAAATCAACCACAAGCCCTTCACCTTACCTTACGCCATTGCCTACTCCTGGCCTGTATGCTGGCACTGACCCGTGCGTCAGCACGTAGGCTCACCCTCCCACGTTTCCGTACCCTCACCTGTGCCCTAAGCCTTGCCGTTCCCTAACCCTAACCCTAGCCCAGAACGCAAATCCACCTCCAGTCCTACACTTTATCCTACGCCGTTGCCTACTCCTGGCCCGTACGCTGGCACTGACCCGTGCGTCAGCACGTAGCCCGACCCTCCCACGTTTCCGTACCCTCCCATGTGCCCTAAGCCTTGCCATTCCCTAACCCTAACCCTAGCCTGGAACGGAAATCAACCAAAGCCCTACACCTTAACTTACGCCGTACCCTGCTCCTGGCCCGTACGCTGGCACTGAACCGAGCGTCAGCACGTAGCCTGACCCTCCCACGTTTCCATGCCCTCACCTGTGACCTAAACCTTGCCGTTCCCTAACCCTAACCCTAGCCCGGAATAGAAACCCACCACCAGCCCTACACCTTACCTTACGCCGTACCCTATTCCTGGCCCGTACGCTGGCACTGAACCGTGAGTCAGCACGTAGCCTGACCCTCCCACGTTTCCGTACCCTCACCTGTGCCCTAAGCCTTGCCGTTCCCTAACCCTAACCCTAGCCCGGAATAGAAACCCACCACCAGCCCTACACCTTACCTTAATCCGTACCATACTCCTGACCCGTACGCTGGCACTGACCCGTGCGTCAGCACGTAGCCTGACCCTCCCACGTTACCGTACCCTCACCTGTGCCCTAAGCCTTGCCGTTCCCTAACCCTAACCCTAGCCCGGAACGCAAACCCACCACCAGCCTTACACTTTACCCTACGCCGCTGCCTTCTCCTGGCCAGTACGCTGGCACTGACACGTGCGTCAGCACGTAGCCCGACCCTCCCACGTTTCTGTACCCTCACATGTGCCCTAAGCCTTGCCGTTCACTCACCCTAACCCTAGCCTGGCACAGAAAACAACCACCAGCCCTACACCTTACCTTACGCCGTTGCCTACTCCTGGCCCGTACGCTGGCACTGACACGTGCGTCAGCAGGTAGCCTGACCCTCCCACATTTCCGTACCCTCTCCTGTGCCATAAGCCTTGCCGTTCCCTTACCCTAACCCTAGCCCGGAACGGAAACCCACCACCAGCCCTACACCTTACCTTACACCGTACCCTATTCCTGTCCCGTACGCTGGCACTGACCCGTGTGTCAGCACGTAGCCTGACCCACCCACGTTTCCGTACCATCACCTGTGCCCTAAGCCTTGCCATTCTCTAACCCTAACACTAGCCCGGAACAGAAACCCACCACCATCCCTACACTTTACCCTACGCCGTTGCCTACTCCTGGCTTGTACTCTGGCACTGATCCGTGCATCAGCACGTAGCCTTACCCTCCCGCGTTTCCGTACCCTAACCTGTGCCCTAAGCCTTGCCGTTCCCTAACACTAACCCTAGCCTGGAAAGGAAACCAACCACCAGCCCTACATCTTACCTTACGCCGTTGCCTACTCCTGGCCCGTACGCTGGCACTGACCCGTGCGTCAGCACGTAGCCTGACCCTCCCACGTTTCTGTACCCTCACCTGTGCCCTAAGCCTTGCCGTTCCCTAACCCTAACCCTAGCCCGGAATGGAAACCCACCACCAGCCCTACACCTTACCCTACGCCGTTGCCTACTCAAGGCCTGTACTCTGGCACTGACCCGTGCATCAGCACGTAGACTTACCCCCCCGCGTTTCCGTACCCTGACCTGTGCCCTAAGCCTTGCCGTTCCCTAACCCTAACCCTAGCCCTGAACGCAAATCCACCACCAGCCATACACTTTATCCTACGCCGTTGCCTACTCCTGGCCCGTACGCTGGCACTGACCCGTGCGTCAGCACGTAGCCTGACCCTCCCACGTTTCCATACACTCACCTGTGCCCTAAGCCTTGCCGTTCCCTAACCCTAACCCTAGCCGGGAACGGAAATCAACCACAAGCCCTTCACCTTACCTTACGCCGTTGCCTACTCCTGGCCTGTATGCTGGCACGGACCCGTGCGTCAGCGCGTAGGCTCACCCTCCCACGTTTCCGTACCCTCACCTGTGCCCTAAGCCTTGCCGTTCCCTAACCCTAACCCTAGCCCAGAACGCAAATCCACCTCCAGTCCTACACTTTATCCTACGCCGTTGCCTACTCCTGGCCCGTACGCTGGCACTGACCCGTGCGTCAGCACGTAGCCCGACCCTCCCACGTTTCCGTACCCTCCCATGTGCCCTAAGCCTTGCCGTTCCCTAACCCTAACCCTAGCCTGGAACGGAAATCAACCAAAGCCCTACACCTTAACTTACGCCGTACCCTGCTCCTGGCCCGTACGCTGGCACTGAACCGAGCGTCAGCACGTAGCCTGACCCTCCCACGTTTCCATGCCCTCACCTGTGACCTAAACCTTGCCGTTCCCTAACCCTAACCCAAGCCCGGAATAGAAACCCACCACCAGCCCTACACCTTACCTTACGCCGTACCCTATTCCTGGCCCGTACGCTGGCACTGAACCGTGAGTCAGCACGTAGCTTGACCCTCCCACGTTTCCGTACCCTCACCTGTGCCCTAAGCCTTGCCGTTCCCTAACCCTAACCCTAGCCCGGAATGGAAACCCACCACCAGCCCTACACCTTACCCTACGCCGTTGCCTACTCCTGGCCTGTACTCTGGCACTGACACGTGCGTCAGCACGTAGCCTGACCCTCCCACGTTTCCGAACCCTCACCTGTGCCCTAAGCCTTGCCGTTTCCTAACCCTAACCCTAGACCTGAACGCAAATCCACCACCAGCCGTACACTTTATCCTACGCCGTTGCCTACTCCTGGCCCGTACGCTGGCACTGACCCGTGTGTCAGCACGTAGCCTGACCCTCCCACGTTTCCATACCCTCACCTGTGCCCTAAGCCTTGCCGTTCCCTAACCCTAACCCTAGCCGGGAACGGAAATCAACCACAAGCCCTTCACCTTACCTTACGCCGTTGCCTACTCCTGGCCTGTATGCTGGCACGGACCCATGCGTCAGCACGTAGCCTCACCCTCCCACGTTTCCGTACCCTCACCTGTGCCCTAAGCCTTGCCGTTCCCTAACCCTAACCCTAGCCCAGAACGCAAATCCACCTCCAGCCCTACACTTTATCCTACGCCGTTGCCTACTCCTGGCCCGTACGCTGGCACTGACCCGTGCGTCAGCACGTAGCCCGACCCTCCCACGTTTCCGTACCCTCACATATGCCCTAAGCCTTGCCATTCCCTAACCCTAACCCTAGCCTGGAACGGAAATCAACCAAAGCCCTACACCTTAACTTACGCCGTACCCTGCTCCTGGCCCGTACGCTGGCACTGAACCGTGCGTCAGCACGTAGCCTGACCCTCCCACGTTTCCGTGCCCTCACCTGTGCCCTAAACTTTGCCATTCCCTAACCCTAACCCTAGCCCGGAATACAAACCCACCACCAGCCCTACACCTTACCTTACGCCGTACTCTACTCCTGTCCCGTACGCTGGCACTGACCCGTGTGTCAGCACGTAGCCTGACCCTCCCACGTTTCCGTACCCTCACCTGTGCCCTAAGCCTTGCCGTTCCCTAACCCTAACCCTAGCCCGGAATGGAAACCCACCACCAGCCCTACACTTTATCCAACGCCGTTGCCTACTCCTGGCCCGTACGCTGGCACTAACCCGTGCGTCAGCACGTAGCCCGACCCTCCCACGTTTCCGTACCCTCACCTGTGCCCTAAGCCTTGCCGTTCCATAACCGTAACCCTAGCCTGGAACGGAAACCAACCACCAGCCCTACACCTTACCTTACGCCGTTGCCTACTCCTGGCCCGTACGCTGGCACTGACCCGTGCGTCAGCACGTAGCCTGACCCACCGACGTTTCCGTACCCTCACCTGTGCCCTAAGCCTTGCCATTCTCTAACCCTAACACTAGCCCGGAACAGAAACCCACCACCATACCTACACTTTACCCTACGCCGTTGCCTACTCCTGGCTTGTACTCTGGCACTGATCCGTGCATCAGCACGTAGCCTTACCCTCCCGCGTTTCCGTACCCTAACCTGTGCCCTAAGCCTTGCCGTTCCCTAACACTAACCCTAGCCTGGAAAGGAAACCAACCACCAGCCCTACATCTTACCTTACGCCGTTGCCTACTCCTGGCCCGTACGCTGGCACTGACCCGTGCGTCAGCACGTAGCCTGACCCTCCCACGTTTCCGTACCCTCACCTGTGCCCTAAGCCTTGCCGTTCCCTAACCCTAACCCTAGCCCGGAATGGAAACCCACCACCAGCCCTACACCTTACCCTACGCCGTTGCCTACTCCTGGCCTGTACTCTGGCACTGACCCATGCATCAGCATGTAGACTTACCCTCCCGCGTTTCCGTACCCTGACCTGTGCCCTAAGCCTTGCCGTTCCCTAACCCTAACCCTAGCCCTGAACGCAAATCCACCACCAGCCGTACACTTTATCCTACGCCGTTGCCTACTCCTGGCCCGTACGCTGGCACTGACCCGTGCGTCAGCACGTAGCCTGACCCTCCCACGTTTCCATACACTCACCTGTGCCCTAAGCCTTGCCGTTCCCTAACCCTAACCCTAGCCGGGAACGGAAATCAACCACAAGCCCTTCACCTTACCTTACGCCGTTGCCTACTCCTGGCCTGTATGCTGGCACGGACCCGTGCGTCAGCGCGTAGGCTCACCCTCCCACGTTTCCGTACCCTCACCTGTGCCCTAAGCCTTGCCGTTCCCTAACCCTAACCCTAGCCCAGAACGCAAATCCACCTCCAGTCCTACACTTTATCCTACGCCGTTGCCTACTCCTGGCCCGTACGCTGGCACTGACCCGTGCGTCAGCACGTAGCCCGACCCTCCCACGTTTCCGTACCCTCCCATGTGCCCTAAGCCTTGCCGTTCCCTAACCCTAACCCTAGCCTGGAACGGAAATCAACCAAAGCCCTACACCTTAACTTACGCCGTACCCTGCTCCTGGCCCATACGCTGGCACTGAACAGAGCGTCAGCACGTAGCCTGACCCTCCCACGTTTCCATGCCCTCACCTGTGACCTAAACCTTGCCGTTCCCTAACCCTAACCCTAGCCTGGAATAGAAACCCACCACCAGCCCTACACCTTACCTTACGCCGTACCCTATTCCTGGCCCGTACGCTGGCACTGAACCGTGAGTCAGCACGTAGCCTGACCCTCCCACGTTTCCGTACCCTCACCTGTGCCCTAAGCCTTGCCGTTCCCTAACCCTAACCCTAGCCCGGAATAGAAACCCACCACCAGCCCTACACCTTACCTTAAGCCGTACCATACTCCTGACCCGTACGCTGGCACTGACCCGTGCGTCAGCACGTAGCCTGACCCTCCCACGTTTCCGTACCCTCACCTGTGCCCTAAGCCTTGCCGTTCCCTAACCCTAACCCTAGCCCGGAACGCAAACCCACCACCAGCCTTACACTTTACCCTATGCCGCTGCCTTCTCCTGGCCAGTACGCTGGCACTGACCCGTGCGTCAGCACGTAGCCCGACCCTCCCACGTTTCTGTACCCTCACATGTGCCCTAAGCCTTGCCGTTCACTCACCCTAACCCTAGCCTGGCACAGAAAACAACCACCAGCCCTACACCTTACCTTACGCCGTTGCCTACTCCTGGCCCGTACGCTGGCACTGACACGTGCGTCAGCAGGTAGCCTGACCCTCCCACATTTCCGTACCCTCTCCTGTGCCATAAGCCTTGCCGTTCCCTTACCCTAACCCTAGCCCGGAACGGAAACCCACCACCAGCCCTACACCTTACCTTACACCGTACCCTATTCCTGGCCAGTACGCTGGCACTGAACCGTGCATCAGCACGTAGCCTGACCCTCCCACGTTTCCGTAACCTCACCTGTGCCCTAAGCCTTGCCGTTCCCTAACCCTAACCCTAGCCCGGAATAGAAACCCACCACCAGCCCTACAACTTACCTTATGCCGTACCCTACTCCTGACCCGTAAGCTGGCACTGACACGTGCGTCAGCATGTAGCCTGACCCTCCCACGTTTCTGTACCCTCACCTGTGCCCTAAGCCTTGCCGTTCCCTAACCCTAACCCTATCCCGGAATGGAAACCCACCACCAGCCCTACACCTTACCCTACGCCGTTGCCTACTCCTGGCCTGTACTCTGGCACTGACCCGTGCATCAGCACGTAGCCTTACCCTCCCGCGTTTCCGTACCCTGACCTGTGCCCTAAGCCTTGCCGTTTCCTAAACCTAACCCTAGCCCTGAACGCAAATCCACCACCAGCCGTACACTTTATCCTACGCCGTTGCCTACTCCTGGCCCGTACGCTGGCACTGACCCGTGTGTCAGCACGTAGCCTGACCCTCCCACGTTTCCATACCCTCACCTGTGCCCTAAGCCTTGCCGTTCCCTAACCCTAACCCTAGCCGGGAACGGAAATCAACCACAAGCCCTTCACCTTACCTTACGCCGTTGCCTACTCCTGGCCTGTATGCTGGTACGTACCCATGCGTCAGCACGTAGCCTCACCCTCCCACGTTTCCGTACCCTCACTTGTGCCCTAAGCCTTGCCGTTCCCTAACCCTAACCCTAGCCCAGAACGCAAATCCACCTCCAGCCCTACACTTTATCCTACGCCGTTGCCTACTCCTGGCCTGTACGCTGGCACTGACCCGTGCGTCAGCACGTAGCCCGACCCACCCACGTTTCCGTACCCTCACATATGCCCTAAGCCTTGCCATTCCCTAACCCTAACCCTAGCCTGGAACGGAAATCAACCAAAGCCCTACACCTTAACTTACGCCGTACCCTGCTCCTGGCCCGTACGCTGGCACTGAACCGTGCGTCAGCACGTAGCCTGACCCTCCCACGTTTCCGTGCCCTCACCTGTGCCCTAAACCTTGCCGTTCCCTAACCCTAACCCTAGCCCGGAATACAAACCCACCACCAGCCCTACACCTTACCTTACGCCGTACTCTACTCCTGTCCCGTACGCTGACACTGACCCGTGTGTCAGCACGTAGCCTGACCCTCCCACGTTTCCGTACCCTCACCTGTGCCCTAAGCCTTGCCGTTCCCTAACCCTAACCCTAGCCCGGAATGGAAACCCACCACCAGCCCTACACTTTATCCAACGCCGTTGCCTACTCCTGGCCCGTACGCTGGCACTAACCCGTGCGTCAGCACGTAGCCCGACCCTCCCACGTTTCCGTACCCTCACCTGTGCCCTAAGCCTTGCCGTTCCATAACCGTAACCCTAGCCTGGAACGGAAACCAACCACCAGCCCTACACCTTACCTTACGCCGTTGCCTACTCCTGGCCCGTACGCTGGCACTGACCCGTGCGTCAGCACGTAGCCTGACCCACCCACGTTTCCGTACGCTCACCTGTGCCCTAAGCCTTGCCGTTCCCTAACCCTAACCCTAGCCTGGAACAGAAATCAACCAAAGCCCTACACCTTAACTTACGCCGTACCCTGCTCCTGGCCCGTACGCTGGCACTGAACCGAGCGTCAGCACGTAGCCTGACCCTCCCACGTTTCCATGCCCTCACCTGTGACCTAAACCTTGCCGTTCCCTAACCCTAACCCTAGCCCGGAATAGAAACCCACCACCAGCCCTACACCTTACCTTACGCCGTACCCTATTCCTGGCCCGTACGCTGGCACTGAACCGTGAGTCAGCACGTAGCCTGACCCTCCCACGTTTCCGTACACTCACCTGTGCCCTAAGCCTTGCAGTTCCCTAACCCTAACCCTAGCCCGGAATGGAAACCCACCACCAGCCCTACACTTTATCCAACGCCGTTGCCTACTCCTGGCCCGTACGCTGGCACTAACCCGTGCGTCAGCATGTAGCCCGACCCTCCCACGTTTCCGTACCCTCACCTGTGCCCTAAGCCTTGCCGTTCCATAACCGTAACCCTAGCCTCGAACGGAAACCAACCACCAGCCCTACACCTTACCCTACGCCGTTGCCTACTCCTGGCCTGTACTCTGGCACTGACCCGTGCATCAGCACGTAGACTTACCCTCCCGTGTTTCCGTACCCTGACCTGTGCCCTAAGCCTTGCCGTTCCCTAACCCTAACCCTAGCCCTGAACGCAAATCCACCACCAGCCGTACACTTTATCCTACGCCGTTGCCTACTCCTGGCCCGTACGCTGGCACTGACCCATGCGTCAGCACGTAGCCTGACCCTCCCACGTTTCCATACACTCACCTGTGCCCTAAGCCTTGCCGTTCCCTAACCCTAACCCTAGCCGGGAACGGAAATCAACCACAAGCCCTTCACCTTACCTTACGCCGTTGCCTACTCCTGGCCTGTATGCTGGCACGGACCCGTGCGTCAGCGCGTAGGCTCACCCTCCCACGTTTCCGTACCCTCACCTGTGCCCTAAGCCTTGCCGTTCCCTAACCCTAACCCTAGCCCAGAACGCAAATCCACCTCCAGTCCTACACTTTATCCTACGCCGTTGCCTACTCCTGGCCCGTACGCTGGCACTGACCCGTGCGTCAGCACGTAGCCCGACCCTCCCACGTTTCCGTACCCTCCCATGTGCCCTAAGCCTTGCCGTTCCCTAACCCTAACCCTAGCCTGGAACGGAAATCAACCAAAGCCCTACACCTTAACTTACGCCGTACCCTGCTCCTGGCCCGTACGCTGGCACTGAACCGAGCGTCAGCACGTAGCCTGACCCTCCCACGTTTCCATGCCCTCACCTGTGACCTAAACCTTGCCGTTCCCTAACCCTAACCCTAGCCCGGAATAGAAACCCACCACCAGCCCTACACCTTACCTTACGCCGTACCCTATTCCTGGCCCGTACGCTGGCACTGAACCGTGAGTCAGCACGTAGCCTGACCCTCCCACGTTTCCGTACCCTCACCTGTGCCCTAAGCCTTGCCGTTCCCTAACCCTAACCCTAGCCCGGAATGGAAACCCACCACCAGCCCTACACCTTACCCTACGCCGTTGCCTACTCCTGGCCTGTACTCTGGCACTGACACGTGCGTCAGCACGTAGCCTGACCCTCCCACGTTTCCGAACCCTCACCTGTGCCCTAAGCCTTGCCGTTTCCTAACCCTAACCCTAGACCTGAACGCAAATCCACCACCAGCCGTACACTTTATCCTACGCCATTGCCTACTCCTGGCCCGTACGCTGGCACTGACCCGTGTGTCAGCACGTAGCCTGACCCTCCCACGTTTCCATACCCTCACCTGTGCCCTAAGCCTTGCCGTTCCCTAACCCTAACCCTAGCCGGGAACGGAAATCAACCACAAGCCCTTCACCTTACCTTACGCCGTTGCCTACTCCTGGCCTGTATGCTGGCACGGACCCATGCGTCAGCACGTAGCCTCACCCTCCCACGTTTCCGTACCCTCACCTGTGCCCTAAGCCTTGCCGTTCCCTAACCCTAACCCTAGCCCAGAACGCAAATCCACCTCCAGCCTTACACTTTATCCTACGCCGTTGCCTACTCCTGGCCCGTACGCTGCCACTGACCTGTGCGTCAGCACGTAGCCCGACCCTCCCACGTTTCCGTACCCTCACATATGCCCTAAGCCTTGCCATTCCCTAACCCTAACCCTAGCCTGGAACGGAAATCAACCAAAGCCCTACACCTTAACTTACGCCGTACCCTGCTCCTGGCCCGTACGCTGGCACTGAACCGTGCGTCAGCACGTAGCCTGACCCTCCCACGTTTCCGTGCCCTCACCTGTGCCCTAAACCTTGCCGTTCCCTAACCCTAACCCTAGCCCGGAATACAAACCCACCACCAGCCCTACACCTTACCTTATGCCGTACTCTACTCCTGTCACGTACGCTGGCACTGACCCGTGTGTCAGCACGTAGCCTGACCCTCCCACGTTTCCGTACCCTCACCTGTGCCCTAAGCCTTGCCGTTCCCTAACCCTAACCCTAGCCCGGAATGGAAACCCACCACCAGCCCTACACTTTATCCAACGCCGTTGCCTACTCCTGGCCCGTACGCTGGCACTAACCCGTGCGTCAGCACGTAGCCCGACCCTCCCACGTTTCCGTACCCTCACCTGTGCCCTAAGCCTTGCCGTTCCATAACCGTAACCCTAGTCTGGAACGGAAACCAACCACCAGCCCTACACCTTACCTTACGCCGTTGCCTACTCCTGGCCCGTACGCTGGCACTGACCCGTGCGTCAGCACGTAGCCTGACCCACCGACGTTTCCGTACCCTCACCTGTGCCCTAAGCCTTGCCATTCTCTAACCCTAACACTAGCCCGGAACAGAAACCCACCACCATCCCTACACTTTACCCTACGCCGTTGCCTACTCCTGGCTTGTACTCTGGCACTGATCCGTGCATCAACACGTAGCCTTACCCTCCCGCGTTTCCGTACCCTAACCTGTGCCCTAAGCCTTGCCGTTCCCTAACACTAACCCTAGCCTGGAAAGGAAACCAACCACCAGCCCTACATCTTACCTTACGCCGTTGCCTACTCCTGGCACGTACGCTGGCACTGACCCGTGCGTCAGCACGTAGCCTGACCCTCCCACGTTTCCGTACCCTCACCTGTGCCCTAAGCCTTGCCGTTCCCTAACCCTAACCCTAGCCCGGAAAGGAAACCCACCACCAGCCCTACACCTTACCCTACGCCGTTGCCTACTCCTGGCCTGTACTCTGGCACTGACCCATGCATCAGCACGTAGACTTACCCTCCCACGTTTCCGTACCCTGACCTGTGCCCTAAGCCTTGCCGTTCCCTAACCCTAACCCTAGCCCTGAACGCAAATCCACCACCAGCCGTACACTTTATCCTACGCCGTTGCCTACTCCTGGCCCGTACGCTGGCACTGACCCGTGCGTCAGCACATAGCCTGACCCTCCCACGTTTCCATACACTCACCTGTGCCCTAAGCCTTGCCGTTCCCTAACCCTAACCCTAGCCGGGAACGGAAATCAACCACAAGCCCTTCACCTTACCTTACGCCGTTGCCTACTCCTGGCCTGTATGCTGGCACGGACCCGTGCGTCAGCACGTAGGCTCACCCTCCCACGTTTCCGTACCCTCACCTGTGCCTTAAGCCTTGCCGTTCCCTAACCCTAACCCTAGCCCAGAATGCAAATCCACCTCCAGTCCTACACTTTATCCTACGCCGTTGCCTACTCCTGGCCCGTACGCTGGCACTGACCCGTGCGTCAGCACGTAGCCCGACCCTCCCACGTTTCCGTACCCTCCCATGTGCCCTAAGCCTTGCCGTTCCCTAACCCTAACCCTAGCCTGGAACGGAAATCAACCAAAGCCCTACACCTTAACTTACGCCGTACCCTTCTCCTGGCCCGTACGCTGGCACTGAACCGAGCGTCAGCACGTAGCCTGACCCTCCCACGTTTCCATGCCCTCACCTGTGACCTAAACCTTGCCGTTCCCTAACCCTAACCCTAGCCCGGAATAGAAACCCACCACCAGCCCTACACCTTACCTTACGCCGTACCCTATTCCTGGCCCGTACGCTGGCACTGAACCGTGAGTCAGCACGTAGCCTGACCCTCCCACGTTTCCGTACCCTCACCTGTGCCCTAAGCCTTGCCGTTCCCTAACCCTAACCCTAGCCCAGAATAGAAACCCACCACCAGCCCTACACCTTACCTTAAGCCGTACCATACTCCTGACCCGTACGCTGGCACTGACCCTTGCGTCAGCACGTAGCCTGACCCTCCCACGTTTCCGTACCCTCACCTGTGCCCTAAGCCTTGCCGTTCCCTAACCCTAACCCTAGCCCGGAACGCAAACCCACCACCAGCCTTACACTTTACCCTACGCCGCTGCCTTCTCCTGGCCAGTACGCTGGCACTGACCCGTGCGTCAGCACGTAGCCCGACCCTCCCACGTTTCTGTACCCTCACATGTGCCCTAAGCCTTGCCGTTCACTCACCCTAACCCTAGCCTGGCACAGAAAACAACCACCAGCCCTACACCTTACCTTACGCCGTTGCCTACTCCTGGCCCGTACGCTGGCACTGACACGTGCGTTAGCAGGTAGCCTGACCCTCCCACATTTCCGTACCCTCTCCTGTGCCATAAGCCTTGCCGTTCCCTTACCCTAACCCTAGCCCGGAACGGAAACCCACCACCAGCCCTACACCTTACCTTACACCGTACCCTATTCCTGGCCAGTACGCTGGCACTGAACCGTGCATCAGCACGTAGCCTGACCCTCCCACGTTTCCGTAACCTCACCTGTGCCCTAAGCCTTGCCGTTCCCTAACCCTAACCCTAGCCCGGAATAGAAACCCACCACCAGCCCTACAACTTACCTTATGCCGTACCCTACTCCTGACCCGTACGCTGGCACTGACACGTGCGTCAGCATGTAGCCTGACCCTCCCACGTTTCCGTACCCTCACCTGTGCCCTAAGCCTTGCCGTTCCCTAACCCTAACCCTATCCCGGAATGGAAACCCACCACCAGCCCTACACCTTACCCTACGCCGTTGCCTACTCCTGGCCTGTACTCTGGCACTGACCCATGCATCAGCACGTAGCCTTACCCTCCCGCGTTTCCGTACCCTGACCTGTGCCCTAAGCCTTGCCGTTTCCTAACCCTAACCCTAGCCCTGAACGCAAATCCACCACCAGCCGTACACTTTATCCTACGCCGTTGCCTACTCCTGGCCCGTACGCTGGCACTGACCCGTGTGTCAGCACGTAGCCTGACCCTCCCACGTTTCCATACCCTCACCTGTGCCCTAAGCCTTGCCGTTCCCTAACCCTAACCCTAGCCGGGAACGGAAATCAACCACAAGCCCTTCACCTTACCTTACGCCGTTGCCTACTCCTGGCCTGTATGCTGGCACGTACCCATGCGTCAGCACGTAGCCTCACCCTCCCACGTTTCCGTACCCTCACTTGTGCCCTAAGCCTTGCCGTTCCCTAACCCTAACCCTAGCCCAGAACGCAAATCCACCTCCAGCCCTACACTTTATCCTACGCCGTTGCCTACTCCTGGCCCGTACGCTGGCACTGACCCGTGCGTCAGCACGTAGCCCGACCCTCCCACGTTTCCGTACCCTCACATATGCCCTAAGCCTTGCCATTCCCTAACCCTAACCCTAGCCTGGAACGGAAATAAACCAAAGCCCTACACCTTAACTTACGCCGTACCCTGCTCCTGGCCCGTACGCTGGCACTGAACCGTGCGTCAGCACGTAGCCTGACCCTCCCACGTTTCCGTGCCCTCACCTGTGCCCTAAACCTTGCCGTTCCCTAACCCTAACCCTAGCCCGGAATACAAACCCACCACCAGCCCTACACCTTACCTTACGCCGTACTCTACTCCTGTCCCGTACGCTGACACTGACCCGTGTGTCAGCACGTAGCCTGACCCTCCCACGTTTCCGTACCCTCACCTGTGCCCTAAGCCTTGCAGTTCCCTAACCCTAACCCTAGCCCGGAATGGAAACCCACCACCAGCCCTACACTTTATCCAACGCCGTTGCCTACTCCTGGCCCGTACGCTGGCACTAACCCGTGCGTCAGCACGTAGCCCGACCCTCCCACGTTTCCGTACCCTCACCTGTGCCCTAAGCCTTGCCGTTCCATAACCGTAACCCTAGCCTGGAACGGAAACCAACCACCAGCCCTACACCTTACCTTACGCCGTTGCCTACTCCTGGCCCGTACGCTGGCACTGACCCGTGCGTCAGCACGTAGCCTGACCCACCCACGTTTCCGTACGCTCACCTGTGCCCTAAGCCTTGCCGTTCCCTAACCCTAACCCTAGCCTGGAACGGAAATCAACCAAAGCCCTACACCTTAACATACGCCGTACCCTGCTCCTGGCCCGTACGCTGGCACTGAACCGAGCGTCAGCACGTAGCCTGACCCTCCCACGTTTCCATGCCCTCACCTGTGACCTAAACCTTGCCGTTCCCTAACCCTAACCCTAGCCCGGAATAGAAACCCACCACCAGCCCTACACCTTACCTTACGCCGTACCCTATTCCTGGCCCGTACGCTGGCACTGAACCGTGAGTCAGCACGTAGCCTGACCCTCCCACGTTTCCGTACCCTCACCTGTGCCCTAAGCCTTGCAGTTCCCTAACCCTAACCCTAGCCCGGAATGGAAACCCACCACCAGCCCTACACTTTATCCAACGCCGTTGCCTACTCCTGGCCCGTACGCTGGCACTAACCCGTGCGTCAGCATGTAGCCCGACCCTCCCACGTTTCCGTACCCTCACCTGTGCCCTAAGCCTTGCCGTTCCATAACCGTAACCCTAGCCTCGAACGGAAACCAACCACCAGCCCTACACCTTACCCTACGCCGTTGCCTACTCCTGGCCTGTACTCTGGCACTGACCCGTGCATCAGCACGTAGACTTACCCTCCCGCGTTTCCATACCCTGACCTGTGCCCTAAGCCTTGCCGTTCCCTAACCCTAACCCTAGCCCTGAACGCAAATCCACCACCAGCCGTACACTTTATCCTACGCCGTTGCCTACTCCTGGCCCGTACGCTGGCACTGACCCGTGCGTCAGCACGTAGCCTGACCCTCCCACGTTTCCATACACTCACCTGTGCCCTAAGCCTTGCCGTTCCCTAACCCTAACCCTAGCCGGGAACGGAAATCAACCACAAGCCCTTCACCTTACCTTACGCCGTTGCCTACTCCTGGCATGTATGCTGGCACTGACCCGTGCGTCAGCACGTAGGCTCACCCTCCCACGTTTCCGTACCCTCACCTGTGCCTTAAGCCTTGCCGTTCCCTAACACTAACCCTAGCCCAGAACGCAGATCCACCTCCAGTCCTACACTTTATCCTACGCCGTTGCCTACTCCTGGCCCGTACGCTGGCACTGACCCGTGCGTCAGCACGTAGCCCGACCCTCCCACGTTTCCGTACCCTCCCATGTGCCCTAAGCCTTGCCATTCCCTAACCCTAACCCTAGCCTGGAACGGAAATCAACCAAAGCCCTACACCTTAACTTACGCCGTACCCTGCTCCTGGCCCGTACGCTGGCACTGAACCGAGCGTCAGCACGTAGCCTGACCCTCCCACGTTTCCATGCCCTCACATGTGACCTAAACCTTGCCGTTCCCTAACCCTAACCCTAGACCGGAATAGAAACCCACCACCAGCCCTACACCTTACCTTACGCCGTACCCTATTCCTGGCCCGTACGCTGGCACTGAACCGTGAGTCAGCACGTAGCCTGACCCTCCCACGTTTCCGTACCCTCACCTGTGCCCTAAGCCTTGCCGTTCCCTAACCCTAACCCTAGCCCGGAATAGAAACCCACCACCAGCCCTACACCTTACCTTAAGCCGTACCATACTCCTGACCCGTACGCTGGCACTGACCCGTGCGTCAGCACGTAGCCTGACCCTCCCACGTTACCGTACCCTCACCTGTGCCCTAAGCCTTGCCGTTCCCTAACCCTAACCCTAGCCCGGAACGCAAACCCACCACCAGCCTTACACTTTACCCTACGCCGCTGCCTTCTCCTGGCCAGTACGCTGGCACTGACCCGTGCGTCAGCACGTAGCCCGACCCTCCCACGTTTCTGTACCCTCACATGTGCCCTAAGCCTTGCCGTTCACTCACCCTAACCCTAGCCTGGCACAGAAAACAACCACCAGCCGTACACCTTACCTTACGCCGTTGCCTACTCCTGGCCCGTACGCTGGCACTGACACGTGCGTCAGCAGGTAGCCTGACCCTCCCACATTTCCGTACCATCTCCTGTGCCATAAGCCTTGCCGTTCCCTTACCCTAACCCTAGCCCGGAACGGAAACCCACCACCAGCCCTACACCTTACCTTACACCGTACCCTATTCCTGGCCAGTACGCTGGCACTGAACCGTGCATCAGCACGTAGCCTGACCCTCCCACGTTTCCATACACTCACCTGTGCCCTAAGCCTTGCCGTTCCCTAACCCTAACCCTATCCCTGAATGGAAACCCACCACCATCCCTACACTTTACCCTACGCCGTTGCCTACTCCTGGCTTGTACTCTGGCACTGATCCGTGCATCAGCACGTAGCCTTACCCTCCCGCGTTTCCGTACCCTAACCTGTGCCCTAAGCCTTGCCGTTCCCTAACACTAACCCTAGCCTGGAAAGGAAACCAACCACCAGCCCTACATCTTACCTTACGCCGTTGCCTACTCCTGGCCCGTACGCTGGCACTGACCCGTGCGTCGGCACGTAGCCTGACCCTCCCAAGTTTCCGTACCCTCACCTGTGCCCTAAGCCTTGCCGTTCCCTATCCCTAACCCTAGCCCGGAATGGAAACCCACCACCAGCCCTACACCTTACCCTACGCCGTTGCCTACTCCTGGCCTGTACTCTGGCACTGACCCGTGCATCAGCACGTAGACTTACCCTCCCGCGTTTCCGTACCCTGACCTGTTTCCTAAGCCTTGCCGTTCCCTAACCCTAACCCTAGCCCTGAATGCAAATCCACCACCAGCCGTACACTTTATCCTACGCCGTTGCCTACTCCTGGCCCGTACGCTGGCACTGACCCGTGCGTCAGCACGTAGCCTGACCCTCCCACGTTTCCATACACTCACCTGTGCCCTAAGCCTTGCCGTTCCCTAACCCTAACCCTAGCCGGGAACGGAAATCAACCACAAGCCCTTCACCTTACCTTACGCCGTTGCCTACTCCTGGCCTGTATGCTGGCACGGACCCGTGCGTCAGCACGTAGGCTCACCCTCCCACGTTTCCGTACCCTCACCTGTGCCCTAAGCCTTGCCGTTCCCTAACCCTAACCCTAGCCCAGAACGCAAATCCACCTCCAGTCCTACTTTATCCTACGCCGTTGCCTACTCCTGGCCCGTACGCTGGCACTGACCCGTGCGTCAGCACGTAGCCCGACCCTCCCACGTTTCCGTACCCTCCCATGTGCCCTAAGCCTTGCCGTTCCCTCACCCTAACCCTAGCCTGGAACGGAAATCAACCAAAGCCCTACACCTTAACTTACGCCGTACCCTGCTCCTGGCCCGTACGCTGGCACTGAACCGAGCGTCAGCACGTAGCCTGACCCTCCCACGTTTCCATGCCCTCACCTGTGACCTAAACCTTGCCGTTCCCTAACCCTAACCCTAGCCCGGAATAGAAACCCACCACCAGCCATACACCTTACCTTAAGCCGTACCCTATTCCTGGCCCGTACGCTGGCACTAAACTGTGAGTCAGCACGTAGCCTGACCCTCCCACGTTTCCGTACCCTCACCTGTGCCCTAAGCCTTGCCGTTCCCTAACCCTAACCCTAGCCAGGAATGGAAACCCACCACCAGCCCTACACCTTACCCTACGCCGTTGCCTACTCCTGGCCTGTACTCTGGCACTGACCCGTGCATCAGCACGTAGCCTGACCCTCCCGCGTTTCCGTACCCTGACCTGTACCCTAAGCCTTGCCGTTTCCTAACCCTAACCCTAGACCTGAACGCAAATCCACCACCAGCCGTACACTTTATCCTACGCCGTTGCCTACTCCTGGCCCGTACGCTGGCACTGACCCGTGTGTCAGCACGTAGCCTGACCCTCCCACGTTTCCATACACTCACCTGTGCCCTAAGCCTTGCCGTTCCCTAACCCTAACCCTAGCCGGGAACGGAAATCAACCACAAGCCCTTCACCTTACCTTACGCCGTTGCCTACTCCTGGCCTGTATGCTGGCACGGACCCATGCGTCAGCACGTAGCCTCACCCTCCCACGTTTCCGTACCCTCACCTGTGCCCTAAGCCTTGCCGTTCCCTAACCCTAACCCTAGCCCAGAACGCAAATCCACCTCCAGCCCTACACTTTATCCTACGCCGTTGCCTACTCCTGGCCCGTACGCTGGCACTGACCCGTGCGTCAGCACGTAGCCCGACCCTCCCACGTTTCCGTACCCTCACATATGCCCTAAGCCTTGCCATTCCCTAACCCTAACCCTAGCCTGGAACGGAAATCAACCAAAGCCCTACACCTTAACTTACGCCGTACCCTGCTCCTGGCCCGTACGCTGGCACTGAACCGTGCGTCAGCACGTAGCCTGACCCTCCCACGTTTCCGTGCCCTCACCTGTGCCCTAAACCTTGCCGTTCCCTAACCCTAACCCTAGCCCGGAATACAAACCCACCACCAGCCCTACACCTTACCTTACGCCGTACTCTACTCCTGTCCCGTACGCTGGCACTGACCCGTGTGTCAGCACGTAGCCTGACCCTCCCACGTTTCCGTACCCTCACCTGTGCCCTAAGCCTTGCCGTTCGCTAACCCTAACCCTAGCCCGGAATGGAAACCCACCACCAGCCCTACACTTTATCCAACGCCGTTGCCTACTCCTGGCCCGTACGCTGGCACTAACCCGTGCGTCAGCACGTAGCCCGACCCTCCCACGTTTCCGTACCCTCACCTGTGCCCTAAGCCTTGCCGTTCCATAACCGTAACCCTAGGCTGGAACGGAAACCAACCACCAGCCCTACACCTTACCTTACGCCGTTGCCTACTCCTGGCCCGTACGCTGGCACTGACCCATGCGTCAGCACGTAGCCTGACCCACCCACGTTTCCGTACGCTCACCTGTGCCCTAGGCCTTGCCGTTCCCTAACCCTAACCCTAGCCTGGAACGGAAATCAACCAAAGCCCTACACCTTAACTTACGCCGTACCCTGCTCCTGGCCCGTACGCTGGCACTGAACCGAGCGTCAGCACGTAGCCTGACCCTCCCACGTTTCCATGCCCTCACCTGTGACCTAAACCTTGCCGTTCCCTAACCCTAACCCTAGCCCGGAATAGAAACCCACCACCAGCCCTACACCTTACCTTACGCCGTACCCTATTCCTGGCCCGTACGCTGGCACTGAACCGTGAGTCAGCATGTAGCCTGACCCTCCCACGTTTCCGTACCCTCACCTGTGCCCTAAGCCTTGCCGTTCCCTAACCCTAACCCTAGCCCGGAATGGAAACCCACCACCAGCCCTACACTTTATCCAACGCCGTTGCCTACTCCTGGCCCGTACGCTGGCACTAACCCGTGCGTCAGCATGTAGCCCGACCCTCCCACGTTTCCGTACCCTCACCTGTGCCCTAAGCCTTGCCGTTCCATAACCGTAACCCTAGCCTGGAACGGAAACCAACCACCAGCCCTACACCTTACCTTACGCCGTTGCCTACTCCTGGCCCGTACGCTGGCACTGACCCATGCGTCAGCACGTAGCCTGACCCACCCACGTTTCCGTACCCTCACCTGTGCCCTAAGCCTTGCCATTCTCTAACCCTAACACTAGCCCGGAACAGAAACCCACCACCATCCCTACACTTTACCCTACGCCGTTGCCTACTCCTGGCTTGTACTCTGGCACTGATCCGTGCATCAGCACGTAGCCTTACCCTCCCGCGTTTCCGTACCCTAACCTGTGCCCTAAGCCTTGCCGTTAACTAACCCTAACCCTAGCCCGGAATGGAAACCCACCACCAGCCCTACACTTTATCCAACGCCGTTGCCTACTCCTGGCCCGTACGCTGGCACTAACCCGTGCGTCAGCATGTAGCCCGACCCTCCCACGTTTCCGTACCCTCACCTGTGCCCTAAGCCTTGCCGTTCCATAACCGTAACCCTAGCCTGGAACGGAAACCAACCACCAGCCCTACACATTACCTTACGCCGTTGCCTACTCCTGGCCCGTACGCTGGCACTGACCCGTGCGTCAGCACGTAGCCTGACCCACCCACGTTTCCGTACCATCACCTGTGCCCTAAGCCTTGCCATTCTCTAACCCTAACACTAGCCCGGAACAGAAACCCACCACCAACCCTACACTTTACCCTACGCCGTTGCCTACTCCTGGCTTGTACTCTGGCACTGATCCGTGCATCAGCACATAGCCTTACCCTCCCGCGTTTCCGTACCCTAACCTATGCCCTAAGCCTTGCCGTTCCCTAACACTAACCCTAGCCTGGAAAGGAAACCAACCACCAGCCCTACATCTTACCTTACGCCGTTGCCTACTCCTGGCCCGTACGCTGGCACTGACCCGTGCGTCAGCACGTAGCCTGACCCTCCCACGTTTCTGTACCCTCACCTGTGCCCTAAGCCTTGCCGTTCCCTAACCCTAACCCTAGCCCGGAATGGAAACCCACCACCAGCCCTACACCTTACCCTACGCCGTTGCCTACTCCTGGCCTGTACTCTGGCACTGACCCGTGCATCAGCACGTAGACTTACCCCCCCGCGTTTCCGTACCCTGACCTGTGCCCTAAGCCTTGCCGTTCCCTAACCCTAACCCTAGCCCTGAACGCAAATCCACCACCAGCCATACACTTTATCCTACGCCGTTGCCTACTCCTGGCCCGTACGCTGGCACTGACCCGTGCGTCAGCACGTAGCCTGACCCTCCCACGTTTCCATACACTCACCTGTGCCCTAAGCCTTGCCGTTCCCTAACCCTAACCCTAGCCGGGAACGGAAATCAACCACAAGCCCTTCACCTTACCTTACGCCGTTGCCTACTCCTGGCCTGTATGCTGGCACGGACCCGTGCGTCAGCGCGTAGGCTCACCCTCCCACGTTTCCGTACCCTCACCTGTGCCCTAAGCCTTGCCGTTCCCTAACCCTAACCCTAGACCAGAACGCAAATCCACCTCCAGTCCTACACTTTATCCTACGCCGTTGCCTACTCCTGGCCCGTACGCTGGCACTGACCCGTGCGTCAGCACGTAGCCCGACCCTCCCACGTTTCCGTACCCTCCCATGTGCCCTAAGCCTTGCCGTTCCCTAACCCTAACCCTAGCCTGGAACGGAAATCAACCAAAGCCCTACACCTTAACTTACGCCGTACCCTGCTCCTGGCCCGTACGCTGGCACTGAACCGAGCGTCAGCACGTAGCCTGACCCTCCCACGTTTCCATGCCCTCACCTGTGACCTAAACCTTGCCGTTCCCTAACCCTAACCCTAGCCCGGAATAGAAACCCACCACCAGCCCTACACCTTACCTTACGCCGTACCCTATTCCTGGCCCGTACGCTGGCACTGAACCGTGAGTCAGCACGTAGCTTGACCCTCCCACGTTTCCGTACCCTCACCTGTGCCCTAAGCCTTGCCGTTCCCTAACCCTAACCCTAGCCCGGAATGGAAACCCACCACCAGCCCTACACCTTACCCTACGCCGTTGCCTACTCCTGGCCTGTACTCTGGCACTGACACGTGCGTCAGCACGTAGCCTGACCCTCCCACGTTTCCGAACCCTCACCTGTGCCCTAAGCCTTGCCGTTTCCTAACCCTAACCCTAGACCTGAACGCAAATCCACCACCAGCCGTACACTTTATCCTACGCCGTTGCCTACTCCTGGCCCGTACGCTGGCACTGACCCGTGTGTCAGCACGTAGCCTGACCCTCCCACGTTTCCATACCCTCACCTGTGCCCTAAGCCTTGCCGTTCCCTAACCCTAACCCTAGCCGGGAACGGAAATCAACCACAAGCCCTTCACCTTACCTTACGCCGTTGCCTACTCCTGGCCTGTATGCTGGCACGGACCCATGCGTCAGCACGTAGCCTCACCCTCCCACGTTTCCGTACCCTCACCTGTGCCCTAAGCCTTGCCGTTCCCTAACCCTAACCCTAGCCCAGAACGCAAATCCACCTCCAGCCCTACACTTTATCCTACGCCGTTGCCTACTCCTGGCCCGTACGCTGGCACTGACCCGTGCGTCAGCACGTAGCCCGACCCTCCCACGTTTCCGTACCCTCACATATGCCCTAAGCCTTGCCATTCCCTAACCCTAACCCTAGCCTGGAACGGAAATCAACCAAAGCCCTACACCTTAACTTACGCCGTACCCTGCTCCTGGCCCGTACGCTGGCACTGAACCGTGCGTCAGCACGTAGCCTGACCCTCCCACGTTTCCGTGCCCTCACCTGTGCCCTAAACCTTGCCGTTCCCTAACCCTAACCCTAGCCCGGAATACAAACCCACCACCAGCCCTACACCTTACCTTACGCCGTACTCTACTCCTGTCCCGTACGCTGGCACTGACCCGTGTGTCAGCACGTAGCCTGACCCTCCCACGTTTCCGTACCCTCACCTGTGCCCTAAGCCTTGCCGTTCCCTAACCCTAACCCTAGCCCGGAATGGAAACCCACCACCAGCCCTACACTTTATCCAACGCCGTTGCCTACTCCTGGCCCGTACGCTGGCACTAACCCGTGCGTCAGCACGTAGCCCGACCCTCCCACGTTTCCGTACCCTCACCTGTGCCCTAAGCCTTGCCGTTCCATAACCGTAACCCTAGCCTGGAACGGAAACCAACCACCAGCCCTACACCTTACCTTACGCCGTTGCCTACTCCTGGCCCGTACGCTGGCACTGACCCGTGCGTCAGCACGTAGCCTGACCCACCGACGTTTCCGTACCCTCACCTGTGCCCTAAGCCTTGCCATTCTCTAACCCTAACACTAGCCCGGAACAGAAACCCACCACCATACCTACACTTTACCCTACGCCGTTGCCTACTCCTGGCTTGTACTCTGGCACTGATCCGTGCATCAGCACGTAGCCTTACCCTCCCGCGTTTCCGTACCCTAACCTGTGCCCTAAGCCTTGCCGTTCCCTAACACTAACCCTAGCCTGGAAAGGAAACCAACCACCAGCCCTACATCTTACCTTACGCCGTTGCCTACTCCTGGCCCGTACGCTGGCACTGACCCGTGCGTCAGCACGTAGCCTGACCCTCCCACGTTTCCGTACCCTCACCTGTGCCCTAAGCCTTGCCGTTCCCTAACCCTAACCCTAGCCCGGAATGGAAACCCACCACCAGCCCTACACCTTACCCTACGCCGTTGCCTACTCCTGGCCTGTACTCTGGCACTGACCCATGCATCAGCATGTAGACTTACCCTCCCGCGTTTCCGTACCCTGACCTGTGCCCTAAGCCTTGCCGATCCCTAACCCTAACCCTAGCCCTGAACGCAAATCCACCACCAGCCGTACACTTTATCCTACGCCGTTGCCTACTCCTGGCCCGTACGCTGGCACTGACCCGTGCGTCAGCACGTAGCCTGACCCTCCCACGTTTCCATACACTCACCTGTGCCCTAAGCCTTGCCGTTCCCTAACCCTAACCCTAGCCGGGAACGGAAATCAACCACAAGCCCTTCACCTTACCTTACGCCGTTGCCTACTCCTGGCCTGTATGCTGGCACGGACCCGTGCGTCAGCGCGTAGGCTCACCCTCCCACGTTTCCGTACCCTCACCTGTGCCCTAAGCCTTGCCGTTCCCTAACCCTAACCCTAGCCCAGAACGCAAATCCACCTCCAGTCCTACACTTTATCCTACGCCGTTGCCTACTCCTGGCCCGTACGCTGGCACTGACCCGTGCGTCAGCACGTAGCCCGACCCTCCCACGTTTCCGTACCCTCCCATGTGCCCTAAGCCTTGCCGTTCCCTAACCCTAACCCTAGCCTGGAACGGAAATCAACCAAAGCCCTACACCTTAACTTACGCCGTACCCTGCTCCTGGCCCATACGCTGGCACTGAACAGAGCGTCAGCACGTAGCCTGACCCTCCCACGTTTCCATGCCCTCACCTGTGACCTAAACCTTGCCGTTCCCTAACCCTAACCCAAGCCTGGAATAGAAACCCACCACCAGCCCTACACCTTACCTTACGCCGTACCCTATTCCTGGCCCGTACGCTGGCACTGAACCGTGAGTCAGCACGTAGCCTGACCCTCCCACGTTTCCGTACCCTCACCTGTGCCCTAAGCCTTGCCGTTCCCTAACCCTAACCCTAGCCCGGAATAGAAACCCACCACCAGCCCTACACCTTACCTTAAGCCGTACCATACTCCTGACCCGTACGCTGGCACTGACCCGTGCGTCAGCACGTAGCCTGACCCTCCCACGTTTCCGTACCCTCACCTGTGCCCTAAGCCTTGCCGTTCCCTAACCCTAACCCTAGCCCGGAACGCAAACCCACCACCAGCCTTACACTTTACCCTATGCCGCTGCCTTCTCCTGGCCAGTACGCTGGCACTGACCCGTGCGTCAGCACGTAGCCCGACCCTCCTACGTTTCTGTACCCTCACATGTGCCCTAAGCCTTGCCGTTCACTCACCCTAACCCTAGCCTGGCACAGAAAACAACCACCAGCCCTACACCTTACCTTACGCCGTTGCCTACTCCTGGCCCGTACGCTGGCACTGACACGTGCGTCAGCAGGTAGCCTGACCCTCCCACATTTCCGTACCCTCTCCTGTGCCATAAGCCTTGCCGTTCCCTTACCCTAACCCTAGCCCGGAACGGAAACCCACCACCAGCCCTACACCTTACCTTACACCGTACCCTATTCCTGGCCAGTACGCTGGCACTGAACCGTGCATCAGCACGTAGCCTGACCCTCCCACGTTTCCGTAACCTCACCTGTGCCCTAAGCCTTGCCGTTCCCTAACCCTAACCCTAGCCCGGAATAGAAACCCACCACCAGCCCTACAACTTACCTTATGCCGTACCCTACTCCTGACCCGTAAGCTGGCACTGACACGTGCGTCAGCATGTAGCCTGACCCTCCCACGTTTCTGTACCCTCACCTGTGCCCTAAGCCTTGCCGTTCCCTAACCCTAACCCTATCCCGGAATGGAAACCCACCACCAGCCCTACACCTTACCCTACGCCGTTGCCTACTCCTGGCCTGTACTCTGGCACTGACCCGTGCATCAGCACGTAGCCTTACCCTCCCGCGTTTCCGTACCCTGACCTGTGCCCTAAGCCTTGCCGTTTCCTAAACCTAACCCTAGCCCTGAACGCAAATCCACCACCAGCCGTACACTTTATCCTACGCCGTTGCCTACTCCTGGCCCGTACGCTGGCACTGACCCGTGTGTCAGCACGTAACCTGACCCTCCCACGTTTCCATACCCTCACCTGTGCCCTAAGCCTTGCCGTTCCCTAACCCTAACCCTAGCCGGGAACGGAAATCAACCACAAGCCCTTCACCTTACCTTACGCCGTTGCCTACTCCTGGCCTGTATGCTGGCACGTACCCATGCGTCAGCACGTAGCCTCACCCTCCCACGTTTCCGTACCCTCACTTGTGCCCTAAGCCTTGCCGTTCCCTAACCCTAACCCTAGCCCAGAACGCAAATCCACCTCCAGCCCTACACTTTATCCTACGCCGTTGCCTACTCCTGGCCTGTACGCTGGCACTGACCCGTGCGTCAGCACGTAGCCCGACCCACCCACGTTTCCGTACCCTCACATATGCCCTAAGCCTTGCCATTCCCTAACCCTAACCCTAGCCTGGAACGGAAATCAACCAAAGCCCTACACCTTAACTTACGCCGTACCCTGCTCCTGGCCCGTACGCTGGCACTGAACCGTGCGTCAGCACGTAGCCTGACCCTCCCACGTTTCCGTGCCCTCACCTGTGCCCTAAACCTTGCCGTTCCCTAACCCTAACCCTAGCCCGGAATACAAACCCACCACCAGCCCTACACCTTACCTTACGCCGTACTCTACTCCTGTCCCGTACGCTGACACTGACCCGTGTGTCAGCACGTAGCCTGACCCTCCCACGTTTCCGTACCCTCACCTGTGCCCTAAGCCTTGCCGTTCCCTAACCCTAACCCTAGCCCGGAATGGAAACCCACCACCAGCCCTACACTTTATCCAACGCCGTTGCCTACTCCTGGCCCGTACGCTGGCACTAACCCGTGCGTCAGCACGTAGCCCGACCCTCCCACGTTTCCGTACCCTCACCTGTGCCCTAAGCCTTGCCGTTCCATAACCGTAACCCTAGCCTGGAACGGAAACCAACCACCAGCCCTACACCTTACCTTACGCCGTTGCCTACTCCTGGCCCGTACGCTGGCACTGACCCGTGCGTCAGCACGTAGCCTGACCCACCGACGTTTCCGTACCCTCACCTGTGCCCTAAGCCTTGCCATTCTCTAACCCTAACACTAGCCCGGAACAGAAACCCACCACCATCCCTACACTTTACCCTACGCCGTTGCCTACTCCTGGCTTGTACTCTGGCACTGATCCGTGCATCAGCACGTAGCCTTACCCTCCCGCGTTTCCGTACCCTAACCTGTGCCCTAAGCCTTGCCGTTCCCTAACACTAACCCTAGCCTGGAAAGGAAACCAACCACCAGCCCTACATCTTACCTTACGCCGTTGCCTACTCCTGGCCCGTACGCTGGCACTGACCCGTGCGTCAGCACGTAGCCTGACCCTCCCACGTTTCCGTACCCTCACCTGTGCCCTAAGCCTTGCCGTTCCCTAACCCTAACCCTAGCCCGGAAAGGAAACCCACCACCAGCCCTACACCTTACCCTACGCCGTTGCCTACTCCTGGCCTGTACTCTGGCACTGACCCATGCATCAGCACGTAGACTTACCCTCCCGCGTTTCCGTACCCTGACCTGTGCCCTAAGCCTTGCCGTTCCCTAACCCTAACCCTAGCCCTGAACGCAAATCCACCACCAGCCGTACACTTTATCCTACGCCGTTGCCTACTCCTGGCCCGTACGCTGGCACTGACCCGTGCGTCAGCACATAGCCTGACCCTCCCACGTTTCCATACACTCACCTGTGCCCTAAGCCTTGCCGTTCCCTAACCCTAACCCTAGCCGGGAACGGAAATCAACCAAAGCCCTACACCTTAACTTACGCCGTACCCTTCTCCTGGCCCGTACGCTGGCACTGAACCGAGCGTCAGCACGTAGCCTGACCCTCCCACGTTTCCATGCCCTCACCTGTGACCTAAACCTTGCCGTTCCCTAACCCTAACCCTAGCCCGGAATAGAAACCCACCACCAGCCCTACACCTTACCTTACGCCGTACCCTATTCCTGGCCCGTACGCTGGCACTGAACCGTGAGTCAGCACGTAGCCTGACCCTCCCACGTTTCCGTACCCTCACCTGTGCCCTAAGCCTTGCCGTTCCCTAACCCTAACCCTAGCCCGGAATAGAAACCCACCACCAGCCCTACACCTTACCTTAAGCCGTACCATACTCCTGACCCGTACGCTGGCACTGACCCTTGCGTCAGCACGTAGCCTGACCCTCCCACGTTTCCGTACCCTCACCTGTGCCCTAAGCCTTGCCGTTCCCTAACCCTAACCCTAGCCCGGAACGCAAACCCACCACCAGCCTTACACTTTACCCTACGCCGCTGCCTTCTCCTGGCCAGTACGCTGGCACTGACCCGTGCGTCAGCACGTAGCCCGACCCTCCCACGTTTCTGTACCCTCACATGTGCCCTAAGCCTTGCCGTTCACTCACCCTAACCCTAGCCTGGCACAGAAAACAACCACCAGCCCTACACCTTACCTTACGCCGTTGCCTACTCCTGGCTCGTACGCTGGCACTGACACGTGCGTCAGCAGGTAGCCTGACCCTCCCACATTTCCGTACCCTCTCCTGTGCCATAAGCCTTGCCGTTCCCTTACCCTAACCCTAGCCCGGAACGGAAACCCACCACCAGCCCTACACCTTACCTTACACCGTACCCTATTCCTGGCCAGTACGCTGGCACTGAACCGTGCATCAGCACGTAGCCTGACCCTCCCACGTTTCCGTAACCTCACCTGTGCCCTAAGCCTTGCCGTTCCCTAACCCTAACCCTAGCCCGGAATAGAAACCCACCACCAGCCCTACAACTTACCTTATGCCGTACCCTACTCCTGACCCGTACGCTGGCACTGACACGTGCGTCAGCATGTAGCCTGACCCTCCCACGTTTCCGTACCCTCACCTGTGCCCTAAGCCTTGCCGTTCCCTAACCCTAACCCTATCCCGGAATGGAAACCCACCACCAGCCCTACACCTTACCCTACGCCGTTGCCTACTCCTGGCCTGTACTCTGGCACTGACCCATGCATCAGCACGTAGCCTTACCCTCCCGCGTTTCCGTACCCTGACCTGTGCCCTAAGCCTTGCCGTTTCCTAACCCTAACCCTAGCCCTGAACGCAAATCCACCACCAGCCGTACACTTTATCCTACGCCGTTGCCTACTCCTGGCCCGTACGCTGGCACTGACCCGTGTGTCAGCACGTAGCCTGACCCTCCCACGTTTCCATACCCTCACCTGTGCCCTAAGCCTTGCCGTTCCCTAACCCTAACCCTAGCCGGGAACGGAAATCAACCACAAGCCCTTCACCTTACCTTACGCCGTTGCCTACTCCTGGCCTGTATGCTGGCACGTACCCATGCGTCAGCACGTAGCCTCACCCTCCCACGTTTCCGTACCCTCACTTGTGCCCTAAGCCTTGCCGTTCCCTAACCCTAACCCTAGCCCAGAACGCAAATCCACCTCCAGCCCTACACTTTATCCTACGCCGTTGCCTACTCCTGGCCCGTACGCTGGCACTGACCCGTGCGTCAGCACGTAGCCCGACCCTCCCACGTTTCCGTACCCTCACATATGCCCTAAGCCTTGCCATTCCCTAACCCTAACCCTAGCCTGGAACGGAAATCAACCAAAGCCCTACACCTTAACTTACGCCGTACCCTGCTCCTGGCCCGTACGCTGGCACTGAACCGTGCGTCAGCACGTAGCCTGACCCTCCCACGTTTCCGTGCCCTCACCTGTGCCCTAAACCTTGCCGTTCCCTAACCCTAACCCTAGCCCGGAATACAAACCCACCACCAGCCCTACACCTTACCTTACGCCGTACTCTACTCCTGTCCCGTACGCTGACACTGACCCGTGTGTCAGCACGTAGCCTGACCCTCCCACGTTTCCGTACCCTCACCTGTGCCCTAAGCCTTGCAGTTCCCTAACCCTAACCCTAGCCCGGAATGGAAACCCACCACCAGCCCTACACTTTATCCAACGCCGTTGCCTACTCCTGGCCCGTACGCTGGCACTAACCCGTGCGTCAGCACGTAGCCCGACCCTCCCACGTTTCCGTACCCTCACCTGTGCCCTAAGCCTTGCCGTTCCATAACCGTAACCCTAGCCTGGAACGGAAACCAACCACCAGCCCTACACCTTACCTTACGCCGTTGCCTACTCCTGGCCCGTACGCTGGCACTGACCCGTGCGTCAGCACGTAGCCTGACCCACCCACGTTTCCGTACGCTCACCTGTGCCCTAAGCCTTGCCGTTCCCTAACCCTAACCCTAGCCTGGAACGGAAATCAACCAAAGCCCTACACCTTAACTTACGCCGTACCCTGCTCCTGGCCCGTACGCTGGCACTGAACCGAGCGTCAGCACGTAGCCTGACCCTCCCACGTTTCCATGCCCTCACCTGTGACCTAAACCTTGCCGTTCCCTAACCCTAACCCTAGCCCGGAATAGAAACCCACCACCAGCCCTACACCTTACCTTACGCCGTACCCTATTCCTGGCCCGTACGCTGGCACTGAACCGTGAGTCAGCACGTAGCCTGACCCTCCCACGTTTCCGTACCCTCACCTGTGCCCTAAGCCTTGCAGTTCCCTAACCCTAACCCTAGCCCGGAATGGAAACCCACCACCAGCCCTACACTTTATCCAACGCCGTTGCCTACTCCTGGCCCGTACGCTGGCACTAACCCGTGCGTCAGCATGTAGCCCGACCCTCCCACGTTTCCGTACCCTCACCTGTGCCCTAAGCCTTGCCGTTCCATAACCGTAACCCTAGCCTCGAACGGAAACCAACCACCAGCCCTACACCTTACCCTACGCCGTTGCCTACTCCTGGCCTGTACTCTGGCACTGACCCGTGCATCAGCACGTAGACTTACCCTCCCGCGTTTCCGTACCCTGACCTGTGCCCTAAACCTTGCCGTTCCCTAACCCTAACCCTAGCCCTGAACGCAAATCCACCACCAGCCGTACACTTTATCCTACGCCGTTGCCTACTCCTGGCCCGTACGCTGGCACTGACCCGTGCGTCAGCACGTAGCCTGACCCTCCCACGTTTCCATACACTCACCTGTGCCCTAAGCCTTGCCGTTCCCTAACCCTAACCCTAGCCGGGAACGGAAATCAACCACAAGCCCTTCACCTTACCTTACGCCGTTGCCTACTCCTGGCATGTATGCTGGCACTGACCCGTGCGTCAGCACGTAGGCTCACCCTCCCACGTTTCCGTACCCTCACCTGTGCCCTAAGCCTTGCCGTTCCCTAACCCTAACCCTAGCCCAGAACGCAGATCCACCTCCAGTCCTACACTTTATCCTACGCCGTTGCCTACTCCTGGCCCGTACGCTGGCACTGACCCGTGCGTCAGCACGTAGCCCGACCCTCCCACGTTTCCGTACCCTCCCGTGTGCCCTAAGCCTTGCCATTCCCTAACCCTAACCCTAGCCTGGAACGGAAATCAACCAAAGCCCTACACCTTAACTTACGCCGTACCCTGCTCCTGGCCCGTACGCTGGCACTGAACCGAGCGTCAGCACGTAGCCTGACCCTCCCACGTTTCCATGCCCTCACATGTGACCTAAACCTTGCCGTTCCCTAACCCTAACCCTAGCCCGGAATAGAAACCCACCACCAGCCCTACACCTTACCTTACGCCGTACCCTATTCCTGGCCCGTACGCTGGCACTGAACCGTGAGTCAGCACGTAGCCTGACCCTCCCACGTTTCCGTACCCTCACCTGTGCCCTAAGCCTTGCCGTTCCCTAACCCTAACCCTAGCCCGGAATAGAAACCCACCACCAGCCCTACACCTTACCTTAAGCCGTACCATACTCCTGACCCGTACGCTGGCACTGACCCGTGCGTCAGCACGTAGCCTGACCCTCCCACGTTACCGTACCCTCACCTGTGCCCTAAGCCTTGCCGTTCCCTAACCCTAACCCTAGCCCGGAACGCAAACCCACCACCAGCCTTACACTTTACCCTACGCCGCTGCCTTCTCCTGGCCAGTACGCTGGCACTGACCCGTGCGTCAGCACGTAGCCCGACCCTCCCACGTTTCTGTACCCTCACATGTGCCCTAAGCCTTGCCGTTCACTCACCCTAACCCTAGCCTGGCACAGAAAACAACCACCAGCCGTACACCTTACCTTACGCCGTTGCCTACTCCTGGCCCGTACGCTGGCACTGACACGTGCGTCAGCAGGTAGCCTGACCCTCCCACATTTCCGTACCATCTCCTGTGCCATAAGCCTTGCCGTTCCCTTACCCTAACCCTAGCCCGGAACGGAAACCCACCACCAGCCCTACACCTTACCTTACACCGTACCCTATTCCTGGCCAGTACGCTGGCACTGAACCGTGCATCAGCACGTAGCCTGACCCTCCCACGTTTCCGTAACCTCACCTGTGCCCTAAGCCTTGCCGTTCCCTAACCCTAACCCTAGCCCGGAATAGAAACCCACCACCAGCCCTACAACTTACCTTACTCCGTACCCTACTCCTGACCCGTACGCTGGCACTGACACGTGCGTCAGCATGTAGCCTGACCCTCCCACGTTTCCGTACCCTCACCTGTGCCCTAAGCCTTGCCGTTCCCTAACCCTAACCCTATCCCTGAATGGAAACCCACCACCAGCCCTACACCTTACCCTACGCCGTTGCCTATTCCTGGCCTGTACTCTGGCACTGACCCGTGCATCAGCACGTAGCCTTACCCTCCCGCGTTTCCGTACCCTGACCTGTGCCCTAAGCCTTGCCGTTTCCTAACCCTAACCCTAGCCCTGAACGCAAATCCACCACCAGCCGTACACTTTATCCTACGCCGTTGCCTACTCCTGGCCCGTACGCTGGCACTGACCCGTGTGTCAGCACGTAGCCTGACCCTCCCACGTTTCCATACCCACACCTGTGCCCTAAGCCTTGCCGTTCCCTAACCCTAACCCTAGCCGGGAACGGAAATCAACCACAAGCCCTTCACCTTACCTTACGCCGTTGCCTACTCCTGGCCTGTATGCTGGCACGGACCCATGCGTCAGCACGTAGCCTCACCCTCGCACGTTTCCGTACCCTCACTTGTGCCCTAAGCCTTGCCGTTCCCTAACCCTAACCCTAGCCCAGAACGCAAATCCACCTCCAGCCCTACACTTTATCCTACGCCGTTGCCTACTCCTGGCCCGTACGCTGGCACTGACCCGTGCGTCAGCACGTAGCCCGACCCTCCCACGTTTCCGTACCCTCACATATGCCCTAAGCCTTGCCATTCCCTAACCCTAACCCTAGCCTGGAACGGAAATCAACCAAAGCCCTACACCTTAACTTACGCCGTACCCTGCTCCTGGCCCGTACGCTGGCACTGAACCGTGCGTCAGCACGTAGCCTGACCCTCCCACGTTTCCGTGCCCTCACCTGTGCCCTAAACCTTGCCGTTCCCTAACCCTAACCCTAGCCCGGAATACAAACCCACCACCAGCCCTACACCTTACCTTACGCCGTACTCTACTCCTGTCCCGTACGCTGGCACTGACCCGTGTGTCAGCACGTAGCCTGACCCTCCCACGTTTCCGTACCCTCACCTGTGCCCTAAGCCTTGCCGTTCCCTAACCCTAACCCTAGCCCGGAATGGAAACCCACCACCAGCCCTACACTTTATCCAAAGCCGTTGCCTACTCCTGGCCCGTACGCTGGCACTAACCCGTGCGTCAGCACGTAGCCCGACCCTCCCACGTTTCCGTACCCTCACCTGTGCCCTAAGCCTTGCTGTTCCATAACCGTAACCCTAGCCTGGAACGGAAACCAACCACCAGCCCTACACCTTACCTTACGCCGTTGCCTACTCCTGGCCCGTACGCTGGCACTGACCCGTGCGTCAGCACGTAGCCTGACCCACCCACGTTTCCGTACGCTCACCTGTGCCCTAGGCCTTGCCGTTTCCTAACCCTAACCCTAGCCTGGAACGGAAATCAACCAAAGCCCTACACCTTAACTTACGCCGTACCCTGCTCCTGGCCCGTACGCTGGCACTGAACCGAGCGTCAGCACGTAGCCTGACCCTCCCACGTTTCCATGCCCTCACCTGTGACCTAAACCTTGCCGTTCCCTAACCCTAACCCTAGCCCGGAATAGAAACCCACCACCAGCCCTACACCTTACCTTACGCCGTACCCTATTCCTGGCCCGTACGCTGGCACTGAACCGTGAGTCAGCACGTAGCCTGACCCTCCCACGTTTCCGTACCCTCACCTGTGCCCTAAGCCTTGCAGTTCCCTAACCCTAACCCTAGCCCGGAATGGAAACCCACCACCAGCCCTACACTTTATCCAACGCCGTTGCCTACTCCTGGCCCGTACGCTGGCACTAACCCGTGCGTCAGCATGTAGCCCGACCCTCCCACGTTTCCGTACCCTCACCTGTGCCCTAAGCCTTGCCGTTCCATAACCGTAACCCTAGCCTGGAACGGAAACCAACCACCAGCCCTACACCTTACCTTACGCCGTTGCCTACTCCTGGCCCGTACGCTGGCACTGACCCGTGCGTCAGCACGTAGCCTGACCCACCCACGTTTCCGTACCCTAACCTGTGCCCTAAGCCTTGCCATTCTCTAACCCTAACACTAGCCCGGAACAGAAACCCACCACCATCCCTACACTTTACCCTACGCCGTTGCCTACTCCTGGCTTGTACTCTGGCACTGATCCGTGCATCAGCACGTAGCCTTACCCTCCCGCGTTTCCGTACCCTAACCTGTGCCCTAAGCCTTGCCGTTCCCTAACACTAACCCTAGCCTGGAAAGGAAACCAACCACCAGCCCTACATCTTACCTTACGCCGTTGCCTACTCCTGGCCCGTACGCTGGCACTGACCCGTGCGTCAGCACGTAGCCTGACCCTCCCAAGTTTCCGTACCCTCACCTGTGCCCTAAGCCTTGCCGTTCCCTATCCCTAACCCTAGCCCGGAATGGAAACCCACCACCAGCCCTACACCTTACCCTACGCCGTTGCCTACTCCTGGCCTGTACTCTGGCACTGACCCGTGCATCAGCACGTAGACTTACCCTCCCGCGTTTCCGTACCCTGACCTGTGCCCTAAGCCTTGCCGTTCCCTAACCCTAACCCTAGCCCTGAATGCAAATCCACCACCAGCCGTACACTTTATCCTACGCCGTTGCCTACTCCTGGCCCGAACGCTGGCACTGACCCGTGCGTCAGCACGTAGCCTGACCCTCCCACGTTTCCATACACTCACCTGTGCCCTAAGCCTTGCCGTTCCCTAACCCTAACCCTAGCCGGTAACGGAAATCAACCACAAGCCCTTCACCTTACCTTACGCCGTTGCCTACTCCTGGCCTGTATGCTGGCACGGACCCGTGCGTCAGCACGTAGGCTCACCCTCCCACGTTTCCGTACCCTCACCTGTGCCCTAAGCCTTGCCGTTCCCTAACCCTATCCCTAGCCCAGAACGCAAATCCACCTCCAGTCCTACTTTATCCTACGCCGTTGCCTACTCCTGGCCCGTACGCTGGCACTGACCCGTGCGTCAGCACGTAGCCCGACCCTCCCACGTTTCCGTACCCTCCCATGTGCCCTAAGCCTTGCCGTTCCCTCACCCTAACCCTAGCCTGGAACGGAAATCAACCAAAGCCCTACACCTTAACTTACGCCGTACCCTGCTCCTGGCCCGTACGCTGGCACTGAACCGAGCGTCAGCACGTAGCCTGACCCTCCCACGTTTCCATGCCCTCACCTGTGACCTAAACCTTGCCGTTCCCTAACCCTAACCCTAGCCCGGAATAGAAACCCACCACCAGCCATACACCTTACCTTAAGCCGTAACCTATTCCTGGCCCGTACGCTGGCACTAAACTGTGAGTCAGCACGTAGCCTGACCCTCCCACGTTTCCGTACCCTCACCTGTGCCCTAAGCCTTGCCGTTCCCTAACCCTAACCCTAGCCAGGAATGGAAACCCACCACCAGCCCTACACCTTACCCTACGCCGTTGCCTACTCCTGGCCTGTACTCTGGCACTGACCCGTGCATCAGCACGTAGCCTGACCCTCCCGCGTTTCCGTACCCTGACCTGTACCCTAAGCCTTGCCGTTTCCTAACCCTAACCCTAGACCTGAACGCAAATCCACCACCAGCCGTACACTTTATCCTACGCCGTTGCCTACTCCTGGCCCGTACGCTGGCACTGACCCGTGTGTCAGCACGTAGCCTGACCCTCCCACGTTTCCATACACTCACCTGTGCCCTAAGCCTTGCCGTTCCCTAACCCTAACCCTAGCCGGGAACGGAAATCAACCACAAGCCCTTCACCTTACCTTACGCCGTTGCCTACTCCTGGCCTGTATGCTGGCACGGACCCATGCGTCAGCACGTAGCCTCACCCTCCCACGTTTCCGTACCCTCACCTGTGCCCTAAGCCTTGCCGTTCCCTAACCCTAACCCTAGCCCAGAACGCAAATCCACCTCCAGCCCTACACTTTATCCTACGCTGTTGCCTATTCCTGGCCCGTACGCTGGCACTGACCCGTGCGTCAGCACGTAGCCCGACCCTCCCACGTTTCCGTACCCTCACATATGCCCTAAGCCTTGCCATTCCCTAACCCTAACCCTAGCCTGGAACGGAAATCAACCAAAGCCCTACACCTTACCTTACGCCGTACCCTGCTCCTGGCCCGTACGCTGGCACTGAACCGTGCGTCAGCACGTAGCCTGACCCTCCCACGTTTCCGTGCCCTCACCTGTGCCCTAAACCTTGCCGTTCACTAACCCTAACCCTAGCCCGGAATACAAACCCACCACCAGCCCTACACCTTACCTTACGCCGTACTCTACTCCTGTCCCGTACGCTGGCACTGACCCGTGTGTCAGCACGTAGCCTGACCCTCCCACGTTTCCGTACCCTCACCTGTGCCCTAAGCCTTGCCGTTCCCTAACCCTAACCCTAGCCCGGAATGGAAACCCACCACCAGCCCTACACTTTATCCAACGCCGTTGCCTACTCCTGGCCCGTACGCTGGCACTAACCCGTGCGTCAGCTCGTAGCCCGACCCTCCCACGTTTCCGTACCCTCACCTGTGCCCTAAGCCTTGCCGTTCCATAACCGTAACCCTAGCCTGGAACGGAAACCAACCACCAGCCCTACACCTTACCTTACGCCGTTGCCTACTCCTGGCCCGTACGCTGGCACTGACCCATGCGTCAGCACGTAGCCTGACCCACCCACGTTTCCGTACCCTCACCTGTGCCCTAAGCCTTGCCATTCTCTAACCCTAACACTAGCCCGGAACAGAAACCCACCACCATCCCTACACTTTACCCTACGCCGTTGCCTACTCCTGGCTTGTACTCTGGCACTGATCCGTGCATCAGCACGTAGCCTTACCCTCCTGCGTTTCCGTACCCTAACCTGTGCCCTAAGCCTTGCCGTTCCCTAACACTAACCCTAGCCTGGAAAGGAAACCAACCACCAGCCCTACATCTTACCTTACGCCGTTGCCTACTCCTGGCCCGTACGCTGGCACTGACCCGTGCGTCAGCAAGTAGCCTGACCCTCCCACGTTTCCGTACCCTCACCTGTGCCCTAAGCCTTGCCGTTCCCTAACCCTAACCATAGCCCGGAATGGAAACCCACCACCAGCCCTACACCTTACCGTACGCCGTTGCCTACTCCTGGCCTGTACTCTGGCACTGACCCGTGCATCAGCACGTAGACTTACCCTCCCGCGTTTCCGTACCCTGACCTGTGCCCTAAGCCTTGCCGTTCCCTAACCCTAACCCTAGCCCTGAACGCAAATCCACCACCAGCCGTACACTTTATCCTACGCCGTTGCCTACTCCTGGCCCGTACGCTGGCACTGACCCGTGCGTCAGCACGTAGCCTGACCCTCCCACGTTTCCATACACTCACCTGTGCCCTAAGCCTTGCCGTTCCCTAACCCTAACCCTAGCCGGGAACGGAAATCAACCACAAGCCCTTCACCTTACCTTACGCCGTTGCCTACTCCTGGCCTGTATGCTGGCACGGACGCGTGCGTCAGCACGTACGCTCACCCTCCCACGTATCCGTACCCTCACCTGTGCCCTAAGCCTTGCCGTTCCCTAACCCTAACCCTAGCCCAGAACGCAAATCCACCTCCAGTCCTACACTTTATCCTACGCCGTTGCCTACTCCTGGCCCGTACGCTGGCACTGACCCGTGCGTCAGCACGTAGCCCGACCCTCCCACGTTTCCGTACCCTCCCATGTGCCCTAAGCCTTGCCGTTCCCTAACCCTAACCCTAGCCTGGAACGGAAATCAACCAAAGCCCTACACCTTAACTTACGCCGTACCCTGCTCCTGGCCCGTACGCTGGCACTGAACCGAGCGTCAGCACGTAGCCTGACCCTCCCACGTTTCCATGCCCTCACCTGTGACCTAAACCTTGCCGTTCCCTAACCCTAACCCTAGCCCGGAATAGAAACCCACCACCAGCCCTACACCTTACCTTACGCCGTACCCTATTCCTGGCCCGTACGCTGGCACTGAACCGTGAGTCAGCACGTAGCCTGACCCTCCCACGTTTCCGTACCCTCACCTGTGCCCTAAGCCTTGCCGTTCCCTAACCCTAACCCTAGCCCCGAATGGAAACCCACCACCAGCCCTACACCTTACCCTACGCCGTTGCCTACTCCTGGCCTGTACTCTGGCACTGACCCATGCGGCAGCACGTAGCCTGACCCTCCCACGTTTCCGAACCCTCACCTGTGCCCTAAGCCTTGCCGTTTCCTAACCCTAACCCTAGACCTGAACGCAAATCCACCACCAGCCGTACACTTTATCCTACGCCGTTGCCTACTCCTGGCCCGTACGCTGGCACTGACCCGTGCGTCAGCACGTAGCCGGACCCTCCCACGTTTCCATACCCTCACCTGTGCCCTAAGCCTTGCCGTTCCCTAACCCTAACCCTAGCCGGGAACGGAAATCAACCACAAGCCCTTCACCTTACCTTACGCCGTTGCCTACTCCTGGCCTGTATGCTGGCACGGACCCATGCGTCAGCACGTAGCCTCACCCTCCCACGTTTCCGTACCCTCACCTGTGCCCTAAGCCTTGCCGTTCCCTAACCCTAACCCTAGCCCGAACGCAAATCCACCTCCAGCCCTACACTTTATCCTACGCCGTTGCCTACTCCTGGCCCGTACGCTGGCACTGACCCGTGCGTCAGCACGTAGCCCGACCCTCCCACGTTTCCGTACCCTCACATATGCCCTAAGCCTTGCCATTCCCTAACCCTAACCCTAGCCTGGAACAGAAATCAACCAAAGCCCTACACCTTAACTTACGCCGTACCCTGCTCCTGGCCCGTACGCTGGCACTGAACCGTGCGTCAGCACGTAGCCTGACCCTCCCACGTTTCCGTGCCCTCACCTGTGCCCTAAACCTTGCCGTTCCCTAACCCTAACCCTAGCCCGGAATACAAACCCACCACCAGCCCTACACCTTACCTTACGCCGTACTCTACTCCTGTCCCGTACGCTGGCACTGACCCGTGTGTCAGCACGTAGCCTGACCCTCCCACGTTTCCGTACCCTCACCTGTGCCCTAAGCCTTGCCGTTCCCTAACCCTAACCCTAGCCCGGAATGGAAACCCACCACCAGCCCTACACTTTATCCAACGCCGTTGCCTACTCCTGGCCCGTACGCTGGCACTAACCCGTGCGTCAGCACGTAGCCCGACCCTCCCACGTTTCCGTACCCTCACCTGTGCCCTAAGCCTTGCCGTTCCATAACCGTAACCCTAGGCTGGAACGGAAACCAACCACCAGCCCTACACCTTACCTTACGCCGTTGCCTACTCCTGGCCCGTACGCTGGCACTGACCCGTGCGTCAGCACGTAGCCTGACCCACCCACGTTTCCGTACCCTCACCTGTGCCCTAAGCCTTGCCATTCTCTAACCCTAACACTAGCCCGGAACAGAAACCCACCACCATCCCTACACTTTACCCTACGCCGTTGCCTACTCCTGGCTTGTACTCTGGCACTGATCCGTGCATCAGCACGTAGCCTTACCCTCCCGCGTTTCCGTACCCTAACCTGTGCCCTAAGCCTTGCCGTTCCCTAACACTAACCCTAGCCTGGAAAGGAAACCAACCACCAGCCCTACATCTTACCTTACGCCGTTGCCTACTCCTGGCCCGTACGCTGGCACTGACCCGTGCGTCAGCACGTAGCCTGACCCTCCCACGTTTCCGTACCCTCACCTGTGCCCTAAGCCTTGCCGTTCCCTAACCCTAACCCTAGCCCTGAATGGAAACCCACCACCAGCCCTACACCTTACCCTACGCCGTTGCCTACTCCTGGCCTGTACTCTGGCACTGACCCGTGCATCAGCACGTAGACTTACCCTCCCACGTTTCCGTACCCTGACCTGTGCCCTAAGCCTTGCCGTTCCCTAACACTAACCCTAGCCCTGAACGCAAATCCACCACCAGCCGTACACTTTATCCTACGCCGTTGCCTACTCCTGGCCCGTACGCTGGCACTGACCCGTGCGTCAGCACGTAGCCTGACCCTCCCACGTTTCCATACACTCACCTGTGCCCTAAGCCTTGCCGTTCCCTAACCCTAACCCTAGCCGGGAACGGAAATCAACCACAAGCCCTTCACCTTACCTTACGCTGTTGCCTACTCCTGGCCTGTATGCTTGCACGGACCCGTGCGTCAGCGCGTAGGCTCACCCTCCCACGTTTCCGTACCCTCACCTGTGCCCTAAGCCTTGCCGTTCCCTAACCCTAACCCTAGCCCAGAACGCAAATCCACCTCCAGTCCTACACTTTATCCTACGCCGTTGCCTACTCCTGGCCCGTACGCTGGCACTGACCCGTGCGTCAGCACGTAGCCCGACCCTCCCACGTTTCCGTACCCTCCCATGTGCCCTAAGCCTTGCCGTTCCCTAACCCTAACCCTAGCCTGGAACGGAAATCAACCAAAGCCCTACACCTTAACTTACGCCGTACCCTGCTCCTGGCCCGTACGCTGGCACTGAACCGAGCGTCAGCACGTAGCCTGACCCTCCCACGTTTCCATGCCCTCACCTGTGACCTAAACCTTGCCGTTCCCTAACCCTAACCCTAGCCCGGAATAGAAACCCACCACCAGCCCTACACCTTACCTTACGCCGTACCCTATTCCTGGCCCGTACGCTGGCACTGAACCGTGAGTCAGCACGTAGCCTGACCCTCCCACGTTTCCGTACCCTCACCTGTGCCCTAAGCCTTGCCGTTCCCTAACCCTAACCCTAGCCCGGAATGGAAACCCACCACCAGCCCTACACCTTACCCTACGCCGTTGCCTACTCCTGGCCTGTACTCTGGCACTGACACGTGCGTCAGCACGTAGCCTGACCCTCCCACGTTTCCGAACCCTCACCTGTGCCCTAAGCCTTGCCGTTTCCTAACCCTAACCCTAGACCTGAACGCAAATCCACCACCAGCCGTACACTTTATCCTACGCCGTTGCCTACTCCTGGCCCGTACGCTGGCACTGACCCGTGCGTCAGCACGTAGCCCGACCCTCCCACGTTTCCGTACCCTCACATATGCCCTAAGCCTTGCCGTTCCCTAACCCTAACCCTAGCCTGGAACGGAAATCAACCAAAGCCCTACACCTTAACTTACGCCGTACCCTGCTCCTGGCCCGTACGCTGGCACTGAACCGTGCGTCAGCACGTAGCCTGACCCTCCCACGTTTCCGTGCCCTCACCTGTGCCCTAAACCTTGCCGTTCCCTAACCCTAACCCTAGCCCGGAATACAAACCCACCACCAGCCCTACACCTTACCTTACGCCGTACTCTACTCCTGTCCCGTACGCTGGCACTGACCCGTGTGTCAGCACGTAGCCTGACCCTCCCACGTTTCCGTACCCTCACCTGTGCCCTAAGCCTTGCCGTTCCCTAACCCTAACCCTAGCCCGGAATGGAAACCCACCACCAGCCCTACACTTTATCCAACGCCGTTGCCTACTCCTGGCCCGTACGCTGGCACTAACCCGTGCGTCAGCACGTAGCCCGACCCTCCCACGTTTCCGTACCCTCACCTGTGCCCTAAGCCTTGCCGTTCCATAACCGTAACCCTAGCCTGGAACAGAAACCAACCACCAGCCCTACACCTTACGTTACGCCGTTGCCTACACCTGGCCCGAACTCTGGCACTGACACGTGCGTCAGCACGTAGCCCGACCCTCCCACGTTTCCGTACCCTCACATATGCCCTAAGCCTTGCCATTCCCTAACCCTAACCCTAGCCTGGAACGGAAATCAACCAAAGCCCTACACCTTAACTTACGCCGTACCCTGCTCCTGGCCCGTACGCTGGCACTGAACCGAGCGTCAGCACGTAGCCTGACCCTCCCACGTTTCCATGCCCTCACCTGTGACCTAAACCTTGCCGTTCCCTAACCCTAACCCTAGCCCGGAATAGAAACCCACCACCAGCCCTACACCTTACCTTACGCCGTACCCTATTCCTGGCCCGTACGCTGGCACTGAACCGTGAGTCAGCACGTAGCCTGACCCTCCCACGTTTCCGTACCCTCACCTGTGCCCTAAGCCTTGCCGTTCCCTAACCCTAACCCTAGCCCGGAATAGAAACCCACCACCAGCCCTACACCTTACCTTAAGCCGTACCATACTCCTGACCCGTACGCTGGCACTGACCCGTGCGTCAGCACGTAGCCTGACCCTCCCACGTTTCCGTACCCTCACCTGTGCCCTAAGCCTTGCCGTTCCCTAACGCTAACCCTAGCCCGGAACGCAAACCCACCACCAGCCTTACACTTTACCCTACGCCGCTGCCTTCTCCTGGCCAGTACGCTGGCACTGACCCGTGCGTCAGCACGTAGCCCGACCCTCCCACGTTTCTGTACCCTCACATGTGCCCTAAGCCTTGCCGTTCACTCACCCTAACCCTAGCCTGGCACAGAAAACAACCACCAGCCCTACACCTTACCTTACGCCGTTGCCTACTCCTGGCCCGTACGCTGGCACTGACACGTGCGTCAGCAGGTAGCCTGACCCTCCCACATTTCCGTACCCTCTCCTGTGCCATAAGCCTTGCCGTTCCCTTACCCTAACCCTAGCCCGGAACGGAAACCCACCACCAGCCCTACACCTTACCTTACACCGTACCCTATTCCTGGCCAGTACGCTGGCACTGAACCGTGCATCAGCACGTAGCCTGACCCTCCCACGTTTCCGTAACCTCACCTGTGCCCTAAGCCTTGCCGTTCCCTAACCCTAACCCTAGCCCGGAATAGAAACCCACCACCAGCCCTACAACTTACCTTACGCCGTACCCTACTCCTGACCCGTACGCTGGCACTGACACGTGCGTCAGCATGTAGCCTGACCCTCCCACGTTTCCGTACCCTCACCTGTGCCCTAAGCCTTGCCGTTCCCTAACCCTAACCCTATCCCGGAATGGAAACCCACCACCAGCCCTACACCTTACCCTACGCCGTTGCCTACTCCTGGCCTGTACTCTGGCACTGACCCGTGCATCAGCACGTAGCCTTACCCTCCCGCGTTTCCGTACCCTGACCTGTGCCCTAAGCCTTGCCGTTTCCTAACCCTAACCCTAGCCCTGAACGCAAATCCACCACCAGCCGTACACTTTATCCTACGCCGTTGCCTACTCCTGGCCCGTACGCTGGCACTGACCCGTGTGTCAGCACGTAGCCTGACCCTCCCACGTTTCCATACCCTCACCTGTGCCCTAAGCCTTGCCGTTCCCTAACCCTAACCCTAGCCGGGAACGGAAATCAACCACAAGCCCTTCACCTTACCTTACGCCGTTGCCTACTCCTGGCCTGTATGCTGGCACGTACCCATGCGTCAGCACGTAGCCTCACCCTCCCACGTTTCCGTACCCTCACTTGTGCCCTAAGCCTTGCCGTTCCCTAACCCTAACCCTAGCCCAGAACGCAAATCCACCTCCAGCCCTACACTTTATCCTACGCCGTTGCCTACTCCTGGCCCGTACGCTGGCACTGACCCGTGCGTCAGCACGTAGCCCGACCCTCCCACGTTTCCGTACCCTCACATATGCCCTAAGCCTTGCCATTCCCTAACCCTAACCCTAGCCTGGAACGGAAATCAACCAAAGCCCTACACCTTAACTTACGCCGTACCCTGCTCCTGGCCCGTACGCTGGCACTGAACCGTGCGTCAGCACGTAGCCTGACCCTCCCACGTTTCCGTGCCCTCACATGTGCCCTAAACCTTGCCATTCCCTAACCCTAACCCTAGCCCGGAATACAAACCCACCACCAGCCCTACACCTTACCTTACGCCGTACTCTACTCCTGTCCCGTACGCTGGCACTGACCCGTGTGTCAGCACATAGCCTGACCCTCCCACGTTTCCGTACCCTCACCTGTGCCCTAAGCCTTGCCGTTCCCTAACCCTAACCCTAGCCCGGAATGGAAACCCACCACCAGCCCTACACTTTATCCAACGCCGTTGCCTACTCCTGGCCCGTACGCTGGCACTAACCCGTGCGTCAGCACGTAGCCCGACCCTCCCACGTTTCCGTACCCTCACCTGTGCCCTAAGCCTTGCCGTTCCATAACCGTAACCCTAGCCTGGAACGGAAACCAACCACCAGCCCTACACCTTACCTTACGCCGTTGCCTACTCCTGGCCCGTACGCTGGCACTGACCCGTGCGTCAGCACGTAGCCTGACCCACCCACGTTTCCGTACGCTCACCTGTGCCCTAAGCCTTGCCGTTCCCTAACCCTAACCCTAGCCTGGAACGGAAATCAACCAAAGCCCTACACCTTAACTTACGCCGTACCCTGCTCCTGGCCCATACGCTGGCACTGAACCGAGCGTCAGCACGAAGCCTGACCCTCCCACGTTTCCATGCCCTCACCTGTGACCTAAACCTTGCCGTTCCCTAACCCTAACCCTAGCCCGGAATAGAAACCCACCACCAGCCCTACACCTGACCATACGCCGTACCCTATTCCTGGCCCGTACGCTGGCCCTGAACCGTGAGTCAGCACGTAGCCTGACCATCCCACGTTTCCGTACCCTCACCTGTGCCCTAAGCCTTGCCGTTCCCTATCCCTAACCCTAGCCCGGAATGGAAAACCACCACCAGCCCTACACCTTACCCTACGCCGTTGCCTACTCCTGGCCTGTACTCTGGCACTGACCCGTGCATCAGCACGTAGACTTACCCTCCCGCGTTTCCGTACCCTGACCTATGCCCTAAGCCTTGCCGTTCCCTAACCCTAACCCTAGCCCTGAACGCAAATCCACCACCAGCCGTACACTTTATCCTATGCCGTTGCCTACTCCTGGCCCGTACGCTGGCACTGACCCGTGCGTCAGCACGTAGCCTGACCCTCCCACGTTTCCATACACTCACCTGTGCCCTAAGCCTTGCCGTTCCCTAACCCTAACCCTAGCTGGTAACGGAAATCAACCACAAGCCCTTCACCTTACCTTACGCCGTTGCCTACTCCTGGCCTGTATGCTGGCACGGACCCGTGTGTCAGCACGTAGGCTCACCCTCCCACGTTTCCGTACCCTCACCTGTGCCCTAAGCCTTGCCGTTCCCTAACCCTAACCCTAGCCCAGAACGCAAATCCACCTCCAGTCCTACACTTTATCCTACGCCGTTGCCTACTCCTGGCCCGTACGCTGGCACTGACCCGTGCGTCAGCACGTAGCCCGACCCTCCCACGTTTCCGTACCCTCCCATGTGCCCTAAGCCTTGAGGTTCCCTAACCCTAACCCTAGCCTGGAACGGAAATCAACCAAAGCCCTACACCTTAACTTACGCCGTACCCTGCTCCTGGCCCGTACGCTGGCACTGAACCGAGCGTCAGCACGTAGCCTGAACCTCCCACGTTTCCATGCCCTCACCTGTGACCTAAACCTTGCCGTTCCCTAACCCTAACCCTAGCCCGGAATAGAAACCCACCACCAGCCCTACACCTTACCTTAAGCCGTACCCTATTCCTGGCCCGTACGCTGGCACTGAACTGTGAGTCAGCACGTAGCCTGACCCTCCCACGTTTCCGTACCCTCACCTGTGCCCTAAGCCTTGCCGTTCCCTAACCCTAACCCTAGCCAGGAATGGAAACCCACCACCAGCCCTACACCTTACCCTACGCCGTTGCCTACTCCTGGCCTGTACTCTGGCACTGACCCGTGCATCAGCACGTAGCCTGACCCTCCCGCGTTTCCGTACCCTGAACTGTACCCTAAGCCTTGCCGTTTCCTAACCCTAACCCTAGCCCTGAACGCAAATCCACCACCAGACGTACACTTTATCCTACGCCGTTGCCTACTCCTGGCCCGTACGCTGGCACTGACCCGTGTGTCAGCACGTAGCCTGACCCTCCCACGTTTCCATACCCTCACCTGTGCCCTAAGCCTTGCCGTTCCCTAACCCTAACCCTAGCCGGGAACGGAAATCAACCACAAGCCCTTCACCTTACCTTACGCCGTTGCCTACTCCTGGCCTGTATGCTGGCACGGACCCATGCGTCAGCACGTAGCCTCACCCTCCCACGTTTCCGTACCCTCACCTGTGCCCTAAGCCTTGCCGTTCCCTAACCCTAACCCTAGCCCAGAACGCAAATCCACCTCCAGCCCTACACTTTATCCTACGCCGTTGCCTACTCCTGGCCCGTACGCTGGCACTGACCCGTGCGTCAGCACGTAGCCCGACCCTCCCACGTTTCCGTACCCTCACATATGCCCTAAGCCTTGCCATTCCCTAACCCTAACCCTAGCCTGGAACGGAAATCAACCAAAGCCCTACACCTTAACTTACGCCGTACCCTGCTCCTGGCCCGTACGCTGGCACTGAACCGTGCGTCAGCACGTAGCCTGACCCTCCCACGTTTCCGTGCCCTCACCTGTGCCCTAAACCTTGCCGTTCCCTAACCCTAACCCTAGCCCGGAATACAAACCCACCACCAGCCCTACACCTTACCTTACGCCGTACTCTACTCCTGTCCCGTACGCTGGCACTGACCCGTGTGTCAGCACGTAGCCTGACCCTCCCACGTTTCCGTACCCTCACCTGTGCCCTAAGCCTTGCCGTTCCCTAACCCTAACCCTAGCCCGGAATGGAAACCCACCACCAGCCCTACACTTTATCCAACGCCGTTGCCTACTCCTGGCCCGTACGCTGGCACTAACCCGTGCGTCAGCACGTAGCCCGACCCTCCCACGTTTCCGTACCCTCACCTGTGCCCTAAGCCTTGCCGTTCCATAACCGTAACCCTAGCCTGTAACGGAAACCAACCACCAGCCCTACACCTTACCTTACGCCGTTGCCTACTCCTGGCCCGTACGCTGGCACTGACCCGTGCGTCAGCACGTAGCCTGACCCACCCACGTTTCCGTACCCTCACCTGTGCCCTAAGCCTTGCCATTCTCTAACCCTAACACTAGCCCGGAACAGAAACCCACCACCATCCCTACACTTTACCCTACGCCGTTGCCTACTCCTGGCTTGTACTCTGGCACTGATCCGTGCATCAGCACGTAGCCTTACCCTCCCGCGTTTCCGTACCCTAACCTGTGCCCTAAGCCTTGCCGTTCCCTAACACTAACCCTAGCCTGGAAAGGAAACCAACCACCAGCCCTACATCTTACCTTACGCCGTTGCCTACTCCTGGCCCGTACGCTGGCACTGACCCGTGCGTCAGCACGTAGCCTGACCCTCCCACGTTTCCGTACCCTCACCTGTGCCCTAAGCCTTGCCGTTCCCTAACCCTAACCCTAGCCCGGAATGGAAACCCACCACCAGCCCTACACCTTACCCTACGCCGTTGGCTACTCCTGGCCTGTACTCTGGCACTGACCCCTGCATCAGCACGTAGACTTACCCTCCCGCGTTTCCGTACCCTGAACTGTGCCCTAAGCCTTGCCGTTCCCTAACCCTAACCCTAGCCCTGAACGCAAATCCACCACCAGCCGTACACTTTATCCTACGCCGTTGCCTACTCCTGGCCCGTACGCTGGCACTGACCCGTGCGTCAGCACGTAGCCTGACCCTCCCACGTTTCCATACACTCACCTGTGCCCTAAGCCTTGCCGTTCCCTAACCCTAACCCTAGCCGGGAACGGAAATCAACCACAAGCCCTTCACCTTACCTTACGCCGTTGCCTACTCCTGGCCTGTATGCTGGCACGGACCCATGCGTCAGCACGTAGCCTCACCCTCCCACGTTTCCGTACCCTCACCTGTGCCCTAAGCCTTGCCGTTCCCTAACCCTAACCCTAGCCCAGAACGCAAATCCACCTCCAGTCCTACACTTTATCCTACGCCGTTGCCTACTCCTGACCCGTACGCTGGCACTGACCCGTGCGTCAGCACGTAGCCTGACCCTCCCACGTTTCCATACCCTCACCTGTGCCCTAAGCCTTGCCGTTCCCTAACCCTAACCCTAGCCGTGAACGGAAATCAACCACAAGCCCTTCACCTTACCTTACGCCGTTGCCTACTCCTGGCCTGTATGCGGGCACGGACCCGTGCGTCAGCACGTAGGCTCACCCTCCCACGTTTCCGTACCCTCACCTGTGCCCTAAGCCTTGCCGTTCCCTAACCCTAACCCTAGCCCAGAACGCAAATCCACCTCCAGTCCTACACTTTATCCTACGCCGTTGCCTACTCCTGGCCCGTACGCTGGCACTGACCCGTGCGTCAGCACGTAGCCCGACCCTCCCACGTTTCCATACACTCACCTGTGCCCTAAGCCTTGCCGTTCCCTAACCCTAACCCTAGCCCTGAACGCAAATCCACCACCAGCCGTACACTTTATCCTACGCCGTTGCCTACTCCTGGCCCGTACGCTGGCACTGACCCGTGCGTCAGCACGTAGCCTGACCCTCCCACGTTTCCATACACTCACCTGTGCCCTAAGCCTTGCCGTTCCCTAACCCTAACCCTAGCCGGGAACGGAAATCAACCACAAGCCCTTCACCTTACCTTACGCCGTTGCCTACTCCTGGCCTGTATGCTGGCACTGACGCGTGCGTCAGCACGTAGGCTCACCCTCCCACGTTTCCGTACCCTCACCTGTGCCCTAAGCCTTGCCGTTCCCTAACCCTAACCCTAGCCCAGAACGCAGATCCACCTCCAGTCCTACACTTTATCCTACGCCGTTGCCTACTCCTGGCCCGTACGCTGGCACTGACCCGTGCGTCAGCACGTAGCCCGACCCTCCCACGTTTCCGTACCCTCCCATGTGCCCTAAGCCTTGCCATTCCCTAACCCTAACCCTAGCCTGGAACGGAAATCAACCAAAGCCCTACACCTTAACTTACGCCGTACCCTGCTCCTGGCCCGTACGCTGGCACTGAACCGAGCGTCAGCACGTAGCCTGACCCTCCCACGTTTCCATGCCCTCACCTGTGACCTAAACCTTGCCGTTCCCTAACCCTAACCCTAGCCCGGAATAGAAACCCACCACCAGCCCTACACCTTACCTTACGCCGTACCCTATTCCTGGCCCGTACGCTGGCACTGAACCGTGAGTCAGCACGTAGCCTGACCCTCCCACGTTTCCGTACCCTCACCTGTGCCCTAAGCCTTGCCGTTCCCTAACCCTAACCCTAGCCCGGAATAGAAACCCACCACCAGCCCTACACCTTACCTTAATCCGTACCATACTCCTGACCCGTACGCTGGCACTGACCCGTGCGTCAGCACGTAGCCTGACCCTCCCACGTTACCGTACCCTCACCTGTGCCCTAAGCCTTGCCGTTCCCTAACCCTAACCCTAGCCCGGAACGCACACCCACCACCAGCCTTACACTTTACCCTACGCCGCTGCCTTCTCCTGGCCAGTACGCTGGCACTGACCCGTGCGTCAGCACGTAGCCCGACCCTCCCACGTTTCTGTACCCTCACATGTGCCCTAAGCCTTGCCGTTCACTCACCCTAACCCTAGTCTGGCACAGAAAACAACCACCAGCCCTACACCTTACCTTACGCCGTTGCCTACTCCTGGCCCGTACGCTGGCACTGACACGTGCGTCAGCAGGTAGCCTGACCCTCCCACATTTCCGTACCCTCTCCTGTGCCATAAGCCTTGCCGTTCCCTTACCCTAACCCTAGCCCGGAACGGAAACCCACCACCAGCCCTACACCTTACCTTACACCGTACCCTATTCCTGGCCAGTACGCTGGCACTGAACCGTGCATCAGCACGTAGCCTGACCCTCCCACGTTTCCGAAACCTCACCTGTGCCCTAAGCCTTGCCGTTCCCTAACCCTAACCCTAGCCCGGAATAGAAACCCACCACCAGCCCTACAACTTACCTTACGCCGTACCCTACTCCTGACCCGTACGCTGGCACTGACACGTGCGTCAGCATGTAGCCTGACCCTCCCACGTTTCCGTACCCTCACCTGTGCCCTAAGCCTTGCCGTTCCCTAACCCTAACCCTATCCCTGAATGGAAACCCACCACCAGCCCTACACCTTACCCTACGCCGTTGCCTATTCCTGGCCTGTACTCTGGCACTGACCCGTGCATCAGCACGTAGCCTTACCCTCCCGCGTTTCCGTACCCTGACCTGTGCCCTAAGCCTTGCCGTTTCCTAACCCTAACCCTAGCCCTGAACGCAAATCCACCACCAGCCGTACACTTTATCCTACGCCGTTGCCTACTCCTGGCCCGTACGCTGGCACTGACCTGTGTGTCAGCACGTAGCCTGACCCTCCCACGTTTCCATACCCACACCTGTGCCCTAAGCCTTGCCGTTCCCTAACCCTAACCCTAGCCGGGAACGGAAATCAACCACAAGCCCTTCACCTTACCTTACGCCGTTGCCTACTCCTGGCCTGTATGCTGGCACGGACCCATGCGTCAGCACGTAGCCTCACCCTCCCACGTTTCCGTACCCTCACTTGTGCCCTAAGCCTTGCCGTTCCCTAACCCTAACCCTAGCCCAGAACGCAAATCCACCTCCAGCCCTACACTTTATCCTACGCCGTTGCCTACTCCTGGCCCGTACGCTGGCACTGACCCGTGCGTCAGCACATAGCCCGACCCTCCCACGTTTCCGTACCCTCACATATGCCCTAAGCCTTGCCATTCCCTAACCCTAACCCTAGCCTGGAACGGAAATCAACCAAAGCCCTACACCTTAACTTACGCCGTACCCTGCTCCTGGCCCGTACGCTGGCACTGAACCGTGCGTCAGCACGTAGCCTGACCCTCCCACGTTTCCGTGCCCTCACCTGTGCCCTAAACCTTGCCGTTCCCTAACCCTAACCCTAGCCCGGAATACAAACCCACCACCAGCCCTACACCTTACCTTACGCCGTACTCTACTCCTGTCCCGTACGCTGGCACTGACCCGTGTGTCAGCACGTAGCCTGACCCTCCCACGTTTCCGTACCCTCACCTGTGCCCTAAGCCTTGCCGTTCCCTAACCCTAACCCTAGCCCGGAATGGAAACCCACCACCAGCCCTACACTTTATCCAACGCCGTTGCCTACTCCTGGCCCGTACGCTGGCACTAACCCGTGCGTCAGCACGTAGCCCGACCCTCCCACGTTTCCGTACCCTCACCTGTGCCCTAAGCCTTGCCGTTCCATAACGGTAACCCTAGCCTGGAACGGAAACCAACCACCAGCCCTACACCTTACCTTACGCCGTTGCCTACTCCTGGCCCGTACGCTGGCACTGACCCGTGCGTCAGCATGTAGCCTGACCCTCCCACGTTTCGGTACCCTCACCTGTGCCCTAAGCCTTGCCGTTCCCTAACCCTAACCCTATCCCTGAATGGAAACCCACCACCAGCCCTACACCTTACCCTACGCCGTTGCCTATTCCTGGCCTGTACTCTGGCACTGACCCGTGCATCAGCACGTAGCCTTACCCTCCCGCGTTTCCGTACCCTGACCTGTGCCCTAAGCCTTGCCGTTTCCTAACCCTAACCCTAGCCCTGAACGCAAATCCACCACCAGCCGTACACTTTATCCTACGCCGTTGCCTACTCCTGGCCCGTACGCTGGCACTGACCCGTGTGTCAGCACGTAGCCTGACCCTCCCACGTTTCCATACCCACACCTGTGCCCTAAGCCTTGCCGTTCCCTAACCCTAACCCTAGCCGGGAACGGAAATCAACCACAAGCCCTTCACCTTACCTTACGCCGTTGCCTACTCCTGGCCTGTATGCTGGCACGGACCCATGCGTCAGCACGTAGCCTCACCCTCCCACGTTTCCGTACCCTCACTTGTGCCCTAAGCCTTGCCGTTCCCTAACCCTAACCCTAGCCCAGAACGCAAATCCACCTCCAGCCCTACACTTTATCCTACGCCGTTGCCTACTCCTGGCCCGTACGCTGGCACTGACCCGTGCGTCAGCACGTAGCCCGACCCTCCCACGTTTCCGTACCCTCACATATGCCCTAAGCCTTGCCATTCCCTAACCCTAACCCTAGCCTGGAACGGAAATCAACCAAAGCCCTACACCTTAACTTACGCCGTACCCTGCTCCTGGCCCGTACGCTGGCACTGAACCGTGCGTCAGCACGTAGCCTGACCCTCCCACGTTTCCGTGCCCTCACCCGTGCCCTAAACCTTGCCGTTCCCTAACCCTAACCCTAGCCCGGAATACAAACCCACCACCAGCCCTACACCTTACCTTACGCCGTACTCTACTCCTGTCCCGTACGCTGGCACTGACCCGTGTGTCAGCACGTAGCCTGACCCTCCCACGTTTCCGTACCCTCACCTGTGCCCTAAGCCTTGCCGTTCCCTAACCCTAACCCTAGCCCGGAATGGAAACCCACCACCAGCCCTACACTTTATCCAACGCCGTTGCCTACTCCTGGCCCGTACGCTGGCACTAACCCGTGCGTCAGCACGTAGCCCGACCCTCCCACGTTTCCGTACCCTCACCTGTGCCCTAAGCCTTGCCGTTCCATAACGGTAACCCTAGCCTGGAACGGAAACCAACCACCAGCCCTACACCTTACCTTACGCCGTTGCCTACTCCTGGCCCGTACGCTGGCACTGACCCGTGCGTCAGCACGTAGCCTGACCCACCCACGTTTCCGTACGCTCACCCGTGCCCTAGGCCTTGCCGTTTCCTAACCCTAACCCTAGCCTGGAACGGAAATCAACCAAAGCCCTACACCTTAACTTACGCCGTACCCTGCTCCTGGCCCGTACGCTGGCACTGAACCGAGCGTCAGCACGTAGCCTGACCCTCCCACGTTTCCATGCCCTCACCTGTGACCTAAACCTTGCCGTTCCCTAACCCTAACCCTAGCCCGGAATAGAAACCCACCACCAGCCCTACACCTTACCTTACGCCGTACCCTATTCCTGGCCCGTACGCTGGCACTGAACCGTGAGTCAGCACGTAGCCTGACCCTCCCACGTTTCCGTACCCTCACCTGTGCCCTAAGCCTTGCCGTTCCCTAACCCTAACCCTAGCCCGGAATGGAAACCCACCACCAGCCCTACACTTTATCCAACGCCGTTGCCTACTCCTGGCCCGTACGCTGGCACTAACCCGTGCGTCAGCATGTAGCCCGACCCTCCCACGTTTCCGAACCCTCACCTGTGCCCTAAGCCTTGCCGTTCCATAACCGTAACCCTAGCCTGGAACGGAAACCAACCACCAGCCCTACACCTTACCTTACGCCGTTGCCTACTCCTGGCCCGTACGCTGGCACTGACCCGTGCGTCAGCACGTAGCCTGACCCACCCACGTTTCCGTACCCTAACCTGTGCCCTAAGCCTTGCCATTCTCTAACCCTAACACTAGCCCGGAACAGAAACCCACCACCATCCCTACACTTTACCCTACGCCGTTGCCTACTCCTGGCTTGTACTCTGGCACTGATCCGTGCATCAGCACGTAGCCTTACCCTCCCGCGTTTCCGTACCCTAACCTGTGCCCTAAGCCTTGCCGTTCCCTAACACTAACCCTAGCCTGGAAAGGAAACCAACCACCAGCCCTACATCTTACCTTACGCCGTTGCCTACTCCTGGCCCGTACGCTGGCACTGACCCGTGCGTCAGCACGTAGCCTGACCCTCCCAAGTTTCCGTACCCTCACCTGTGCCCTAAGCCTTGCCGTTCCCTATCCCTAACCCTAGCCCGGAATGGAAACCCACCACCAGCCCTACACCTTACCCTACGCCGTTGCCTACTCCTGGCCTGTACTCTGGCACTGACCCGTGCATCAGCACGTAGACTTACCCTCCCGCGTTTCCGTACCCTGACCTGTGCCCTAAGCCTTGCCGTTCCCTAACCCTAACCCTAGCCCTGAACGCAAATCCACCACCAGCCGTACACTTTATCCTACGCCGTTGCCTACTCCTGGCCCGTACGCTGGCACTGACCCGTGCGTCAGCACGTAGCCTGACCCTCCCACGTTTCCATACACTCACCTGTGCCCTAAGCCTTGCCGTTCCCTAACCCTAACCCTAGCCGGTAACGGAAATCAACCACAAGCCCTTCACCTTACCTTACGCCGTTGCCTACTCCTGGCCTGTATGCTGGCACGGACCCGTGCGTCAGCACGTAGGCTCAGCCTCCCACGTTTCCGTACCCTCACCTGTGCCCTAAGCCTTGCCGTTCCCTAACCCTAACCCTAGCCCAGAACGCAAATCCACCTCCAGTCCTACTTTATCCTACGCCGTTGCCTACTCCTGGCCCGTACGCTGGCACTGACCCGTGCGTCAGCACGTAGCCCGACCCTCCCACGTTTCCGTACCCTCCCATGTGCCCTAAGCCTTGCAGTTCCCTCACCCTAACCCTAGCCTGGAACGGAAATCAACCAAAGCCCTACACCTTAACTTACGCCGTACCCTGCTCCTGGCCCGTACGCTGGCACTGAACCGAGCGTCAGCACGTAGCCTGACCCTCCCACGTTTCCATGCCCTCACCTGTGACCTAAACCTTGCCGTTCCCTAACCCTAACCCTAGCCCGGAATAGAAACCCACCACCAGCCATACACCTTACCTTAAGCCGTACCCTATTCCTGGCCCGTACGCTGGCACTAAACTGTGAGTCAGCACGTAGCCTGACCCTCCCACGTTTCCGTACCCTCACCTGTGCCCTAAGCCTTGCCGTTCCCTAACCCTAACCCTAGCCAGGAATGAAAACCCACCACCAGCCCTACACCTTACCCTACGCCGTTGCCTACTCCTGGCCTGTACTCTGGCACTGACCCGTGCATCAGCACGTAGCCTGACCCTCCCGCGTTTCCGTACCCTGACCTGTACCCTAAGCCTTGCCGTTTCCTAACCCTAACCCTAGCCCTGAACGCAAATCCACCACCAGCCGTACACTTTATCCTACGCCGTTGCCTACTCCTGGCCCGTACGCTGGCACTGACCCGTGTGTCAGCACGTAGCCTGACCCTCCCACGTTTCCATACCCTCACCTGTGCCCTAAGCCTTGCCGTTCCCTAACCCTAACCCTAGCCGGGAACGGAAATCAACCACAAGCCCTTCACCTTACCTTACGCCGTTGCCTACTCCTGGCCTGTATGCTGGCACGGACCCATGCGTCAGCACGTAGCCTCACCCTCCCACGTTTCCGTACCCTCACCTGTGCCCTAAGCCTTGCCATTCTCTAACCCTAACACTAGCCCGGAACAGAAACCCACCACCATCCCTACACTTTACCCTACGCCGTTGCCTACTCCTGGCTTGTACTCTGGCACTGATCCGTGCATCAGCACGTAGCCTTACCCTCCCGCGTTTCCGTACCCTAACCTGTGCCCTAAGCCTTGCCGTTCCCTAACACTAACCCTAGCCTGGAAAGGAAACCAACCACCAGCCCTACATCTTACCTTACGCCGTTGCCTACTCCTGGCCCGTACGCTGGCACTGACCCGTGCGTCAGCAAGTAGCCTGACCCTCCCACGTTTCCGTACCCTCACCTGTGCCCTAAGCCTTGCCGTTCCCTAACCCTAACCCTAGCCCGGAATGGAAACCAACCACCAGCCCTACACCTTACCCTACGCCGTTGCCTACTCCTGGCCTGTACTCTGGCACTGACCCGTGCATCAGCACGTAGACTTACCCTCCCGCGTTTCCGTACCCTGACCTGTGCCCTAAGCCTTGCCGTTCCCTAACCCTAACCCTAGCCCTGAACGCAAATCCACCACCAGCCGTACACTTTATCCTACGCCGTTGCCTACTCCTGGCCCGTACGCTGGCACTGACCCGTGCGTCAGCACGTAGCCTGACCCTCCCACGTTTCCATACACTCACCTGTGCCCTAAGCCTTGCCGTTCCCTAACCCTAACCCTAGCCGGGAACGGAAATCAACCACAAGCCCTTCACCTTACCTTACGCCGTTGCCTACTCCTGGCCTGTATGCTGGCACTGACCCGTGCGTCAGCACGTAGGCTCACCCTCCCACGTTTCCGTACCCTCACCTGTGCCCTAAGCCTTGCCGTTCCCTAACCCTAACCCTAGCCCAGAACGCAGATCCACCTCCAGTCCTACACTTTATCCTACGCCGTTGCCTACTC